>NC_058083.1:307501636-307851830 GCF_014858855.1 Bufo gargarizans | reverse complement strand
AGAAGCAAAAGCAAAACCTAGGTCGGGCAGAGTAACAGGACTGATATGGTTTTATGCTATGCCTAATTTTTTGCTACCTTTGTGAGTATAATACATTTTTTTATTCTATTCTGTTGGTGGTTCTTTATCGTCACCATTTTGCTTCCACAGAAGGATTATCTTGAAACCAAAGGATCCCTGTGGATTATCGATTCTTCATCGAAAATAAGTAAACTTCACTAAGTACAATGCTCAGATTACTAAACTTGGCAACATTCAGATAAGGCTTTGTGGCCTCCGCCTATAACAAAAACCACAATGCCCTGCTGGATCCATCATATGTCTGATACCACCAGTGCCCAATGGACCTCATTAATTTATAATAGGTTTTGTCAAATTCTGTCACAGTTTCTGTAATTTCGAAGGCAAGAATAGGGTTAACAGTACCAGGAGACTGAATAAAATTTGCTGAATCTTATATACAGTTTGCATATATTTTTCGGTGCGGAAACTGATCTGCCGTGTGGATTTTTACATTTTTTGGGCGTGGATTTCACCCATTGCAATGCAAAGGGTGATAATGGGGTAAAAATTTGGTAATGAAATGCAGAGAAATCAGCATGAAAATCTGTAAACCTGCACCCATCTGCAGGTAGCATTACGCAACCAAGACTAAGGCCTTATGCACACAAACGCTTTTTTTTTCCGTGTCCGTTCCTTTTTTTTTTTTTTTAGGACCGTATATGGAACCATTAATTTCAATGGGTCCACAAAAAAAATCGGAAGTTACTCCGTGTGCATTCCGTTTTTCTTATGTCCTATTGTCCGCATTACGGACAAGGATAGTACTGTTCTATTAGGGGCCAGCTGTTCTGTTCCACAAAATATGGAATTTTTTGCAAATTTGTTTATTGCAGACTGCAAAATACATACTTTGTGTGCATGAGGCCTAAAGGGAAGTGGAGCCTAGCACTAACAGGTTTCACTGTAGTGGCTGTTTTCTGTTGAGGTTGCCGAGGAAGGTGCGGGGTTTGGTTAAGGTTATCCGTTTAAAAGCGCAACCCCCCCCCCTTCCCCCAAACACATCAATCATTCTCACACTACACCTGCTCTAAACTCCCAACATTACAAGTACAGAATTAGTGTGTTTGAATGGAGGTGATTGATGTGATTTCTGGACCCTCCATCAACAGCCATCTTAAGGACAGGACCTCTATGTGAACAGCTCTAAAGACTTTGTGAACAAGGGGGCTTACATTATGAAATATAGTAAATGGTGCAAAATATCACCAAAGGCTATCATATAGTAATTTTACAAGACCTTGGTCAACAGTAACCATAAAGTGTCCCCTTTAAAAATTAGCTCCTTGGTGACTAGAATGCACAGATTGTGTAGGCGAACCATGGAGCAACAAACATCAACCTTGTTCAAAAAGTGTACAATTGTTTTTTTTTTATGCATTCTGTTTGCAAAGTTGCTTTGTTATATATGTAATTGGTGAAGAGCCAAGAATTATAGCCTTTAGGGACCTCTGATGATGCAATATAAGTGGAATTATCTCATTCAAGGTCAACAGAATCGCTGGAGTATTCTGATAACATGTGGGCTTTGAGAACTTCAGATTTGTCAGCATTCAATAAGTGGCTGCATGTGTCTGATACTGATTACTCAGAGCAACGGCAGAGAACTTGATTTGGCAAAAAACGTGCATCATCTTATCAGAATGTTCTCACAGTGACTGGATGTCATTCCAGGAACAATATATTCGAGAACTTCTACTTATCACATGTTTATGAAAATAGCTGGAAGGTGACCCTACGTTTTAATTATGGGTGACTAGCTAGGGAGAAAAATTGAAGGTTGCCACAAAGAGGAGATGCGGTTAGAAAATTACAGAATATCAGTCATAGACCAGAAGGGTGTGAGGTTATCTGTCAGACACAATTAGTTTTTTGTTTTCTGAGATTTTTATACTGACTATGGATGAGCGAACTTCAAGTTTTGAAGTTCGGGTATATGATGATAACGTTATGGATTCCATTAACACGGACCATAATGTAATTCAATGCAGATAGCATAACCCAATCCGTTTAGAGGCAATCTGTTATGCTTTCCATCATAATAGAAGTCTATGACCAGCATAACGGAATGCCTCTAAAGGGATTGGGTTATGCATTCCGTCGTAGAATTGCGTTTATGGTCTGTGGAAATGGAATCCATAGCGCAATTCACCATATACCTAAACTTCAAAACTTGAAGTTCGCTCATCCCTACTAATGATCTATTATCAGGATAGGTCATCAGTATCTGATCAGTGGGGGTCTGACACCTGGTACCCCCACGATCATCTGTTAAAGAAAGCTCCGGCGCTCCTCTGAGTGCTGCAGTAATTTCTCCGCTTTTGCTAGGCCAGTGACGACATGGCTGAGGGTTGATACCATGGAGCTGAGCTGCGATACCAAGCACAGCGCTCTACCATGTACTATCTACTGTGCTTGGTAAACTGTGAAAAGGCCATGGTGCTTACAGGAGCGCCCATGCCTTCTCAAACAGCTGATCGGCAGGGGTCCCGGGGGTCGGACCC
Organism: Bufo gargarizans; assembly: GCF_014858855.1. Classification (NCBI taxonomy): domain Eukaryota; kingdom Metazoa; phylum Chordata; class Amphibia; order Anura; family Bufonidae; genus Bufo; species Bufo gargarizans. The sequence continues at coordinate 307,849,266 of NC_058083.1, read as the reverse complement.
TCACCAACTAGACACTGATGACCTATCCAGAGGCAACTCCAGCGCTCTGTAAGCCTGGAGTGAAAACTACTCCAGCCCCAGACTGGAATCGTTTTCGCACCTCTTTTATGCATGTTTCCAGGTGTAAAAGATTGTTAATATGTCGGGGCCGAAGTCCCGGCTGACATCCCCACTCCTACTCTCAAGTGGCGGGCAGTACGGCGTAAAGACCACCATTCGCTATAATGGGAAATAAAACTGCCGTGGATTCAAGGGAGAAGGCGGTCAATATCAGGCTGGCAGAGCAGTCTGCAGAATTAAAGTATATTATACAGTTTTATTATTTCGTATTCTGGCAACAGCTAAAAGGCTTTTTATCTTGCCAGACAACCAAACCCTTTAAGACTTGGGCTACACGTCAACTTCTTGTCGCTCTAAAGTCTCGCAACATTTTTTGCAATGATAGTCAATGGTTTTGCAAAGTGACATGCTGCAAAAAAGAAATCTGACTTGGATGGATTTGACTGTCGCGTTGCATTCGCAGCATTTTGCATGACTACACAATTGACTATCATTGCAAACAATGCTGCCGTGTAGCCCTAGCCTAAAGGGCTTTTCCACCTAAACCAAAATAGTTTGCAGTGGCCTCAAAGGGCTTAAGCCCTTGAGGAAATCCGCCATACTTTTGTACATTGGAAATCTATTCTTTAAAATAGGCTCCAAAGCGCAGGGCACCAAAGCAGCTGGGTGTCTCTTGTTTAGGGTACTTTCACACTTGCGGCAGAGGATCCTGCCTGCTGGATCCGTTAAAATGTATGCAAACTGATGGTATTTGTCAGGATCCTGATTCGTATGACAAATACATGGAAACGCCGGATCCATCTCTCCAGTGTCATCCGGAAAAACAGATCCGGCATTTATTTTTTTCACATTTTTCTGAGCATGCGGATCCGTTTTGCCGCAACATTCAGGGCCTTAATGCATGTCAATGGGAAAAGTGTTCCAGAATTTTGGATGGAGATAAAACTGTAGCATGCTGCGGTATTATCTCCGTCCTTAAAAGGCAAAAAGACTGAACTGAAGACATCCTGAACAGATTGCGCTCCATTCAGAATGCATTAGGATAAAACTGTTCCATTATTTTCCGGTATTGAGCCCCTAGGACGGAACTCAATGCCGGAAAAGAATAACGCTAGTGTGAAAGTAGCCTTATAAAGCAGACACACGGAGCTAATGTCTGTGATTGTTGAGCCCTGGCCCCATAGAAGTGAATGGGGCTGCGTGAAAAACTGATGGTTGCTAAGAGATGTTGTTTGTAAACCTTCAGTTTTTTATCACACGTGAAAAACGAATCAAGACGCATTGCACCGGCGCGGAAAAAACAGAACGCAAACTCACTGAACTTGCTTGCATCCGCATCCGTGGTTCCAGTCCGTCCAAAAAATATAACCTGTCCTATTTTTGCGGAAAACGGTTTGCGGACCCATTCAAGTCAATGGGACCGCTAAAAAATGTGGAGGCACACAAGATTGTCATCCGCGTCCGCGGCCCGTTTTTTTCCTATAATTGCATGGCAAATCTGTCCTTAGACTTTTTTTACATTCCTTATTGTCTGGTGGTCCTCCGAAAATAAAGGAAGACACACTGAAACAAAAACGGAAACTGATCACGGAACAACGGAACCCCATTTTGCGGAATGGAACACAAACAATGGTCGTGTGCATGAGGCCTAAATTGCATGTTTAAGGGGACTTAAAATATGTGTAAAATTTTGAAAAGATATAAAAAAAAATTATATATATATATATAAGTTTTTACTTATTTTCTTTAAGTATTAAAACACCAGAAAAACTATATACGGTAAATGAGCTATCATTATAATCGTACTGACCCACAGAAATGGAGGTAACGGGCCAGTTTTACTGCACTAAGGAAACGTCGTAAAAATAAAACCATAAAACTATTGCAGAATTTGAGGGGGGTTTTTCCCAATGCCACCCCATTTTAGATTTTTTTTTCTAGCGTCCCACTACATCATATGCAATATAAGGCTCCTTTCACACCTGCGTTCAGGTGTCCGCTCGTGAGCTCCGTTTGAAGGGGTTCACAAGCGGCCCTGAACGCAGCCGTCTGGCCCTAATGCATTCTCAGTGGAGGCGGATCCACTGAGAATGCATCCGTCTGCCAGCGCTCAGCCTCCGCTCCGCTCAGTGAGCGGACACCTGAACGCTGCAAGCAGCGTTCGGGTGTCCGCCTGGCCGTGCGGAGGCGAGCGGATCCGTTCCGACTTACAATGTAAGTCAATGGGGACGGATCCGCTTGAAGATGACACCATATGCTCAATCTTCAAGCGGATCCGTCCCCCATTGACTTTCAATGTAAAGTCGGAACGGATCCGCTCAGGCTACTTTCACACTTAGAAAATTTTTCTAAGTTATAATGCAGACGGATCCGTTCTGAACGGAGCCACCGTCTGCATTAATATGAGCGGATCCGTTCAGAACGGATCCGATCGAACGCAGGTGTGAAAGTAGCCTAAGAAGGTGCCAGTAGAAAGTACAACAAGCCCTCACACATGGCTATGTGAATAGAAATAATAAAAGAACCTATGGCTCCGGGAAGGGAGGGGGAGGGGGGGGAAACAAAAAACGTATATAAAAAATGCACAGAAATAAAACCACATATCCGTATGAACAGGACCTTGAATGAAATCCTTTGGAGAAGTAGACGAGCCTTGCTGAGAACTGGTAGTTATTAAAAATAAAAAGGGGGTAAACTAAAATAATTTTATACTTTTTTAAATTTGGGGGATGTAAAAAGGGATGTATAAATTATGGTCACCAGTGGTGGTGTGGTTGTTTTTTTTTTTTTTGTGTTCCTCATAAAGTCATACAAAACTTTGGGAGGCCATTAACATTACATTTTTTATTGCTGATTTCTCTTGTAACTGGAGCTGACATATTCACTACAAGGGGAATAGCCCCTGCATTTTAGGCTACTTTCACACCTGCGTTAGGTGCGGATCCGTCTGATATCTGCACAAACGGATCCGCACCTATAATGCAAACGCTTGTATCCGTCAAAACTGATCCGTTTGCATTACCATGAACAAAAAAAAATAAACTTTTTTTTTCCATGATAATGCAAACGGATCCGTTTTTACTTACTGGCTGTATGTTTAGGGTCATTGTCCTGCTGGAAGGTGAACCTCTGCCCCCATCTCATCTTTTGCAGCTTCTATGAGGTTTCCTCCAGGATTAGGGCCCTTGCCCTCTGAGACATACAGTCCGTGAGCGGTCCATATCTCCTGGATCGATATTGATCATGTACAGGGGAGCATCATGGATTACTGTGATTCTGTGCACGTCGTTTCACCCTCAGGACTATTGTCCCGCACTCATATGATCTTATAAGTGCAGGACAATATCACAGCAGGCGACCCAGCGTGCACAGAATCATTGTAATTAGGTATGAGCGAATCAACTTCGGATGAAACATCCCAAGTCGATTTAAATTAAATTTCATTCCCATACTGTACAGAGAAGGAGCACTGTACAGTATTAGGCCTCATGCACACGACAGTTTTTTTTCACGGTCCGAAAAAACGGGGTCCGTGGGTCCGTGATCCGTGACCGTTTTTTCGTCCGTGGGTCTTCCTTGATTTTTGGAGGATCCACGGACATGAAAAAAAAGTCGTTTTGGCGTCCGCCTGGCCGTGCGGAGCCAAACGGATCCGTCCTGAATTACAATGCAAGTCAATGGGGACGGATCCGTTTGAAAATTGAGCCACAGTGTGTCATCTTCAAACGGATCCGTCCCCATTGACTTACATTATAAGTCTGGACGGATCCGCTTGCCTCCGCACGGCCAGGCGGACACCCGAACATAACTTGAAGCGTCCCCATCACCATGGGAACGCCTCTACGTTAGAATATACTGTCGGATATGAGCTACTTCGTGAAACTCATTTCCGACAGTATATTCTAACACAGAGGCGTTCCCATGGTGATGGGGACGCTTCAGGTTAGAATACACTGCAAACTTGGTACAAGACTGCCCCCTGCTGCCTGGCACCACCCGATCTCTTACAGGGGGATATGATAGCACAATTAACCTCTTCAGGTGCGGCACCTAAAGGGGTTAATTGTACTATCATATTCTCCTGTAAGAGATCAGGGCTGCCAGGCAGCAGGGGGCAGACCCCCCTCCCCAGTTTGAAATATCGTTGGTGGCACAGTGTGTGCCCATCGCCCCCCCCTTCCTCCCTCTATAGCTAAAATTCGTTGGTGGCACAGTGTGTGCCCATCGCCCCCCCCTTCCTCCCTCTATAGTTAAAATTCGTTGGTGGCACAGTGTGTGCCCATCGCCCCCCCCCCTTCCTCCCTCTATAGTTAAAATTTGTTGGTGGCACAGTGTGTGCCCATCGGCCCCCCCCCTTCCTCCCTCTATAGTTAAAAATCGTTGGTGGCACAGTGTGTGCCCATCGACCCCCTCCATCTCCCCCCCCCCCCCATCATTGGTGGCAGCGGAGTTCCGATCGGAGTCCCAGTTTAATCGCTGGGGCTCCGATCGGTAACCATGGCAACCAGGAAGCTACTGCATCCCTGGTTGCCATGGTTACTTAGCAATAGTACAATTGTAGAAGATTCATACTTACCTGCCTGCTGCTGCGATGTCTGTGACCGGCCGGGAGCTCCACCTACTGGTAAGTGAAAGGTCTGTGCGGTGCATTGCTAAAGAACTGTCACTTACCAGTAGGAGGAGCTCCCGGCCGGTCACAGACATCGCAGCAGCAAGCAGGTAAGTATGATTTTTAACTATAGAGGGAGGAAGGGGGGGGGGGGGGGCGATGGGCACACACTGTGCCACCAACGATTTTTAACTATAGAGGGAGGAAGGGGGGGGGGGGCCATGGGCACACACTGTGCCCCCAACGATTTTTAACTATAGAGGGAGGAGGGGGGGGGGGGGGGCGATGGGCACACACTGTGCCACCAACGATTTTTAACTATAGAGGGAGGAAGGGGGGGGGGCGATGGGCACACACTGTGCCACCAACGATATTCAAACTGGGGAGGGGGGGGTCTGCCCCCTGCTGCCTGGCAGCCCTGATCTCTTACAGGAGAATATGATAGTACAATTAACCCCTTTAGGTGCCCCACCTGAAGAGGTTAATTGTGCTATCATATCCCCCTGTAAGAGATCGGGTGGTGCCAGGCAGCAGGGGGCAGTCTTGTACCAAGTTTGCAGTGTATTCTAACCTGAAGCGTCCCCATCACCATGGGAACGCTTCTGTGTTAGAATATACTGTCGGAAATGAGTTTTCACGAAGTGAAAACTTAGATCAGAAAAAGCTTTTATGCAGACGGATCTTCGGATCCGTCTGTATGAAAGCAACCTACGGCCACGGATCACGGACACGGATGCCAATCTTGTGTGCATCCGTGTTCTTTCACGGACCCATTGACTTGAATGGGTCCGTGAACCGTTGTCCGTCAAAAAAATAGGACAGGTCATATTTTTTTGACGGACAGGATACACGGATCACGGCCTCGGCTGCAAAACGGTGCATTTTCCGATTTTTCCACGGACCCATTGAAAGTCAATGGGTCCGCGAAAAAAAAACGGAAAACGGCACAACGGCCACGGATGCACACAACGGTCGTGTGCATGAGGCCTTAGAATGTATTGGCTCCGATGAGCCGAAGTTATTACTACGCATAATAACTTCATAAATACATTTTCTCTGTAAAAAAACATTTCCCAAACTCGGGTTTGGTTTCAAGGTACCACTTGGAACCTTCGGAAAATGTTTTTTTGCAGTACAAGTTAATTTATAGATTGGGCTCATCAGAGCCAATACATTCTAATACTGTACGGAGCTCCTGCTTTTATGCGAATGGACTTCGGATCTTTCATCCGAAGTCGATTAACTCATCCCTAATTGTAATCTATGATGCTGTGTGCTCCTCTGCACATGATCAATGCCGCTCAGGGACATATAGCCCGCTAACGGACGGTATGTCTCAGAGGGCATACAGTCGTGTGCAAGGGCCCTTAGGACTCATTCACACGACTGTGGTTTTGTTCCGCAGCTGCGGCTCTGGTACGGACCCTTTCGCTTCAATGGGGCCACAAAAGATGCGGATAGCACTCTGTGTGCTGTCCGCATCCGTTGCTCCGTTCTGTGGCCCCGCAAAAATGATAAGTCACGTCCTATCCTTGTCCGTTTTGCGGACAAGAATAGACATTTCTATAAAGGGCTGTCCGTTCCGCAAATTGCGGAAGGCACACAGGCAGCATCCGTGTTTTGCGTATCCGCAATTTGCGGACCGGTCATGTGAACAAGCCCTTACCCTGTATTTAGCGCCATCCATCATCCCATCACTTTTAATGAAAGTGTGCCCCTGCTGCCTGTGAAATCGAGGTACACAGGCAGCAGGGGCACATCATTTACCTCAGAAATACGCGAAGGCTACTTTCACACTAGCGTTTATACTGGATCCGTTATAAATGGATCCGGTTGTATTATCTTTAACATTGCCAAGACGGATCCGTCATGAACTCCATTGAAAGTCAATGGGTGACGGATCAGTTTTCTATTATGTTAGATTGTGCCAGAGGAAACGGATCCGTCCCCATTGACTTGCATTGTGGGTCATGCCGGATCCGTCTTGCTCCACATCCCAGGACAGAAAGCAAACTACAAGTTGTGGTTAGCTCTCCGGTCCTGGAACGCAACTAAACGGAACGGAATGCATTTGGAACATTCCATTCTGTTCAGTTCAGTTTTGTCCCCATTGACAATGAATAGGGGTAAAACTGAAGCGTTTCTTTCCGGTATTGAGCCCCTATGACAGAATTCAATACCGGAAATCTTAAACACTTGCGTGAAAGTAAGTACCATCTGCGCAGCATCATGCCCCCTTTTTGGAAAGAGGCAAGGGCGGTGTAAAAACCCCAACTGCAACTAAATTTAGTTGCAACACCATTTACAGGGTATGAAAACTCTCTTTTTGCACCAGTTTTCTGCCACACAGTGTAAGAAAGCACTCCGTGCCACTGTACACACTGGGCAGTAACACGTCTGTGCCTCCACCCCCCTCACACAGGAAGTGACTGCATCCCTGGGCAACCGGCACCGCGTCCTGCTCACACCGGAAGCCTGAAGGACGCTGCACCGAGAGGAAGGCTCCGTGTACCGGTAGTGTGCTGACCCACTGCACGCCTCCCTAAAATGTCACTGCCGTTCTATAGTACTTAATGACGTGACGTTTGTTAGCTGAGCTACAGTGTCCTGCAGAGCAGCAGTCCGCCACCAGAGGGCAGTCGCGCTACACGAAACAACCAGTGTATCCACTATTACTATATGTGTGTGTATATACAGTATATCTATACTACTAATGTAGAATACATACTTATTCAGGTTGTATACAGGTATATACAGTATATATCTATACTACTAATGTAGAATACATACTTATTCAGGTTGTATACAGGTATATACAGTATATAACTATACTAATGTAGAATACATACTTATTCAGGTTGTATACAGGTATATACAGTATGTATCTATACTACTAATGTAGAATACGTACTTATTCAGGTTGTATACAGGTATATACAGTAGTATATAACTATACTAATGTAGAATACATGCTTATTCAGGTTGTATACAGGTATATACAGTATATCTATACTACTAATGTAGAATACATACTTATTCAGGTTGTATACAGGTATATACACAGTATGTATCTATACTACTAATGTAGAATACATACTTATTCAGGTTGTATACAGGTATATACACAGTATGTATCTATACTACTAATGTAGAATACATACTTATTCAGGTTGTATACAGGTATATACACAGTATGTATCTATACTACTAATGTAGAATACATACTTATTCAGGTTGTATACAGGTATATACAGTATATAACTATACTACTAATGTAGAATACATACTTATTCAGGTTGTATACAGGTATATACAGTATGTATCTATACTACTAATTTAAAATACGTACTTATTCAGGTTGTATACAGGTATATACAGTATAAAACTATACTACTAATGTAGAATACATACTTATTCAGGTTGTATACAGGTATATACAGTATGTATCTATACTACTAATGTAGAATACGTACTTATTCAGGTTGTATACAGGTTATATACAGTATATAACTATACTAATGTAGAATACATACTTATTCAGGTTGTATACAGGTATATACAGTATAAAACTATACTACTAATGTAGAATACATACTTATTCAGGTTGTATACAGGTATATACAGTATGTATCTATACTACTAATGTAGAATACGTACTTATTCAGGTTGTATACAGGTATATACAGTATAAAACTATACTACTAATGTAGAATACATACTTATTCAGGTTGTATACAGGTATATACAGTATATAACTATACTACTAATGTAGAATACATACTAAAGTATTCAGGTTGTTCTCTTTCTCAGTTTTAGAGCTATGGAAGCAGAATATATCAAGAACCTGCAACAGCAGATATACTTCCTGGAACTTGAGGCTAACTTCCTATATCCTTTCCAGTAGAGAATAATGAGCAACAGTGCATTTTCTACAGCGATGATAGATATCTGTGTAATTAAGCTAATACAGCTAATTAAATATTAGATTTAATAGAATGGTGAAAGCCCAAATTCTGTGTTATATGTGACTTACTTGGACAGCCAGTTATATCAATGACATATCTTTCACACGACAGTATGGGTTTTTCAATGTTTTGCGGACCGTTTTTTACGGATCCGTTGTTCCGTTTTTTGTTTATGTTTCCGTTTTTTCCGTATGTCATATACAGTATGCAGTAATTACATAGACAAAATTGGGCTGGGCATAACATTTTCAATAGATGGTTCCGCAAAAACGGAATGGATACGGAAGACATACGGATGCATTTCGGTATGTGTTCCGTTTTTCTTGTGGACCCATTGACTTAAATGCAGCCACGGAACGTGATTTGCGGGCAATAATAGGACATGTTCTATCTCTCAACAAAACGGAAATACGGAAACGGAATGCATACAGAGTATTGAAATTAATGGTTCCGTATACGGAACGCAAAATACGGGGGGGGGGGGGGGGACAGTCATGTGAAAGAGGCCTTAGTGTGTGTGTAAATGTATGTGTGTGTGTATATATATATATAAATTTGTTTTTTACAAATTATGGTGGTCTTCAGATAAATCACCATTTTGTATCCTGAAGCCCAGGTGCCAGCATTGCTCCTGCCCTCATGTACTGAAGTAGAAGAGAAGCTTTAGGCTATATTCAGACAACGGTATCTGTTTTGCAGTCCACAATTTGCGGATCTGGTCCTTGTGCATCCAGCACTTTTCACGGGCCCCATTGTAAAAATGCCTATTCTTGTCTGCAAAATGGACAAGAATAGAAAATATGATGTAATTTACGTCACGGCCGCATGGATGCAGACAGCACACAGATAACATCTATGTGCTGTCCACATTTCTGCAGCCACAGGGAAGGGATCCAGGTGTAATCCGCAAAAAAAAAAAAAAAGCAGAGTGGACACAGACTGAAAATACAGTCATGTGAATGTAGCCTTAGGCCTTATGCACACAAACGTATTTTGTTTCCGTGTCCGTTCCGTTTTTTTTTGTGGATAGGATGTGGGCCCATTCGCTGTCCACATCAGTATGTCAGTTCCGTAGCCCCGCAAAAAAAAATAGAACATGTCCTATTCTTGTCCATTTAAGGCATTGTTACAATGGATCCGCAAGAAAAAACGGATGTCATCCTTTTTTTTTGCGGACCGCAAAACACATAAGGTCGTGCGCATGTAGCTTTAGGGCTGTTTGTGATACTGTTCCGCATATGATGTGATTCTATAAAGAGGAAGATTTTATGGGAAGAACAATAAGTGCCGGAATTGTCCTTTTCATTTATTTAGCTTTAGGGCAAAACTGCAATCTTGGCCGCAACACCCATCGCACAACCTATGATCGCTGTGTAGCAGTACAGCCATTGAACTGAATGGAGTCACAGCGAGACTCGCAAGTTGTCACAAGTTGCCAGAATCACACAAAAAAGAATACAACGCTGCTGGAAATTTTGTGATTCTGGGGTTGCAGTCGCAGCAACATGCTGCAACTCCATTCAGTTCTGGCTGCACTGCTACGCCATAGAGCAGTGATGGCTAACCTTGGCACTCCAGGACACTACAACTCCCAGAATGGTCCATTTATTTCTACAGAGTTCTGAGAGCAGCCAAGCAAAGGGGGCATCTTGGAAGTTGTAGTTTTACCACAGCTGGAGTGCCAAGGTCAGCCATAACTGCCATAGAGCCACCCTGTATGAGCCTCTTCCATTCTGATGGACTCGAACCATCCTCTGAATCTCTGCCATACAGTGTTAGGCAACTTGCAGACGTGTGTTGGTCATGCTGCGAGTCCGAAGCGCAGCTCCTGGCCTGTCCTCCCAGCACTGCCGGGGTCGCATAGAGTTATATTGATTTATGATGCAATGTAACCCTTGCAGTTCTGGAATGTATTGGATAACACTGACAGCATTATGTCAGTGTTGCAAAAAAGACCGGCACTTCGCAGTAGATATCTTTAGTACGGTAAATTTATTGGTCACACATGACAGCAGAGTGACGCGTTTCAGCACCAACGTGCTATCATCAGACTATATTCGAGCATTATGTCAGTGTCATCTAATACATTTCAGAACTGTTAGGCCTCATTCACACAGTCAGTGTTCGGTCAGTGATTTCCATCAGTGATTTTGAGCCAAAACCAGGTGCGGCTCTAAACACAGAACAGGTGCAGATCTTTCCTTTATACCTTATCTCTGTGGAGGCTCCAATCCTGGTTTTGGCTCACAATCACTGATGGAAATCACTGACCGAACACTGACGTGTGAATGAGGCTTTAGGGTTATATAGCATCATAAAAATCTATAGAATGCTATGCGACCCCGGCAGTGCTGGGAGGTTAGGCCGGAGGCTACGCTGCGGACTCGCAGCGTGACAAACGCTCGTCTGCATGGGGCCTTACATTTTCCTAGCAGCAGCTGCAGGGAAATGCATGACTGGCCATGTATTTTGCATGCTAATCGTCTTCTTTAGAAGACAACCCTCTAGAACAGGGATGCTCAACCAGCAGCCCTCCAGCTGATGCAAAACTACTAATCCCAGCATGCCGTAATAGCTGTGGGCTGTCCAGGCATGCTGGGAGTTGTAGTTTTGCAACAGCTGGAGGGCCACAAGTTGAGCATTCCTGCTCTAGAAGATCACTTTTCAATGCAATTTTGGGAGGTCATCGTAAGATGTTTGCTGGATGATATAACACTTGTCTGCTGGCTACACTGGACAATTGAGCTGATTCAGATCCCTATTACATGGTTCCTTAATTTAAGATCTCTACTCGTGAGCAGACTAAAAAGGCTGCAGATCTTCAGCCCCAGCTCACCCTGGAAGCAGATCATCTGCTCAGGAAGCTTCTGGTAAGAGACATGTTATTCCCTAAGTGTTATTTATATGATGTGGATTCTAGTGCCCCACCGCTGAGGCCAGATGACTTGATGTCACCACAGCAGCACAGTAATAAAGACTGTCAGGGACCACCACAGTGGCAGGGGATTTAAAGGCTATGGCCACATTTAGGGGCATTTTACTCATTTTGGAATTAAAATGATTTTTTACATAGGTCTTTAATAAAGATTTCCAACTGTTTTTCCTTTACAACTTTCAGTTTCAGTGCATCTACAGACTATCACGTTCTGCTTCATTACTCTGCCATGCAGCTGCTCTGGAGGCCCGATCTGTAGCCCTTTATCTGTACTTTCATGACAGTTCCCAAATGCTCATTATAGCTAAATTGTTATCAACTTAATAAGAATTTAGCTTAAAGGGAATCAGTCATCTCCGGCAGCAAGCCCTAAAAAGTACAGTAATACATGTATAGAACATCTGCCGCTGACTCCAGATCAGTAATTTGTATGTCATCACAACCCTCCATTCCCCTGCTGTACAAACACAAACCAGTCATGGAATACATTGAGAGGACATAATGGAGAAGACTCCAGAAGAAGTCCGCTCTATGCATTTTATTGCTGGTATGTGGGTACATAGCAGAGGGATAGAGGTGAGTATGGACATACACATTACTAATGACAGATCGTGTTTATGAGCTGTCAGGAGTTCAGAGATTACAGATCAAGTTGACAAGGGATTCAGTGTGAAGCAGAAGGCAATCATTTCTTAATGTAAAACTTAATGATGATTTGCTGGAACACAGACTATAATTGTTAAGAACCTCTATGACTAGGACAAGCTTGCACATACAGGTACACGACTGACCATTAATTTTTTTATGTTTCTCAGGATCTCCGTTCAGAATGTGAGGGTCTCAAACTGGAAGTGAAGCGCAAAGATGCCCATATGCTTATGTTACAGCGAGATCAAGAATCTTTCAGAGGACAGATCAGAGAAGCTGAAGGTCTTATTATCTTCATTTCATTTAAAGAGAGTCTGTCATCAACTTTTCACGTCCTACACTTCTTCTATTTCCTTCTTGCACACACACGACCATAACGGTACTTTTGTTGTTTTAGATTTTCTAAAGCTGCAAAAACAAGGTTTTCATGGTATGCAAACACAGGTTAACAAGTGCCCTAGGGCAGGTTTTCTGGCTGTAAGTGCCCGGCCCCTCAGCGTTTTGCGCTCCTCCTCAGCCTCATCTGGCCAGCCCTGTAACCATCTTACATCATCCTCTCCAGCTCCCGGGTTCCCGCACTTGCACAGCTTACCTCTGAGCCTGGGCATGAACAATACGATAAATCTTTGAGGGCATCGGCTTCGTTTACAGCAGTGCGCTTGCAAATTTTTTGTATAAGTTAAATGGATGGCAAAAAAGTCATGTGAACCCAGCCTTAGGGCTCATGCACATGTCCGTAGCTATTTTTGAGGTCCGCAAATTGCAGACACGCAAAACATGGATACCGGCTGTTTGCATTTCGCATTTTGCGGAATGGAACGTCTGGCGCATACTAGAACTGTCCTATCCTCTATTTTTTGCAGGTACTGCGGATTGGACATATGGATGCAGACAGCACACGGTGTGCTGTCTGCATCTTTTGCAGCCTCATTGACCAGCGGTCATGTGCATGAGCCCTTGTGTGAAGTAAAAACATGATCTCATTCATAGGATAGTACCTTCAATATGGCAATTTCTTTTCAGTTAGAGGGGTTGTCCTATCTCACTGTTCCAGGCCTTGGCCTGCTCTTCCTGGCTCTGCTGAGAGCTGATTCCTTTCTTTAGATTGACAGCACAAGCCAGAGGCGCTCCAATGACATCATTGTGCTGCTGGCCTGTGCCTGCACATTCCTGATGCCTCTACTGAAATAGTGGCACATGAACAGTTCCTGCTCCAGAAGTGGAAGCAGAGCCACTGCGCTTGTGCTGCACAGGCAAGAGACTGTCATGGTCAGGCGAGATGTTCGGCCCTGTATTTCAAGCAGTGGAGACAGCCCCTCACAAGGATTATTGCCACCCTAGGCAAAAGCTAATTTTGCCGCCTATTGACCACGCACCCTTTGACCCGCCCACAGACCCCCCCATCAGACCTCAGATCAGCCCAAACACCCCCACTCAGCTCCCTTCAGACCTCAGATCAGCCAAAGACCCCCCCACTCAGCCCCCAATGCCCCCATCAAAACTTAAATCATTGCGGCAAACGGAACTAACTACATACTACAATACTTACCTAGAACGCTGCGGCTCCTCTTCCTCCCGCTCCCGTCTTCCCGCTGGCGCTGTACTTTCACCTGACGGTGTGCAGCATCAGGTCATAGTGTGCACACAACGTCCTGACACTGTATGCGCTCAAGAGGATAGTGCAGCGCCGGGGCTTCCGCCGGGACGGGGCTGGCTGCGTAGGCGTGTGTGTTGGACCGGGATTACCCCATCAGACATTTCACCCGGTGCAGCCCGCACCCGCCGTACCCCCCTTGCAATGCCACTGCTAGTAGCAGTCTGCTACTGAGACTTCTGCAGTGTCCCAGGGGGTCAGTAGTGTATGCTGGGCTTTGTAGTGCAGATTGACCCACTAACCTGGGATCCACTGTCGTCTTCAATTGGGGCAAATACTGGAACAGGCAGATGTTGATTGTTCGTGACGCCAGTGTCAATTAAACGGTGACACGCCGTGTATAGTAATGTAGAAGAATGAAGCAACCACGGGATAGCCAACCAAAAACTGGAACTTTACTGAATATCAGTGATTATAATACATGGACGCAGTTGGAAGCGCCGTTCCATGAAAGACAGTTGGTTACTATTTGAATACAGCTGGTTCTTAGAAGTACAGAATGGCCGGTCTTAGCAATGTTCTTTACAGAGTGTTAATTACAGGAGATGCAGTACAGGCGGCTTGCACACTATTCCTGACTGGTCCTGAAACATGTGACTTTCTCTCCAAGGTCTAATGCCCTTTATCTGGCGTATCCTTGAAGCTGTCCTTATCTAGTACCTCCTCTGTTATCTTGAGTACCTCTTGCTTTATCTGATCGGCCTCTGTGGTATTCTGTGTCTTCAGGCTGTTTAGCTATGCCCTTCTGACTTCTATGCATACGGACTCAGGAGGGGAACCCTCTCTGCACTGAGTCTGGAAACTTCTCCCTTCCTGAGCTAGGCCCTAGCCTATTTATACTGAACTGGGGGCTCCCTCTGCTGGCTGTGATAAAGATTGCCGGTAACCGGCCTGACTGGCTTAAAGGGAAATGCACATTCAAATCTAGCAGTGTCGGGTAGCCTACCCGTATGCTGCACTTCTATTGCAGCCAGACTCCAGAACGCTGGCGCCCCCAGCAAGAGTGCGCTATGCACGGTGGCCTACTCTGCTTATGGGTGGCACCGGCCCTGCTCACAGGTGAAGAAGTCTTGTTGATGAGACAAATCAATTGGCTCATTTCTACTTGGAACATGTGCATGCTACACTGAAGTGATATGGCGGCATACTGTTCAGTAATAATACATATACCCCAATGCTTTTTTCCTAATACCGTCTATTATTTTTCCAATATAATTGCTGTAGATTCCCATTCCAAAGAAAAGCAGCATTTGATTGAGGATGTAGTTCAGCTGAAGAAAGGGAAGGAGCTCACTGACCGACGGATCTCTCAGAAGGAGATGGAGATACTTCTCAACAAGCAGGAGTTAGAACGTGAGATGGTCATTGTATCCAACAGTGGCCAGAGGATAACTGCACTTCAGACACAGGTATGTGGCCTACTGGAGCATATGGGGCAGTGTTCCTACAGCTGTCAATATAGTATAACCACATATAAGGTGCTCCTTAAAGGGGTTATCTAGGAATATGTTGTGAATATGCTTTTTTAATAATTCGGGAAACCTGGACCAAACCAAACCTCGACAGGTTCGCTCATCTCTACCAAGAATATATGCCTATAAAGCTGAGTTCAGGTCAGTAAACCCATGGTTGAGCAAGGACACTCAGCTGTAATATTTAAAATGACCGCACAGGTCTTGTATGACCTCAGCTCTCATCAGCGTTCCTGGCAGCAATACGCGTTCCTCTGGACAGGATCAGGGTCTTGGACAGGGTCTTCTGCTACACCGGGCCCGCTCACTGTAGGAATCCTAACTGCAGGCAATGCTAACAGTAGTCTTTTATGCAGCCTGTACTTACGATACTAACTTTCCGGCAGGCAGGAGGCTGAGCTGGTGGGCTGGCGCTGACAACGTAACTCACTATGTCACGCGCCGGCTCCGCCCACTTTATGAATGAAGAAGGGAGAGCCGGCGCGTGACATAGTGAGTTACGTTTTTAGCGCCCGCCCGCCAGCTCAGCCTCCTGCCTGCTGGCTGCCGGAAAGTTAGAATCGTAAGTACAGGCTGCATAAAAGACTACTGTTAGCATTGCCTGCAGTTAGGATTCCTACAGTGAGCGGGCCCGGTGTAGCAGAATACAGTGACTGCACCGGGCCCGCTGTAATTACAGAGCTGGATGCCGGCCCCTCATCCCTATTAGGGGTCATTCTATGGATAGCACTGTTATGGGGATTTGTGGATGGCACTGTTATGGGGGTCTGTGTATGACACATAGCGTAAAATGCTATTTATGTGTCATCAACAGATCCCCCATAACAGTGCCATCCACAGTCCCCAATAACAGTTCCATCCACAGTGCCCCCCATAACAGTGCCATCCACAGTCCCCAATAACAGTGCCATCCACAGTCCCCAATAACAGTGCCATCCACAGTGCCCCCCATAACCGTGCCATCCACAGATCCCCATAACCGTGCCATCCACAGATCCCCATAACCGTGCCATCCACAGATCCCCATAACCGTGCCATCCACAGATCCCCATAACCGTGCCATCCACAGACCCCCATAACAATGCCATCCACAGTCCCCAATAACAGTGCCATCCACAGTGCCCCCCATAACAGTGCCATCCACAGTCCCCAATAACAGTGCCACCCACAGTGCCCCCCATAACCGTGCCATCCACAGTGCCCCCCATAACCGTGCCATCCACAGATCCCCATAACCGTGCCATCCACAGATCCCCATAACCGTGCCATCCACAGATCCCCATAACCGTGCCATCCACAGATCCCCATAAACGTGCCATCCACAGATCCCCATAACCGTGCCATCCACAGACCCCCATAACAATGCCATCCACGGACCCCCCATAACAGTGCCATCCACAGACCCCCATAACAATGCCATCCACGGACCCCCCCTAACAGTGCCATCCACAGATCCCCATAACAGTGCCATCCACAGATCCCCATAACCGTGCCATCCACAGACCCCCATAACAATGCCATCCACCGACCCCCCCCATAACAGTGCCATCCCCAGATCCCACATAACACCATTAGGCACACCTTTTGGTTCAAATTTTTTTTATTTTTTTTTCCTCCTTAACCCCTTAAGGACTCAGCCCTATTTCACCTTAAGGACTTGGCCATTTTTTGCAAATCTGACCAGTGTCCCTTTAAGTGCTCATAACTTTAAAACGCTTTGACTTACCCAGGCCGTTCTGAGATTGTTTTTTCGTCACATATTGTACTTCATGACACTGCTAAAATTGGGTCAAAAAAGTTAATTTTTTTGCACACAAAAAATACAATTTTTACCATTTTTTTTGAAAAATTAGCAAATTTCAAAGTTTCAGTTTCTCTACTTCTGTAATACATAGTAATACCCCCAAAAATTGTGATGGCTTTACATTCCCCATATGTCTACTTCATGTGTGTAGCATTTTGGGAATGATATTTTATTTTTTGGGGATGTTACAAGGCTTAGAAGTTTAGAAGCAAATTTTGAAATTTTTCAGAAATCTTCAAAATCCCACTTTTTATGGACCAGTTCAGGTTTGCAGTCATATTGTGAGGCTTAGATAATAGAAACCTCCCAAAAATGACCCCATTCTAGAAACTACACCCCTCAAGGTATTCAAAACTGTTTTTTCAAACTTTATTAACCCTTTAGGTCTTCCACAAGAGTTAATGGCAGATGGAGAAACAATTTAGAAATTTCTATTTTTGGGAAAATTTTCCAATATAATCAATTTTTTCCAGGAGTAAAACAAGGGTTAACTGCCAAACAAAACTCAAAATGGGTTGCCCTGATTCTGTAGTTTGCAGAAACACCCCATATGTGGTCGTAAACTACTGTTTGGCCAAACGGCAGGACATAGAAGGAGGGGAACACCATATGGGTTTTGGAAGGCAGATTTTGCAGGACTGGTTTTGTTTATACCATGTCCCATTTGAAGCCCCCTGTTGCACCCCTAGAATAGAAATTTCAAAAAAGTGACTCCATCTAAGAAAGTACACCCCTCAAGGTATTCAAAACTGGGTTTACAAACTTTGTTAACCCTTTAGGTGTTCCACAAGAGTTAATGGCAGATGGAGAAACAATTTAGAAATTTCTATTTTTTGGAAAATTTTCCAATATAATCAATTTTTTCCAGGAGTAAAACAAGGGTTAACTGCCAAACAAAACTCAAAATGGGTTGCCCTGATTCTGTAGTTTGCAGAAACACCCCATATGTGGTCGTAAACTACTGTTTGGCCAAACGGGAGGACATAGAAGGAGGGGAACACCATATGGGTTTTGGAAGGCAGATTTTGCAGGACTGGTTTTGTTTATACCATGTCCCATTTGAAGCCCCCTGTTGCACCCCTAGAATAGAAATTTCAAAAAAGTGACTCCATCTAAGAAAGTACACCCCTCAAGGTATTCAAAACTGGGTTTACAAACTTTGTTAACCCTTTAGGTGTTCCACAAGAGTTAATGGCAGATGGAGAAACAATTTAGAAATTTCTATTTTTTGGAAAATTTTCCAATATAATCAATTTTTTCCAGGAGTAAAACAAGGGTTAACTGCCAAACAAAACTCAAAATGGGTTGCCCTGATTCTGTAGTTTGCAGAAACACCCCATATGTGGTCGTAAACTACTGTTTGGCCAAACGGCAGGACATAGAAGGAGGGGAACGTCATATGGTTTTTGGAAGGCAGATTTTGCTGGACTGGTTTATTTACACCATGTACCCTTTCAAGCCCCCTGATGCACCCCTAGAGTAGAAACTCCATAAAAGTGACCCCATCTAGGAAACTACAGGATAAGGTGGTTGTTGTTTTGGGACTATTTTAGGGGTAAATATGATTTTTGGTTGCTCTATATTACTCTTTTTTGAGGCAATGTAACAAAAAAATTAAATTCTAAAAATGTTTCTACATTCGCTATTTAGTTTTGTGGAACACCTAAAGGGTTAACATAGTTTGTAAAGTAACTTTTGAATACCTTGAGGGGTGTAGTTTCTTAGATGGGGTCACTTTTTTGGAGTTTCTAGTCTAGGCTACATCAGGGGGGCTTCTAATGGGACATGGTGTCAAAAAAAAAACTGTCCATCAAAATCTGCCTTCCAGAAACCGTATGGAGTTCCCTTCGTTCTATGCCCTGCCGTGCGGCTATATAGCCATTTACGACCACATATGGGGTGTTTCTGCAAACTACAGAATCAGGGCCATAAATATTGAGTTTTGTTTGGCTGTTAACCCTTGCTTTATTACCGGCAAAAGGGATTCAAATTGAAATTTTGCCCAAAAATGGGTGTTTTGGCACCGTTCTTGTTTTATATTTTTAACACCGTTCATTCGAGGCGTTTGGTCAAATGTTATTTTTATAGCGACGACTTTTACGCACGCGACGATGCCCAATCTGTATGGCTCTCAGACTTTGGAGACACTAAGCAGGCATCCTAAAACTGCGGCCCTCCAGATGTTGTAAAACTACAATTCCCACCATGCCCTGCTGATGGCTGTAGGTTGTCTGGGCATGCTGGGAGTTATAGTTTTACAACATCTGGAGGGCCGCAGTTTGAGGATGCCTGCTCTAAAACTAATATTTTTTTGGGGAAAAAAATTGTTTCTGTGTCTCCAAAGTCTAAGAGCCATAGTGTTTTATGTTCTCTAGTGGACTGTTGGGGATTATAAAAATTTAGTACTCCATGGAAGTGTGATACTCCCTGAAGCAATCGATAACGCAGAGGCCCGGATGATCGGGGCACGTGTCACATTGAGTGGTGGTGTCCTTCCGTATCCCCCTCTTGTGACACACTCTGCATCTTTTTTGGGTTCGTCCCTTCTTTCCAGTATGGGGGACCACACCTGGAAAGTGTTGGCCAGGGACGATCCGGGCGCCTCCAGTTCCCGAGGTACTCCGGCCTGCTCTTTCCCGGTCCGAAAAGATCAGGTCTTTGAGGACTGCCTCATAGAATTGGAGGAATGTCCCTGTGCTGCCAGCGCTTCGGGATAGTACAAAAGAGTTGTACATGGCAACCTGCACCATGTAGACCGCAACTTTTTTGTACCATGCCCGGGTTTTGCGCATGGCATTATATGGCGTGAGGACTTGATCAGAGAGATCAACTCCTCCCATATACCGATTGTAGTCGACGATACAATCGGGCTTGAGGACCGTTGCCGTGGTACCTCGCACAGAGACTGGGGTGGTGCTGTTACCGTGGATTGTGGACAGCATAAGGACATCCCTCTTGTCCTTATACCTGACCAGCAACAGGTTTCCACTGGTAAGTGCACGGGTCTCACCCCTGGGGATAGGTACCTGGAGGGGGTGGGCAGGGAGGCCGCGCTGATTTTTCCGCACGGTCCCACAAGCGAACGTGGATCTGGCGGCAAGGGACCTGAACAAGGGAATGCTGGTATAAAAGTTATCCACGTACAAGTGGTAACCCTTATCCAGCAGTGGGTGCATAAGGTCCCACACGAGTTTCCCGCTAACACCCAGAGTGGGGGGGACATTCT
The DNA here is from genome assembly GCF_014858855.1 of Bufo gargarizans. Lineage (NCBI taxonomy): Eukaryota > Metazoa > Chordata > Amphibia > Anura > Bufonidae > Bufo > Bufo gargarizans. The sequence continues at coordinate 307,828,893 of NC_058083.1, read as the reverse complement.
GAGGGTTGAATACGGGAATCTCGCCCCTCGTACACACGAAATTTGTAAGTGTACCCTGAGGTACTCTCACAAATTTTGTATAGCTTCACGCCATACCTCGCCCGCTTTGTGGGAATGTATTGGCGGAAACTGAGTCTCCCCTTGAACGCAACGAGAGACTCATCAACCGCGACCTCCCTTCCAGGTACGTAGGCCTGCTGAAATGTGGCCCCAAAGTGGTCGATGACCGGCCGTATCTTATACAGCCGGTCATAGGCAGGATCACCTCGGGGTGGACATGCTGCATTATCGGAATAATGCAGACATTTCTGGATGGCCTCAAACCGGGGACGTGTCATGACCATACTGTACAGTGGGGTCTGGTATAGGACGTCCCCACTCCAGTATTGCCTGACACTGGGTTTTTGGACTAGACCCATATGCAGCACGAGGCCCCAAAATGTCCTCATTTTGGCTGCACTGACCGGCGTCCAGCCACCGGGTCTAGCCAAAAATGCCAAAAATGAGCCTGGGTTTTGAGCGACGAACTGTTGGGCGTACAGATTCGTCTGCTCCACCATCAAATTCACCACTGGTAGGGGGGGGCAAGTGGCAGGGGGGGCTCTGGGGTCTGATAGATGGATCAAAAAAGTTTAGTGTAAAAGTTCTTTTTTTTTTTTTTTTCCTAACTAACTTTTCCCTTCTTTCCCTTCCTAATGGTGCCTCTCCCTCACTGACCCTAACCTACCTGAGTGGCGATGGGTGCAGGAGGGTGATGGATGCCGATTAGGGGGACACAGGAGCTGGTGCTGAACGATGCTGCACGGTCAGGGTGCTGGACAGGAAGAGGAGGGGAGAGAGGAGCGCAGGAAGTTTGAATCTCGCGCCTCTCTCCCCTGCACCAATCAGCACCCTGGACAGCAGTGTTCAGCACCAGGGCCAGCACCGCCTCCTCAAATCCTCGGACTGCGATTGGTGGTGTAAAATTACGCCACCGATCGCAGTCTTTTTCCGGTTCATCGGGTCACAGGACACCCGAATGGACCGGAAACGCAGAAAACCGCAGGTCTGAATGGACCTGCGGTTTTCTGCGATCGTCTATACGGGGGGGTCAAATGTTACGGGATGCCGGCTGAATGATTTCAGCCGGCATCCCGTTCCGATTAACCCCCGCGGCGCCGGAATCGCGAATTAAAGCCATGACGTACCGGTACGTCCTCGGTCCTTAAGGATTCGGGAAACATGCCGTACCGATACGTCATGGGTCCCTAAGGGGTTAAAAACCTCGGTGCGTCTTATAGGGCGAAAAATACGGTATACGTTAATTGATATAGGTAATTAATGTGTCATTTTTGAGAGTTTTGATTGATTTGATATAAGAACGCTTTGGGTCTGGTTGTAAAACACCTACCCTTCTACAGGTCAGCCTGCATATGGGAAAGGAGCTGAACGGCACACCTCTGCGGTGAAGGTGGTGGCTCAGTGGTATACAAAGGTCATGCAATTGAAGAGAAAACCACGGCACTCTAGTTTCTGTTTCGTTAAATGCTTATTTATTGGAAAGCTTTTTTGGATTTTTTTTAACTTTTTTATCCATCCAGAGAATAATATTTAGCCACTGGCAAACGCTTTGGTCAACAATAGACCTTGATCACGGCCTTAGTCATGGTGCTTGTAGTTTGGCTGGATGGCCTGCATATGGCACCCAGGTTGCCCACAAGCATATAATAAATATATCAAGTACAATTTGTCAGAAGAGAGGCAGACACAAGGATCTTGAACCTAGCCATGTCCAGAAGAGAAGCTGAATCATTGCATTATATTCTACGTACGTGTCCATAGCCATATATGTTAGTTCAGTTGAATAATGGGCGGCGCACTAGCTGCAGACATGCCAGATTAGTCTTTTGTCAATAGTTTCTTTTTGTCTAGTTTTGTCAAGTTTGTCAATCTGCCTTATTTTGAACAGCTGAAGCAAAGAATGGAGCAACAAAAAGAGATGGAAAATCAACTGTCACAGAAGAGAATGGAGCTGCTGAAAGTGACTTCAGCCAGGCATGAAATGGAGGAAAAGCTGATCAAACACACAGCGGTGACTCAGAATCAGCTTACACCTGACTTAAGGTGCACAGATGTGTTTCTTCTAACAACTACAGTACTTTAGAATAAGAGGATAATCTGTAGCAGGGGGCCAACTAACTATGTACTTTTTGGAAACCACAATAATGGCTACCTGCCATGCAGAAGACTCTGTCATCGTCAGCATAGAATCCTGTGCCGCAGCAGCTAGTCCTGCCAACTCTCCAAAATCAACTGTGGTTATATCGTGTTTTATAAATGGCCAAAAACTTAATGATCAATGTCAATGACCATTGGATCCAGAACATGCTACCTGCACAGTGTTGACCCATGCAGTTACTCCTCATTGCAATGTCTATACATACAGTAGACCTACAATGTGAGGGTGACTGCAAAATAATCATATTAAAGTCTCATAGAGTAGTTAGTCAGACACTGTAAAAGTACATCAAGCACAAGTCATGTAAAATGTATTTTTCATGGCAGAAATGGGTACATATTCCAGAAGAGTGCCAGGAACCAGGACTGTGGTCACCTATGATCTAGATATGATCAATGGGTAGGAGGAGTCAGGAATTTGAAGTGTCACCAGAAGACCAATTCTATTTTCACTAATAAGAAATTGGTATCTGGGTCGTGTATTCTTTCTTCTTTAATGTTACGTGAATCGCCTCCTCATTGATGGCCTTAGATCAACGCACATTGGTATACCGTACATGTTCTTCCTCAGACTTACTGGAAGCGATACATAAAGATCCCTTCAGTATACATGCCTTCAGGTTACAATCTGTTGTAGCATTTTCTTTCCTGAGTTCTGGCACATTCATATTGGCATTGGACAATGTATGATCCAAATCTATATTCACAATAAGATTTACAATCCAATCTGCTTAACAGATGTCTTTTCTATGTACATATAAGGGTACTTTCACACTTTAGAATCCGACACTGTTAGAATCCTGCAGGCAGTTCCGTCGCCGGAACTGCCTGCTGGATCTGGAAATCCGTATGCAAATGAATATCTTTTTCCCCCGGATCCGTTAGATGTATTCATTGAAATACTGGATCCGTCTTTCCGGTATCATCCGTAATAACGGATCCAGGATTTCATTTTTTCAAAGCTAGAAAAAAACGCGCATGCACAGACTGGAAAACAGAATGCGGCAATTTCCAGAACATTTGGTACCGGATCCGGCATTAATACATTTCAATAGAAATTAATGCCGGATCCAGCAAGTGCGGTAGTGTTCCGGAATTTTGGCTGGAAAAAAATACTGCAGCAAGCTGCGCTATTTTGTCCGGTCACATACCGTACAAGGGATGGAACAGAAGACATCCTGATGCATACTGAACGGATTGCTTTCCATTCAGAATGCATTGGGACAAAACAGAAGCGTCTTTTTCTGGTATTGAGACCCTTTACCGGATTTCAATACCGCAAAAGAATAACGCTAGTGTGAAAATACCACACGGTTGATGAGTTGGATCCAAACCGTGGCCCATATTTGCTAATGTGTCCACACCAAAAATCTGTTTTAATAGTGGAGCAATTTGGTGCCTCTAGGGTTTCTACACTTTTTTTCCAACATGCTTGACAAGGGGACGAACCTTGGCGGAAAGGGAGGTAGAGCTTTGTAGGAAAGGGGTAAGGCCTAAGATGCTCCCTTTTGCATCACAATTCTGCCATAAAAATCTGTGTCAAAGTAAAGGGACGAGCCTTGGTGGAAAGGGAAGTAGAGCTTTGTAGGAAAGAAGTAAGGCCTAAGAGGCTCCATTTTGCATCACAATTCTGCCATAAAAATCTGTGTCAAAGTAAGCCAACCAATAGTTGGGATTGAGTCAGAGAAAGGTGTCTATTCCTTCTCCACATTTATCATCCAGCCTGAGCTGCTGTGATAAATCTGGTGGAGGTCTAGACAGCCTGTCCAGCACTATCTTTAGGACTTATTTGGGCCAATGTACTTATGGCAACATCTTGTTAAAGAATCTTTTTGGCAAATGGGATCTGTTTTTAAGATGACCCTTTTTAGGTATGCAGAATGGATGAAGATTGGGTGTTAAAATTCACAGACTATGGTTTTGCAGGAATGAAATAAGTTTCCTCCATCAACAAATTCGGGAGAAAGATCTGCTGTCTGAACAGGAGCGAGTCCTGAGGCAGAAAATGATGAGCGACTGTGCAGAGCTGACCAATGAGAACAATGCATTGCAAACCCAACTACTGGAACTTACCAAACAGCTGGAAATAGTAAGAATTATTGTTCTTTTACATGCAACCACAGGTTTCACACAAAAGACAATCCTACTTTTAATTAGTTGACTTAGACCTCCTCAGCTACTTTATAAGCTAAAGGTGAGCACCAATAGAATTTTACATATAAATTTTTTTGGGGGTTCTAGAGAAGAGAACCTAATAATGTTCGAGTTAAAGTCAAAATTCAGCCAACAGGATATGCCAATAATATTGAGAATAAGTGGGGGTCACATCACTGAGACAACAAAAAAAGTGTATTCTTCAATGCACAGGCAAGTCCTAACTAAAAAAAACAAAAAACAATTACAAACACAATTACTTTGAGTGCTCAGCTTAGACAATTGTGAAGGGACACTACCATTAACGTTTTTATCACATACTAACCACCTATTTGTGAATATTCTATGTTATTTGTTTTCTAGTAAAAATGAGTGGATGGTTTTTTAGATATCATTTGTTGAAGTCACTCTATGTATTCTACTTCCCATCCTGGTTTTTTAACTTTCTCTTTGGACTTTCACTACAGCATTCAACCTTGCTTGACTTTCTCAATCTGACTATTCACTTAGGCCAGATAGGGAAGAGGATGAATGACTCAGTTAGGGCACCACATATGACACTGATGGAATGATCTTCTGTGGACATCTATATCTAGGCCTATCAAGAATAGATATGTCATACAGCTATCCCAATTCTACAATCTATCAGTAGATTACATCTTCCACTCACAGCAGCAGTAAACTGTAATGGGTTCCCTATGTATATAGGAGTTTTATCTCTCTGTGCTACAGAAGAACGTGAAAAATAAAACAGCAAAAAGTGCTAAAAAAAATTATGAATATTCAGTTTAAAAAATACCTCGTTCTGATGAAAGTGTCCCATAAATCAAAAGGCATTCTGTCTGAAACATGACCGTTCAATAACTGCCATGGATTTTTAATGTTTTGTGAATTGTTGAGTTTTAGTCAATGTTTTCCTAAAGCTAAATGCTTTCTTGAATAACACACCACTAGGACAACTAATTACTAAGAAAATGGGTTCTCCTAACCTAAATTTGGCAAACTGAGTTGGCCAAGACTGAATGAAGAGGTGGATGGGCAACTCTCTCCATTGGAATCTATGATAATTACATGAATGGCTAAACAAAAATGCAACATTCACGACCATGAATCCCCTTTCCAAATTAAGCAGTAGTGCCCATCACTCTATTCACTTCTTTGGGACGGATGCACACTACCACTCCATTCTAAGAGGGGACTTGGTGACCCCTAATTCCTGGGATTGTTGTGGGTACCAGCAATATGATGTTCATCACCAGTCCTGTGGATAGGTGATAAATAGTTTTTGTGAGATACCGTACTCTTTTTAAATTGAGGTGTTGAAACCAAAAGCCTAATAATTTGAGCAATAGGGGGTCTCCACTCTCCAATAATGCAGCATCATAGAAATCTAATGGACAATATTTCCATATATTCCAATGTCGTACAATCTAAAATATAAAAGTCTGCATAAATATATATTTAAAGCTGATTTATTTTGTAAGAGTAGGCGGATATTTTAAAGCCATAAATAAGTGTACCTGTACTTTAAAATAAAATGTTATAAAAATTCAAATCACCTCCTTTCCCCATTTAAAAAATAAGCAATAAAAGAATACATTAGCATCACCGTGTCTCAAAACATCCATACTATTAAAATTTATAATATTTAAACTGTATGGTGAATAGCGTAACGGAAAAGAAAAATCAAAATGGACGTTTTGTGGTCACTTCACCTCCCAAACAAAATTCAATAACAAGTGATCAAAAAGTCATACACCCGCCAATATGGGATTAATAAAAACTACCACAAAAAAATGAGCCCCACGGAGTTCCATAGAGATAAATATAAGAAAGTTATGGGGGTCAGAATATGGCGATGCAAACAAAAAAATTATATATTTTTATATTTTTAGTATTAAAACAAATAAAAAATGTGGTATTGCTGTAATCATAGTGACCCACAGAATAAAGATAACAGGTAAGTTTTACCGCACAGTGAACACTGTAAAAAACGAAACTCAAAACTGTGGTAGAATTGAGTCGCCCCCCCCCCCCCAATTCAACCCTATATTGTATGCAATATTAAATGGTGCCATTAGACAGCACAATTTGTTCCTAAAAAAATAAGCCCTTAAACGGCTATGTAAACAGAAAAATTTGAAAGTTGAAAAAAAAAAGGCGAATCACTGCAGTACAGTACATGCACGGCAGATATTGGAGGGGGTTAGATAAAACTGGTGCTTTAAACACTGCCCACATGTGGCTTGTACTAGTACTGTTTATCTATAGAAACAAAGTAGCGGGTCCAGCACTCGGGTCTTGAATAAAACCATGTATTTCTTATTTCAAATATTTTTTAAAAAGTCCAAAAAAGGCACACAGCAGGACATCTCCCCACACAAGTCAATGTGTTTCGACCTGTAGTCAGTCCTTATTCATGACATAAAAGAGTACAGTTTATCTGGTCCCAACACATACACACACATTTGCTAATCTGTATGCAGCGCCCTAGAGAAGTCAATAGGAGCCAGTGGAGTTGCCCTGCAATGGTTGCAACATGTAGACACAATATTTACAAATATTTTTGGGGAACAGGACCACAGTTCTCTATATGGAGAAGGACCATAACACGCCAATTAGGTTTGTTAGGAAAATACTCCAAATCATCCAGGCGCCTGGTTTCTTCGAACATACCTTAGCCACATAGGCAGTTGCAGTGACTATAGTAATATCCATTCCAGACATTTCGGTTTCAGTAACTACTTGTGTTCTGCTATATTAACAATTCTGGAGAATTTATTCTTATAATGCTATGCTGTACCATTCCTCTTTTATTCCTGCTAGAGGTTTATGAATAAAGGTACAACTGAGTGTTACCAGTTGGGGGAGTGTCCTTGCACAGTCTGACACTATCCAATCATTGCTGCCACTGCGCAGGGACATCTACCGGCAACTCCTGGTTGTACCTTTATTCATCACTACAAGCAGGAATAATGGAGGAATAACACAACACAGAAGTATATTAAAAGATGCCTCAAAATTGCTTTTGCATGGGGAATGCAAATAGTTTCTGAAACAGACATGAGGATAGGTCATCAGCATCTGATCGGTGGGGGTCTGACCCCTGCCAATCAGCTGTTCGAGAAGGCAATAGTGTTTCTGTGAGCACCATGGCCTTCTTTTTCACCGGGTATTAAGAAAATGAAAATAGAGAAATATTACTTTATTATGAATACCTTTTATTAGTTATAATGGCTCAGAGTCATTTTCTCTAGGGAGCAATCATTAGGATAAATAAAATGGCCACAATCCTATTAGTACACACAAAACCTGTCCTAGCCACACAGCAGGACAAGTTACTTCCCAACACTGAGCTAAAGAGCTGCCTCATCCTCCTCTCTGCTCTGCATGTCAGGGATTATGATCCCGAATACAGCTGATAAGATCTTCAGCTGAATCTCTGTAGGAATGAAGTTTATGAGGAGACATGAAGCACAGAGAGGAGGTAGAGATGTGGATAATGAGCAGCATCACTTGTACGCAGTCTCCATTACTACAGCCCCACATTACCACAGTCTGTCCTGTCCGTCCTCTCTGTACTTCATGTCTCCTCATGTACTCCATTACTACAGAGATTCAGCTAAAGATCTTACCAGCTATGACAAGCAGAGCAGAGCGGAGGATAAGGCAGCTCTTTAGCTCAGTATTGTGAAGTAACTTGTCCTCCTATGCGATTAGGACAGGTTCAGTGTGTACTAATAGGACAGCGGCCATTTTATTTCTCCTGATGATTGCTCCCTAGACCAAATGAGCCATTATAACAAATTAAATGTATTTGGGAATATATTTATAATTAAGAAATATTTAAGTATTTGTATTTTCTTAATTCCCAGAGAGCCCCTTTAATCTGGCCAATGTCAGCATTGTATTATACACTTTGGTTCATGTTCACATTTTCTCTGTTTCTATTTTTCTATTAATATGCACAGTATAGTGAGAGCATGCATTTTAGGCCTTGGGGGGGACAAGAATAATTTGTGATAAAGGGGTTCTGTTGTTGGATATAAATAGGAGTGAAAATAACCAAGCTCGTGTCGTTCTTACACTTGCTAAATTCAGTGGAGGGAATTTATCATAGAACGGTTGGACTATGATATTCCCTGCGCTGCCGGAGGCTGTACCTAATTTATGAAAAGGAGTACTCCTCATCGTAAATTGGGTCCATCCTCTGGCAGTCCATGTGCCTAAACTGAAATCTAAAAGTGAGTTAGACCAGCACCTCCAAACTATATATAAAAAGAGAGTTCAGGTGCACATTACTGTGGCTGCAATGCAAAAGCAAACAAGGACAACAAGTAGCAGCACACTGCCATGTGCTAAGACGCATGCAAACATTGAAAACTAGAATAAATGTAAACAGCATTATACTTACTATATGAAAATTAGAAGTTCTTTGCGCATATCTTTGATCAAGAATATGTTGGGCCCAATTTACCAACAAAAAGGTGGCTTCTATCAGTCAGGACCTACACTAACAATCTTACCACTCCTGGGCTTTTGGCCTACAAATTTCAGGGCAAATTGCCCCCCCAAGCTGGCATAGATTTCAGCCATCTTTTATGTCAGAAAACTGGTGTAAAAGAGGACAAATCTGCAGCCCATTGACCCTGCTCTCATCATGCGCCCTTTCCAGGAAAGTGTCGAGGGCTGCGGAGAAATGCCACCTGTACAAGTGGTAAATGTTTGCGACTTTTTTTTGCCAGGAAACTGGCATGGTGGGAATGATAAATTACCCCATGTGTTGAATTCAAGATTGTGGCTACATATACAGTATGTAAAAGGTTAGCATGTTTTTTTTTTTTACTTAGTGTTGATCTATTGAAGGGAAAGCCACCTTGACGCCTGGTAGATGGGCCCGACACACGTTTGATCAAATATGTGCGCTAAGAGCTTCCATTGACTCATTTATAGTCGGTATTGTACCACTTTTATTTAGAATGACCCCCATTTCTTAGCTCCATTGTTTGTATGTATAATGGTGTTTATAATTATGTTTGTTTTATGGATATGCACCTGTGATTCTGAAGGTTCTAGTCTAAATAGGATCTATTAAAGGGGTTATGCCATGAAAACTATTTATCACCTGTCCACAGGATAGTGATAACTTTCAGATCATAGTGAGTCTGACCCACTACAACTTCCTGTGATCCTGAGAATGAGGGGTCCCCAAATCCCCTTTCTAAATTAAGCAGTATTAATTGTGCATGTTGGTCCACCACTCCATTCACTTCTTGGGGACTGACGTGAGCACTAACACTCCATTCTAAGAGGGACTTGGTGACCCCTTTGGAATCACTAGGGGTCCCAGTGATCTGTTGTTTAGGATAGGTGATGAATAGTTTTTGTGGGATACTCCTTTAAATTCAGGCCTTAAAGGGCTTCTGTCAGCCCACTAAACCGTTTTTTTTTTTTTGGTTAATATTAATCCCTACACTGCAAGCTCCCTGTACATATGCTAAATATTCATTTTTGTTCAGTAGATTTTGTTAAAAATAAAGTTTTATAATATGTAAATTACCTTGCTACCAGCAAGTAGGGCGGCTACTTGCTGGTAGCAGCCGCATCCTCCTCTCATTATGACGCCCCCTCCGCCGTTTGATTGACAGGGCCAGGGAACGGGATCGTTCTCTGCTGGCCCTGTTTGCGCCGTACCTGTCTTTAATCGGCGCAGGCGCACTGAGAGGCGGCCGCTCTCTCGGCCGCTCCATCCTCAATGCGCCTGCGCCGGGTGTAGATGTGACGTCATCGGCGCAGGCGCATTGAGGATGGAGCGGCCGACAGAGCGGCCGCCTCTCAGTGCGCCTGCGCCGATGACGTCACATCTACACCCGGCGCAGGCGCATTGAGGATGGAGCGGCCGGGAGAGCGGCCGCCTCTCAGTGCGCCTGCACCGATTAAAGAAAGGTACGGCGCAGGCGCGATATTTTGAATTCAAACAGGGCCAGCAGAGAACGAACCCGTTCCCTGGCCCTGTCAATCAAACGGCGGAGGGGGCGTCATGATGAGAGGAGGATGCGGCTGCTACCAGCAAGTAGCCGCCCTACTTGCTGGTAGCAAGGTAATTTACATATTATAAAACTTGATTTTTAACAAAATCTACTGAACAAAAATGAATATTTAGCATATGTACAGGGAACTTGCAGTGTAGAGATTAATATTAACCAAAAAAAAAAAAAAACGGTTTAGTGGGCTGACAGAAGCCCTTTAAGCCCAAATGCCCAATCAATTGAGCACTAGGGGATCTCCAATCTTAAGGACCACATTTTCATATAATTCCAATGTCTTTAAAGCCATTTATTTTGTAAGAGTAGGCAGATATTTTAAAGCCATACAAGACAATATGCAAATTAGGTATTCAAGCACTCGGAGGCGGGATTATGCCGTCCGAGCAGTGCTTCAGCGATGCCCCCGTTCATTCCTAATCCTGGCCTTCTCCACTTGATCACACCCCCATGTATTTTGCTTGACAGCGTTAGTGCTGAGATCCAGCATCTGTGCACTTTCTTCCTTAATGGCGCATGTGCACAGGATCTTTTCCTTCCTTCCCGGCTTGTGAATATGTCTAGTGCGCACACTCTGTCACATCACTGAACCCAGAAGTGGAGGTGCGTGCGCATTAGACATATTCACAAGCCGGGAAGGAAGGAAAAGATCCTCTGCGCATGCGTCGTTAAGGAGGCGAGTGCGCAGACACTGGATTTCAGAGGGTCTAGCGGTGTCAATCAAAAGGCATGGGGGCATGATTAAGTGGAGAAGGCCAGCATTAGGAAGGGGCATCGTTGAAGCAGTGCTCAGATGGCATAATCCCGCCTCCAAGTTCTCGAATACCTAATTTGCATAGTTTTTAACATTTATTTTTCTTCAACACCGGACCGCCAACATGAGAAAGAAAGATATGGCTTTTGTCAGCGTCATCAGCCCTACCAGGCTATATGCCTGGTAGGGTAGGCTTGGTCCGGGTGACAGAACTTTTGACATGTCCTAGTAACAAAACAAAGGTTTTGATCGGTGGGGGTCCAAGTGCCGAGACCCTTAACAAGTGTTAGAACAAGGAGAAAAAAGCGCTCACACAGAGTACTGTCTCTCTTCCTTGCTGATGGTGATCTATTGGGGTCTAAGCACTTGGACACCCACCCATCAAAAGCTTTGCTATGTCACTACAAGAGACAATATGAAAAGTTTTGCTAAAGTACAGTACAGGTACACTTAATCTGTGGCTTACTTGATGGGGGGAGCCAAAGTCTCAAGTCATGACTAGGGGCTCCCAAGATCAGTACTGTTTGTGATTTAGATAGGGATGTAAATTTAAAAAAAACATTGCTTATTCCAGCAGAAAGCACTTAAAGAAGACAACTATACCCACAGCTCTACTAACGTTGCTCAACTTCTACATGTCAAGGACAAAGAAGAGCAACTTATCAAGCAGGTACAACTGCAGCAAGTTCTTCTCAAGAAGGAGAAGGAGCATTTCAAGGATTTGATGGGACAGGTAAGGTTTACATTTGTAACAACTAACTGATTTCTTGTATCATTCTGATAGACAACTGATAACACTACACCTGCCAAGTGTCTCTGTTGGGAGGTATGCGCAACCCTTTTAATGGCCAGGCAAGCTAGCTGCTATTGAAGGAAAACTACAGAGAAAGAACCAAGCAACCTTTCATCCATGAAGCTCAAATATATCAGAAAATGTCCCAAATTATTAATAGAGAAATCAGTCATTTCGTTGTCAAGGAGAAAATATCCACCAGTTTAGAGTCTCAAAAAGCATGGAAAAAGCTAAATGTTTCATATAAAATTAGGTTAAATACACCGTTTGATATCGTAAATTAGATTACAAAACTCCAAATCTGCTGCATCAAAACCAACAATATATTGCCCTGTAATAAAGGGGTTATCTCATGATTAGGGTAGAAAACCTAACTCAGACCTATAGTATAGTCTCTTTCTAACAAAGCTAGAACCAGGCCTGTACCTCAGATGGATCCAGAGATCTCACCATTCATTGCTCTAATTGCTCTGCTAAATTTATTTTAAGGTGAAAACTTTGGGGGCATGTCCTTGCTGAGAGGGCATGCTTTTAACTGTCACAGCTTCTAACAGAAGATATGGCTGGTGGCAGTTGAAGGGTGGAACTGAGCATGTGCATCCACCTCAGAAAGATGGACAGAGGCATGAGGAAAATAAGAAACAGCAGGTGGTGCTATACAGATAAATTTTATTGAATAACTCAGTGGCTATACAAAATTTTTAATTACAAGCAATTACAAAAGTATTCAGAGCCAGACGCTAGTTTGAAAACTGTAGAATATTTTTCATGGCACAACCCATTTTTAGAAATGGCTGGCGTAGCTTGGTACCAATATTTTGCACACAGCTTTGATACATTTGTTGCATTTCACACCTCTTTCTCAAGACACTCATAAGAAAATGCTGCCACTTGCTATGTACTCCACTGTTTTAAGTGATTTGTGAACAGATTCTAAAGTATTTTGCTTAGTAAATCTCTCCCATTAACTGTGTCCAACTGAATATGTAGATGTAAAACTCTCCCCATTAACACTGCCCACCTGAATATCCAGTATATCTAGTAATCTAGCAATAGTAAGTATATCTAGTAATACTAAGTCTAAAGAACCTTTGAAACTGAGACCATCCATACATATTGGTAAAATGCTGTAATTGTTCTACAGTCACCATGTTTTGATGCTTCTTGACCAGGGGTTAAGTACAGGAAAACTAATATCTAAAGGTGGCCATACACTTTAGTCTTTTTAAGACCTCTTGGGGGACATACAGTGCTGCAAAAAAAAAAAAAAATAAGTAAATTAATAAAATACAAAAGTAAATATATAAAATAAAAAAGTAATAGAAAGCAATAAAAACTAAAAAGTGCAAAATAAAATTGTTCACTGTCCCCCAACGATCTTTTTATGACCTCTTGGGGGACAGATTATGTGGCAAAAATATATTTTCAAATACAAAAAAAGGAAAATATGCTAAATAAAAAAGTCAGTGTCCCCCGAAGGTCTTTTTGTAGCAGAAATCTATTTAAAAAAAATAAGGTAAAAGAAAAATAATAAAATACATTGGAGGAAAAAAAAAAACACCCACACCAACCAAAATCATTACCATTATCACCCTATTCAGGTGAAACTATACATATTATATAATAAAACGATCCAACACAAAACGGGGAACTTTTTATAATAATTTGCATATTTAAGAACCAGTGAGTAAGAACCAGTGAGCGCTCTGCAGTAAAGGAAAGCGCTCATTTGTGAATAGGAGGCAGGAAGGAAATGTCGCCACTTAAAGGGGTTTCCCAGTAAAAATATTTTTAACAAGTTCCTGTAGCATGGTCCCTGACACAGAAGAGTCATACTGATGCCAACGAGCGCTGATTAACCTTTTTTTTTGCAGCTCCTTGAAATAGAGCAATGTGACAATGCGGCCCCCAGACCCCTGCTTTAGACAAATGTAGACCAAACCCACCAAATTCAGAAGAACTGGCCAATATATATGGGTTTCCCAGACTCTCCCTGGGCAGTTGGAATTCAACAAGCCCTATTCTTTGTTCTCAGTGGAGATAAGCAGCCGCCAGAGGAATCTGGCAGTGATTTATTTCCCTCTCCCTATTGAAAACACATGCATGCTTCCCTAAACCAAGCATACATGTGTATGAATGGGTTTGAAACAAGTGTTTCCAACACCTGTCTAAGGTATGTAGGCACCTTAAGAGGCAACAACTAGTCATAATTCATATCAGAGAATCCTTTATTCCTGGGGGGCGTGGCCAGGCACTGGAGGAAGATGGCCGCATTACTTCAGCGCTCCTGCACCCAGCACCGATTTAAGCCACCAGCCCAACGCTTACACCCTTGATTAGGGTACACAGACGCAGCACTTTAGCCCTTTGCCTACCTGCATCCCGCTGAGATTGGGAAAACTCGCAGGACGCTGCACAAGCTGGACTCTGACCTGAGACAGTGCTCCTCACTCTGCTCCTCATTGGAGGCTGCACTTCCGGTGAGTGCAACCTCTAATGTGTTTATACACGGGGTCACACCAACTTCCTCCCTGTCATCAGTCGGTACTGACCTCACAACTCATGAACTGGAGCAGGAGGCGCGCCATGATACTGGGCCCGGCGCATGACTATCATCTATGACTGACCTCCACAGCTCGGGACAGGGCATGGGACACTCGGAGCCCTCAGGGCTCCATCAGCTCAGAGGACACTTCCTCCCCAGACGAAGGGGCAACTGGCGATATAGTAGATGCCTTAACAGCACTACCTGCCTCCCACTCTCCAGTGTCTGAACAAGCACTCAATCGTATGCTACAAGGTTTGAAATCCTCCCACCATGAGGACATTACAGCCTGGGCCTTGAAAAGAGTCAAATCTACCTGAGAAGAGTCCTGGTTATACATAATCTCCTGCTCTCCTCGTCCATCTGCTGATGATTGGCAGTTCTCTCCTAGAGAGAAAGGGAGAAAACTAGGTAGAAGCCTGTCAGCCATCAGCAGGTGGCAGGAGAACAGGACTTCATGAATAACCAGGACTCTTCTCAGGTGTCCGGGACTCTTCTCCAGGCCCAGTCTGCAATGATTGGGATGTTGGTTCTCTGCAACCACTTACTTGTAACTTATAAATTACAGACCTCTGAAATCAACTCACCTGTCTCTACTTTATGCTTCCATTAGTATGGGCAGCATAATGTTGATAACAGGTTCCCTTTAATGAAATCCATCTTTCATCTAGACTGGCAGGAAACTGAGATACAATATCACCTCACTAAGACCCGATCAATGCTATATTCCGCCAATTACAAATCACTCCTGAAAACAATTGAACAAGACTTATACACCTTTGCAAAACATAACATTTTCCTGGGTGGGAAGAATAGCTACCTTCCAAATGTTTACCTTGCCTAAAGTGCTGTACATTTTCCGTACGGTTCCCTTGCCCCTACCCACCAGATTTTTTTCAGAAAGCTAGACAGCTTATCAATAAATTTATTTGGGGGAACAAGAAACCTAAAATCTCACACACCCTGATGACCCGGAAGGGAGGGCTGGGACTACCGTGCCTCCGCCATTACTATATAGCTACCAACCTCTCTATTTTGAGGGCAAGAACTACAGATAAACATTGGGATCCCATAGAACAAAGCGTAACTCCAGCCCAAGATCTTAGAGCCTTACTGATTACCTCTGCATTGGATTCATGCATGAACCCTGGTAGGTCAGACATAGTACAGCACTCCATAAACCTATGGTGTAAATTCCACTCTTCCTTGGAAATATTAATGGTAGACACGGTCCAGCAATTGTACTCTCAAGGGACACTGCAGTCCTTTATGGATTTGCACAAGACTTATGGAATTCCACACAGGGACTTTTACAGATATTTGCGGATGAGACCTCTGCTCACATGTTTAAAGGGATTCTGTCACCTCTCATAACACAAATTCAGATTTTAAACCAGTCATGCTCCACAGATTACCTTGAATCGGCTTTGCTGTTCTATACTGTAATCCGTCCAGTAGTTTTGCTGAAAAACGACTTTTATAATTATGCTAATTAATCCTGAAGGTGCCCAGAGGGGCGTTATGTTCCACTTTGTGTGCCCAGTAACGCCCCCTGCAGTGCCCAAAACGCCTTCCTCCTGAATCCCTAACCGCCCACAGCGTCTCATCCCTCTCCTCCCCCTCCCTGACGGCCAAGCTAAGTCTCGCGCAGACGCAGTACCCACTGAGGGCTGCGCCAGTGCGATTTGCTGGAGACTGAGGGAAGAGCGAGCATCGGACGTCACTGGACTCGGCGCATGCCCAGTGACGATGATGAAGCTCCTGCACTCAGTCTCCAGCAAATCGCACTGGCACAGCCCTCAGTGGGTACTGCGTCTGCGCGAGACTTAGTTTGGGCGTCAGGGAGGGGGAGGAGAGGGATAAGACGCTGGGGGCAGTTAGGGATTCAGGAGGAAGGCGTTTTGGGCACTGCAGGGGGGCGTTACTAGGCACACAAAGTGGAACATAACGCCCCTCTGGGCACCTTCAGGATTAATTAGCATAATTATAAAAGTCGTTTTTCAGCAAAACTACTGGACGGATTACAGTATAGAACAGCAAAGCCGATTCAAGGTAATCTGTGGAGCATGACCGGTTTAAAATCTGAATTTGTGTTATGAGAGGTGACAGAATCCCTTTAAATAAAACTCTTCCCTCTTTCAATACAGATATCATAGCTCTTTTTAAAATCACCTCTACTAGGGAATAAAGCCACTCTCTTTTCCTCCAGAACATGTAGGTGTACAACCCACTATGAGGCAGCTATGAAAACTCTTTTGCGCTGGTACTATACGCCCAATAGGCTACACACTATCTTTCCAAACTCCTCACCTTATTGCTGGAGACTCTGTGGTCAGAGAGGAACGCTATACCACACCCTTTGGTGATGCCCCGTCCTCCTTCCCTAATGGAACGCTGTATTCTCTTTACTATGTGAAGTATTGCGTTACAGAGTGGACCCTTCTCCGGGGTTGGCTTTGCTTTTTTTGGGATATAGACTCTTTTCCTGTATCAGCCCAAACTATAGTGGGTCATGTTTTAGTGATTAAGAAATTGGTGGTGCGGCGGCACTGGAAAGAGCCTAAACCCCTGAACTTAAAGGAGGTGGTGGCGACACTTAATAACACATACACTTATCAAAAACTACTCTCCTACAGTGTATATTATAACACCAAGGTGGATAAAATATGGCAACTGTGGACAACACACCCTTCATGTAAGCACTGAAATACTCAACTGCATAGGCTTCAGGACGGCGCACTGATCATTTAGTTGATATTGTGGTTTATTGTGTTCACATTTTGAAACTGCAGTTGTTTGTCTGTACAAACTGCCTGACTGGCTATTTCATTTTGAATACATCTATGCAATGTACATTAATATGTAAAAAAAATCCCATAAAAATTATTGAAACAGAATCCTTTATTCCCAAGATATTGGGAATAAGCTACATCATTTGCTTTGTTGGAAAGATTCCTCAGGTTACTTAATGCAGTGCTTTTGTAGGTCTCCTCAAATAACACCGTTGCTATAGTTTCCTGTGTATACGTGACAGGTATCAGCAGTGTAATTACATACAGTACATACACTGTGCGTGATTCAGACCCACAAAAGATCATGCAAGAAATATAATTATCACAATTAAAATAGAGTACAGAGTCAAGGACTTACAGCGACCCTATGGTCCAGTGACAAAAATCTGATGTCTGATGACGAACAGGGTATAATCTTACAAAGTGCCCTCCTTTTGTGACACTCTGCCATGGATCCGGTGGTTTAGGGTCCCCTCTGTGTTGTCACAAATTGTCTGTCAGCTTCATAGTCTATCTATCAGTAGTCTGAGACACTGCTCCTGGATGAATGAGCTCTGGCGGCCTTAGTACTGTGTTGCTCCTTTGTGTTCCCAAACACCATCCAATCATCAGTTCCAGGGCCGCTGTAGGGGGACACGAAAGATGGACAATGTGCTGAGACACTCATTTATCCAGTAGCAAATGCAAGATTCTTTCAAACTGCCAACAGGTAGTCTAAGAAGCTAGAAGACATTTTTTGACAACACAGAGGGGGCCCTAAGATGGTGAACCCAAAGCAGAGTTGCAAAAAAGGAGGACACCAAATAATTTTATATAATTCTCCATCACATATCAAATTTTGTTTCTGGACCAGAAGGTCACTTTCAGTGAGAGCTTGTGATATGGAAAGCATTGTATCCTGGTCACATGGTTTGAGAAAGCCACCAAATGCATGTGTACAATATCATACCCATATCCTCTGAGCAATGTACAGTACAAGTTGCTATTAACAACTTAGCCACCGCCAATACACCTCCTTACGTTGGTCACTAAAGCGGCCTGAGACTAGGCTGTCACCTTTTTATGGCAGCTTAGTCTAAGCGGATCTCAACATTGCACAGATGACAACTGGGCTCCTGCTCTAACAGCCCATATCAGCAAAAGCACCAATCCAGGCCGGTTAGAGTTTGTGGTTAATAGCAGCCGCTGCATCTAAGTGGTTTAGTGGGAAGAGGCTCACCCTCTCAGGCATCGGCACTCCATGAATGAGATTGCAGGGTGCTAGTGTCTTAGTATGGCAGCCGGGGACCTAATAAAGGCCCCAAGCCTGCCCTCAGTGTATGCCTATCAGGCTGCATATCTGATAGTGCCTGTCAGTAGTACAGTGTACTGTACAAGCGATACGATCAGAAGATTACCTGTGAAAGTCCCCTTGTGGGACTAATAAATCGTAAAATAAAAGTGAAGTAACGTTTTAGTAAGTTAAGTTAAATAATACATATTTTTCCACAAAAAAAAATGTTTTCAATGAAAAAAAGTAGCAAAAAAAAAATATCCTCCACATGTTTGATATCATAGCATCCGTAACAGCCGGCACTATAGAATTATTATGTAATGGTGAACAGTACACTGTAAAAAAAAGAAAAATAATAAACTGCCACGATTACTATTTTTTGCATATTCGCTTCCAACAAAATGGAATAAAAAGTTATCAAAAAGTGTTATGATACTGATGAAAAGGTAAAAAAAAATACTATGGGGGTCATTTATTAAGACCGGCCTTTTAGACACCTGTCTTAGGAACCCCTATATCTGGTGGTGGATCTGCCGAAGTTATGAAAAGGCGTCGGCCTCTACATTACTTCAGCCCATCCAGCGCCAGTCTAAATGTAACACAGCTTTCTAACTGGCTTACGTTTAAAGCCTTTTCTACACCTAAAACAGGCGTAGAAAATGATGAATGAGACAGGCCTGCCTGCATGGCCCTGCTCACTTTTTTAGGCCTGGTGTGAGTGGGGAAAGGCTGCAGATTGCAGAGCAAATAACCTTTGCGCCGCAATCCGAGCCAGAAATACGCCTAAGGCTACTTTCACACTTGCGTTCAGAGTGGATCCGTCTGAGATGGATCCGCTCATATAATGCAGACGGTGGATCCGTTCAGAACGAATCCGTCTGCATTATAGTGTAAAAAAAATTTGAAGTGTAAAAGTAGCCTCAGACGGATCCGTCCAGACTTTACATTGAAAGTCAATGGGGGACGGATCCGTTTGAAAATTGAGCCATAGTGTGTCATCTTCAAACGGATCCGTCCCCATTGACTTACATTGTAAGTCTGGATGGATCCGTTTGCCTCCGCACGGCCAGGCGGACACCCGAACGCTGCAAGCAGCGTTCAGGTGTCCGCTTGCTGAGCGGAGAGGAGGCTGAACGCTGCCAGACTGATGCATTCTGAGAGGATTCGCGTCCACTCAGAATGCATTAGGGCTGGACGGATGCATTCGGGGCCGCTTGTGAGCCCCTTCAAACGGAGCTCACAAGCGGACACCCGAACGCTAGTGTGAAAGTAGCCTAATATAGGCACATTTTTGGATAATAAATGACCCCCTATATGTATTTGGTATTTCTGTAATAAAGTTATCATGTTATTTATGCTGCAAAGTAAATGTTTTAAAATTTACAAAGTAAAAACTTAATGCCGGTATAGATTATTTTTCCCTTCCCCCAAGAAAGAGTTAATAAATAAGTTATGTGTATCCCAGAATGGTGCCATTAAAGGGAATCTGTGACCGGTTTTATGATGTCCTAACTAAAGGCAACATAAACAAGTGACAGATCCCCTTAGCAAAATGCTGGGTAACTTTGTTTAATTGACCCAGTCGTTTTGCTAAAATTCTGTGCGAAACAGCTTGAGCGCATGCTGAACGAGTCCCCATATTCGTGAGCTCATGGTGGGTGGGGAGAGCCGTGAGCTCATGAATATCAGGGCGCATTGACGTGCGCTGGAGCTGTTAGAACCTAGGAGCCAAAAACTGGTGACAGATTTCCTTTAAAAACGACAATTTGTCTGGTGAAAAGAAATAGCCCTCATACGGCTACGTTAACAAACAAAAAATGTGATAGCACTTGGAACGCGACAATAAAAAAATGAAAACAATTGCTTGATTACTGTACTATCTTTTGTTCTTCTAGATTGACCTGGTGCTTAGTGGGAATGATTTACAAGATTTGAGAACCAATACATTAAGCAGCCAGATTGCAGAGATACAAGCCATGTTAGTCAAGGAGGAGCAAATAAACACAGAATTTAGGAGAGATAAGACACTGCTAGTTGACCACATATCTTCTTTGCAAACCCAGGTAATGAACTGTTAAGATAGAAGTCATTAAATATTTTGTATCAAATCACTGTATTTGGTTAGGCTACTTTCACACCTGCGTTCTGCTGTCCGCTCGTGAGCTCCGTTTGAACGGGCTCACAAGCGGCCCTGAACGCAGCCGCCTGGCCCTAATGCATTCTCATTGGAGGCGGATCCACTGAGAATGCATCCGTCTGCCAGCGCTCAGCCTCCGCTCCGCTCAGTGAGCGGACACCTGAACGTTCGGGTGTCCGCCTGGCCGTGCGGAGGCGAGCGGATCCGTCCAGACTTATAATGGAAGTCAATGGGGACGGATCCGCTTGAAGATGACACCATATGGCTCAATCTTCAAGCGGATCCGTCCCCCATTGACTTTCAATGTAAAGTCTGAACGGATCCGCTCAGGCTACTTTCACACTTGGAAATTTTTCTAAGTTATAATGCAGACGGATCCGTTCTGAACGGATGCAAACGTCTGCATTATAGGAGCGGATCCGTCTGATGAAACATCAGACGGACCCGCTCCGAACGCTAGTGTGAAAGTAGCCTTACTTGTGACATTGCATAGTATTATTCCAATGCTCGAATGCAGAAGCTGAGCTGGGTTTGGTCAGTAAATGACTGTACTTTTCAGGTGATGAAAGAGAAAATGTTCTCAGCCTGCTCTCACTACGAGCTCCATATCTCCAAACTGTTTAGATTGCACAGAATCTGAAAGTGAGGGTGGTTGAGTAACCTGACCAGATCCGTATCTCTCTCTGATCATTCATGGTGTGGTTCCATTAGGTCATGAATAGGGATGAGTGAACCTGAACTTTACAGGTTCGGCGTTCGGGGTGTGGAGGAGTCCCATTATGGATTCCATTATATATACAGAATGAAATTCTATGACGGAAGGCAAAACGGAAGCCTTTAAGAGGCATTCCGTTTTGCATCCCGTCATAATAGAAGTCTATGGGCAGCATAACGGATCAGTCTGGTTTCCGTTATGCAGTTCCATAACGGGATTCCTCCTCTGCCTGATCGCCGAACTTGTAAAGTTCGCTCATCCCTATTCATGAATATATCGCATATATATATAAAAATGAGTTTCTGTCTGTATGGACGTCTGTCTGCTATTCTTTATGCGTAACCAAACGACTGAACCGATCTTCACCAAATTTGGTACACAGGTACTGTACATCAGGTGTCTGGTAAGGTTTTAGACCGGATCTTAGCTCTCTAGGACTTACCGTTCCTGAGATATTCCCTAAAAATGACCCGCATTAGCCAATATAAGCCTTACTCCAGGTTTCCATAACAACCTATCCATTTTTCTTCACTGCTGTAGGTCAGCTTTAGGCTAGGGCTACAGGACAACAATAAGTCGCACGACATATTGGGCTCAACTACGCTGCTACATGCATCCATCTTGGATGGCTTTTTTTGTAACTGTCGTGTCACAGTCGCAGCATGTCACATGTTGCAGTGCAACACCATAGCCTATCTTTATAAAAGTTGTTGAGACAAAATGTCGCGCGACACATGTCATTGTGTAGCCCTAGCATTGAAGGGGTAGGGCGCTGTGGAGGTCACTGTTAAAGGCGTAGGGCACTGTGGAGGTCACTGTTAAAGGGGCGGGCACTGTGGAGGTCACTGTTAAAGGGTGAGGCACTGTGGAGGTCACTTTTAAATAGGCGGGCACTGTGGAGATCACTGTTAAAGGGGCAGGAACTGTGGAGGTCACTGTTAAAGGGGTGGGCACTGTGGAGGTCACTTTTAAATAGGCGGGCACTGTGGAGGTCACTGTTAAAGGGATGGGCACTGTGGAGGTCACTTTTAAATAGGCGGGCACTGTGGAGATCACTGTTAAAGGGGCAGGAACTGTGGAGGTCACTGTTAAAAAGACGGGCGCTGTGCAGGTCACTGTTAAAGAGGCGGGCACTGTGGATGTTACTGTTAAAGGGGCAAGGCGCTGTGGAGGTTACTGTTAAAGGGGCGGACACTTTGGAGGTCACTGTTAAGGGGGCAGGGGCCATTATTAAAGGGGCAACTGCTGTGGAGGTCACTGTTAAAGCAGCAGGGTACTGTGAGGTCACTGTTAAGGGGGCGGGCCCCTGAGGAGGTAACTGTCAAGGGAGTAGGGTGCTGTGAAACTCACTGTTAAGGGGCAGACTGTTGTGAAGGTCAAAATAAAGGTGATGGGATGCTGCGAAGGTCCGATTTTAAAGTAGTGGGGCACTGTGGGGGGGGGGGGGGGGTGTTAGGGGTGGGGAACTGTGGAGTTCACTGTTGAAGGGGCCGGGTGCTGTAGAGGTCACTGTTTTGGGGGATAATGTCGATATCTCTTAGGGCCCTTTCACACTTGCGTTGGCCGGTTCCGGCATAGAGTTCCGTCGTCGGGGCTCTATGCCGGAACAATCCTGATCAGGATTATCCTAATGCATTCTGAATGGAGAGAAATCCGTTCAGGATGCATCAGGATGTCTTCCGTTCCGGAACGGAACGTTTTTTGGCCGGAGAAAATACCGCAGCATGCAGTACTTTTTGCTCCGGCCAAAAATCCTGAACACTTGCCGCAAGGCCGGATCCGGAATGAATGCCCATTGAAAGGCATTGATCCGGATCCGGCCTTAATCTAAACCTTGTTTCGGCGCATTGCTGGATACGACTTTTAGCTTTTTCTGAATGGTTACCATGGCTGCCGGGACGCTAAAGTCCTGGCAGCCATGGTAAAGTGTAGCGGGGAGCGGGGGAGCAATATACTTACCGCCCGTGAAGCTCCCGGGGCGCTCCAGAGTGACGTCAGGGCGCCCCAGGCGCATGGATGACGTGATCGCATGTACACGTCATCCATGCGCCTGGGGCGCTCTGACGTCATTCTGGAGCGCCCCGGGAGACGCACGGACTGTAAGTATGCCGCTCCCCCACTCCTACTATGGCAACCAGGACTTTAATAGCGTCCTGGCTGCCATAGTAACACTGAAAGCATTTTGAAGACGGATCCGTCTTCAAATGCTTTCCATACACTTGCGTTTTCCGGATCCGGCGTGTACCTCCGGCAAGTGGAGGACACGCCGGATCCGGACAACGCAAGTGTGAAAGGGCCCTTAACAGCGCACACATTAAGTGAAATAGATGAAATATGCCTGCACGAAGCTGGGTCCTTTTGCTAGTCTTTTATATATTTGCTTGATAAATATAATTCAATGTAGAATAAGAGTTAATGTCATATTAACAAATCTGGGACTGATTTAAGTCAACTTTGCCAATAGTCTTGAAGTTTAGAAACTACATCTACTGTGCAGACCTATGTGTCTCATTGGTAGCCGACTACATATGAACCTTCTGTAGCAGGATCCTGCAGGCATATTTCCTTCCATCAAAGGGACTAGGACAAAGTTAAAAGCCAGATTCATTCCAAGTGACATTACAAACAAGGTGGTGCACATCCACAGGTACAAGACCTATCCGCTTAACATTCTGAGTCTGCCTTTGTGCTCTGAAATCATAGCTGAGGTATAAGTGATAAGTCACCAGTATAAGGAAACCGCGCACGATGAGGATTATGTGTGGATTTTCATGCCTGCAAAGTGAATGAGATTTAGCATATCTCATGTACACTTTGCTTTTTTCTTTTGTGCAGAAATTAACCTGCCGTGCAGATTTTAAAATCTGCAGCATGTCAATTGTGCAATTCTGCACCTGCTGTATAGTGGTTTTCCCCATAGACTTCAATGGGGTTGTTAACATAAACAGAAAATCCGCAACAAAAAAACGCAATAAAAAACAAACAAAAAACAGCAATAAATAGTGTGGATTTATATGTGTTTTTTGTATGGTTTTATTGCAGATTTTCTGCATGTAAATCTCTACCATGTGCAGCAACCCTTAATGTGTATTGGGGTCTGAAGGGGCTATCACAGCTCCTCCCCCAATCCAAAGCCATATACAACACATCAGGCGTGTAGACTAGCAAAGAAAGCACAGTGATTAAGAACAGATGTCATAATACAGAGATCATAAATACAAAAACATTATAGCAATAAATCAAAATATATTTGCAAACATGCAATAAAGAACTCAGTATACATACATAAGATCTGTCCTGAAGTTTAACCCCTTTGGCACTCGAGTTTCTAGATTCAAAATCCAAAAGGCTTCTCCAACTAGATGTCTTCCTCACCAAACGCCGCCTTGTTGATGCCCTTGCCAATGCCAGTAACTTTTAAAATGCTTAAATATCCTAAGATGTACTACCAAAAATGGTGTAATGCTCCAGAAAAAGAGAGTTCTGTCAGATTCTCAATCTGTTAACAGCCTGACATATGTTCAGACACTTTAGCCTTCAGTTTGCAAGTCATACAGCTCAGAGCTGAAGGTAAAGGCAGAACATTGCAAGTGGTATTAAAATGTACGCACAATTTGATGGGATGACAAACATTATTATGAACAGAAGAAAAATTACAGTACTCCTATTTATTAAGACTTGAACAAATTGGATCTTAATGGGCCACATTTAAAGAACCCCCTTTTTTAAGGCTACTTTTATATCATTTAGTGATCAAGACTCAAAACTATTTGGTTTTAAGTCTTTTTTACAGAAGCTCCTACTTAGATTTGGATGCCACAATATGATTAAAATAACCTGATAAAGAGAGAGTCTACGGTCAACTAGGTATTAGATCTAAGGACAGGAATTGTGGGTTATTAGACGGGAGGGAAATCGCTTTCCCTAGATGTCCCTGACAAGCTAGGCCCTCAGCCCAGGGATATCCCCATATGGTAGAGATACCCTGTCCCCGTGCCTATGACTAAAGTTAACCTAAGAACGCCCTACCTATACAAATGATAACAGGTTGGAAAAATTATAATGAAACGACCCCGACGCGTTTCATCTGCGCCCGGCAGATCATCAGGGGGTGATAGACAACCCTATTTTGTAGGGCAAAAATTAATGCAAACAGTGATATAGAGGATATGAATATCTGATACTTAGCTCCTATTGTTGATCAGTGGGAGTGTAAAGATACTAGGTCCTGCCAGTAGATAGCCTGTAAAAGGATAAACAGGAAAGAGAAAAATCGATACAGATCCTGGCAAGACAACTATAGGTTCTCATCCAGTTTACTCACTGTGCAGGGCAATCCCACTGTCTTATTTCAATAAACTTCATAGGAGAGAGCAGATGTGGCCGGTTTACTTGTTGCCAGTGCTCAGCTTATAAGCACCGGTCTTACTGTTGCTTCCGGACGCTGAGAAGCCAGGCATTTCCGGCTTGTGACACGCATGCAGAGTTGCGATACGTCACTTCCGGTTAATGGCACGCATGGTGAACCGCATGCCACCGGAAGTTATCAGCTTCGGGTTCCGGTCTTTGAACTGCATCTTTACACACATCAATCGATGGGCAAGATACTAATACTTATTCTTTAGGGTCTAAGTCCGTCCTCCCTATATGTGGAGAAACCGGAGACATATCTCAAAAATCGATAAGGGTATCAATGATATGTTAATTATAGACCTCTAATGTATATAAACTGCGGTCCACTGTTATGTATTGTTGTAAACCGGCTATCTTTTTATCATAAGTGGGAGATTCAATGGATGTGGCTCTGTTATACAGCCCCATCTTAATTTTACAGAGGTCCACATATCTCATAGGTGGTCCATAAGTAAAAGTTAGTTAGGATAAGGGTTTAGTGATGGAACTGTCCCTATTTATTATGATACTTCTCGTATCAGCATGGTCCAATACTGGGATATAAGTTGTTTAATAGTACAGAGGAAGGTCAGTTTTGGACAAAAAGTTGCCAGTTAAATAAAACAAGTATATGTTAGTCTTTCGTTCATTCCTCCTGGTGACTGGGACCGGAATCGATAAATCCATTCAGTTTCCTTCTGGAATATCTTCCGGTCCCAGTCGCCCTTCCTGGCAGGCATTGGGATCACCTCGAGGGCCGAAAAACGGATACATTCAAGATCGCCATTATGACAGTGATTCATATGGTTAGCCACAGATGTGTCCTTCTTTTTCACAATGTCATTGACATGTTCGCATATTCTGCGTCTAAGTTCTCTATATGTTTTCCCTATATAATCTTTAGGGCAGGTACATTGACCTATATAGATGACTCCTTTTGTTTTGCAATTGACAAAGTTGCCTATGGTGTACAGGTCTTTCGTCATAGAGCAGGTCACTGTTTTGGTCTGATTGATGTATTTGCAGGCCTTACATGTCCCGCATTTAAATACTCCTTTTGGCTGTCTGTCAAGCCAGGTACCTTCTTTTTTTATTCCTGTATAGTGACTGTGTACGAGTCTATCTCTTAGGCTCCTCCCCTTGCGATATGTGAAAGTCACATATCGCAAGGGGAGGAGCCTAAGAGATAGACTCGTACACAGTCACTATACAGGAATAAAAAAAGAAGGTACCAATAATGTACAATAAAGGTATTGTTTTTATGAGCACGTTATATTCTTCTAGATACGCTTAATACTAAAGACGTGTTGACTATCCAATATATCATACTTATTTTCTTTTTTCTACTTTTATATCAGTGTTGTGCAGTTCGGTTTGCAGATCTGGCACAGGCTCTCAAAACTGCGGCACAATGCTTCAGTTTTGTCCCCATTCATTGTCCATGGGGACAAAACTGAACAAACTGGAAAGGAAAGCATTCCATTCCGATTTGTTGCGTTCCCATGCCAGGGATGCAATCGATGCAAGCTGGATCTGGCACAAAAAAACATGTAAGTCAATGGTGCCAGATCCGTTTTTTCAGACACGAAAAAAAAAGGATATGGCGCCCCATTGACTTACAATGGTTTTAGTGCCTGATCCAGTTTCTTTATTTTCAATATAATACAACTGGATCCGTTCGGAATGGATGCAGCCGGTTATATTATTAGTATGGAAGCGTTTTGCTTTGGTTCTGAGATCCCCTGCTGGATCTCAAAACCGTACAGAAAAAAACGCTGATGTGAAAGTAGCCTAAGCCAGGCATTACCAATTTTCTCATTAGTGTATAAGCTAGGTGATAAAATTCAGCCTATTGATGCAGCTCTTCTGGCTACGCAGTTCAATCCGGATGCTCAGATGGTGGAAAAGATGCCATGCTCCCTTCGGTCTGGTACAGATGGAAGTGAGTTAGACTGCAAATATGACTACACAGAGCCGGTTTGTAGTCTGTCACCATGGAGACACATACAGTGCCTTGACTTTTTTCGTATTTTGGTGCTTCACATCCTGGAATGAACATGGATTGTTTGAGGATTTGCATCATTTCATTTACGGAACATGCCCACAACTTTGAAGATGTTTTTTTTTTTATTGTGAAGCAAACAACAAATAGAACAAAATAACAGAAAAAGTCAATGTGCATAACTATTCACCCCCCTAAAGTCAATACTTTGTAGAGCCACCTTCTGCAGCAATAACAGCTCCAAGTCGCTTTGGATAAGTCTCTATGAGCTTGCCACATCTTACCACTGGGATTTTTGCCCATTCCTCCTTGCAAAACTGTTCCAGCTCCTTCAAGTTGGATCGTTTGTGCTTGTGAACAGCAATCTCTAAGTCTGACAACAGATTTTCTATTGGATTGAGATCTGGGCTTTGACTACTAGGCCTTTCCAACACATTTACATGTTTTCCCTTAAACCACTCAAGTGTTGCTTTAGCAGTGTGTTTGGGGTCATTGTCCTGCTGGAAGGTGATCCTCCGTCCTAGCCTCAAATCCCACACAGAGTGGGACTGGTTTTGCTCAAGAATATCCCTGTATTTAGCACCTTCATCTTTCCTTCAACTCTGACCAGTTTCCCAGCCCCGGCTGCTGAAAAACATCCCCACAGCATGATGCTGCCACCACCATGTCTCACTGTGGGGATGATGTTCTTTGGGTGATGTGATGTGTTGGGTTTGCTCCAGACATAGCATTTTCTTTGATGGCCAAAAAGTTAAATTTTAGTCTCATCAGACCAGAGCACCTTCCTTCATACATTTTGGGAGTCTCCCACATGCTTTTTCGCAAACTCACAATGTGCCTTTTTGTTTTTAGCTGAAAGTAATGGCTTTCTTCTGGCCACTCTGCCATAAAACCCAACTCTATGGAGCGTACGGCTTATTGTCATCCTATGTACAGATACTCCAGTCTCTGCTGTGGAACTCTGCAGCTCCTCCAGGGTTACCTTAGGTCTCTGTGCTGCCTCTCTGATTAATGCCCTCCTTGCCTGGTCCGTGAGTTTTGGTGGGCAGCCGTCTTATGGCAGGTTTGCTGTTGTGCCACATTCTTTCCATTTGGTTATGATAGATTTGATGGTGCTCCTGGGGATCATCAAAGATTTGGATATTTTTGTATAACCTAACCCTGACTTGTACTCCTCAACAACATTGTCCCTTACTTGTTTGGAGAGTTCCTTGGTCTGCATGGCAGTGTTTGGTTAGTAATGCCTCTTGCTTAGGTGTTGCAGCCTCTGGGGCCTTTCAAAAAAGGTGTGTATATGTAATGACAGATCATGTGACACTTAGATTGCACACAGGTGGACATCATTTAGCTAATTATGTGACTTCTGAAGGTAATTGGTTGCACCAGAGCTTTTTATGGGCTTCCTAACAAAGGGGGTGAATACATACGCACATGCCAATTTTCTGTTTTCTATTTCTAAACAATAGTTTTATTTATATATTTTTCTCATTTCACTTCACCAACTTAGACTATTGTGTTCTGATCCATCACATAAAATTCAGATTAACAAAACATTGAACTTAAAGCTGTAATGTAAAATAAAAATATGAAAAAAGTCAAGAGGGGTGAATACTTTTGCAAGGCACTGTAGGTCGGTATAAGAGCAGCAGAAACAAATTGTAGGAAATCACGACCACTTAAGAGGAATTATGGCAAAAAAGGTTGTGAAAGTATACATAGCCTTTAATTAAAATTTAATATTTTTACAATTTAACACCAGTTTAATTTCTCTGGCAGGTTATGTAAAATGCAAAAATAATATATGATATATTGCAGTTAAATTTCCTTCCACTAGATGGCAAAGGGGCTTAATCTGATATGAGAGAATACACAAAATCCTAATCTTTGTGCTATTTGTTCTACTGCATTAAAATATGAAGCTATTTGCAGGTTGTAACAGTATAATTAAGAAATCTTCATCACTTTGTAATTTTATCTGTGTGTAGCATGTTGTCAGCATTTCAGAAACCTAATTAAAAAAACAGCACTTTTGAATATTTTTCATGAATGAGAAATCTTTTAACTCTGCAGCCAGCATAGTTATGACGTCAATGAGCTGAAGTCTGTGATTTTCAAATTATATAAAGCAGATAGACGCCGCTACATGGCTGATGAGTCATATTGCCTGTTGTTCTGATGAATGTAAAGACATAGACATAGACTGTAGCTAGAATAGAACAAGCTCAACCAGTATAACCCAGAGCTGACAAAAATGCGGTAAAGTGGCGGAATGTCCAAATGAGTAAATCATTTACAAGGTGGGAGGGTATAAGGATATCTTAAAGTTTATAGTGTTTTAGGAGTAGGGTTTTTTGTGAATATTGTATTGTTGGGCTGTTTGCTATGGCAGGGTATCAGCTACCAAGTTCATGTTTAGGCCAGGGAAGGAAGAGTTCATATGATGCCAGAATGGGTGGAGCAGGAGAACCTTTACGTGAATGTAAGTTTCATTTTGAATGTAAATTTCTTTTTTTATTGTATTAGGCTTTTGCATTTGAGAATGAATGCATTTGAGACATTGGTTTTTGATTTTACAAACAGCCATGGTTTGCCTTCTCAACTTAAACTAATGCAAGTGCTGTCACGGAAGGTGTGCAGGAAACCAGAAAACACAAAATGAATATACGACTGACTGGATCCAAAACTAAGGAACAAAAAGGGAGAGCCCTGCATCAGACCTGGCTCTCTCCCTTACTGCTCAGCCTATACGAAAATCCCAATGGTAGATGATCGCATATCCTCGTACCTCAACTGTATAACACCTGAACACCCTATAATAGTGAGGGGACACGACCACCGGCTCCCTACACTAGATACGGAGGGAGTCAGGGTCACCTGGGATCCAGCAAACAGAGAAACACAAATTAAAGAACAAAACTTATCTTGTAGAAGACTCAGAAGTAGAAACAGCATGCACACACTCCAGGAAGGAATATAAACCGCAAAGTGATGCACTGTGGGAAAGGATTTAAAGGGATGCAATCAGTGCAACTACAAGACAACTGAGAGAGGCTAACGAGATGAGAAAATTAAAGCAAAACAAAGGAACCTCAAGGAGGAGGTTCTAGACGTCTGTCAGAGCTTCTCAGATGTCTGGTGGTGATAGTACCCCTCCTTCTACGAGTGAACTCCGGACACTCAGAGCCCACCTTCTCAGGATGGGACCTATGGAAAGCCCTGATGAGACGAGTGGCCTTAATGTCCATCACTGGGACCCACATCCTCTCCTCAGGACCATAACCCTCCCAATGAACGAGGTACTGGAGAGAACCGCGGACAACACGAGAATCCACAATCCTAGAGACCTGAAATTCAAGATTACCATCAACCACAATCGGAGGAGGAGGCAAAGACGAGGGTACAATGGGTTGGACATAAGATTTTAATAAGGACTTATGAAAAACATTATGGATCTTCCAAGTCTGAGGAAGATCAAGACGGTAGGCAACAGGATTGATGACGGACAAGATTTTGTAAGGCCCAATAAACCTTCAATTTGATATTCTTAGTAGACAACCACACCAGATCACCAACATTCAGGTCCGGACCAGGCACACATCTTTTATCCGCCACACGCTTATATCTCTCACTCATGCTCTTTAGATTATCCTGAATCTTTTGCCAAATAGATGACAAAGACGAGGAGAATCTGTCCTCATCAGGTAAACCAAAAGACCCCTCTCCAGAGAATGTCCCAAACTGCGGATGAAACCCATATGCACCAAAAAATGGTGACTTATCAGAGGACTCCTGACGACGGTTATTTAAAGCAAACTCAGCAAGGGACAAAAAAGAACACCAATCCTCCTGATCCGCCACAAAACAGCGGAGATATGTCTCCAGATTCTGATTGACGCGCTCTGTCTGGCCATTCGACTGCGGGTGGAAAGCAGAAGAGAATGACAACCGAACCCCCAAGCGAGAACAGAAAGCCTTCCAGAATCTGGAAACAAACTGCGTGCCCCTATCAGAGACTATGTCTGAAGGAATACCATGCAATTTGACAATGTGATCAATAAATGCCTGCGCCAGCGTCTTAGCATTGGGCAAGCCAGGAAAAGGGATGAAATGCACCATTTTGCTAAAACGGTCCACCACCACCAGAATCACAGTCTTCCCCGAGGAACGAGGCAGGTCCGTAATGAAGTCCATAGACAGATGTGTCCAAGGACGGGAAGGAATGGGTAAGGGAAGGAGAGGACCTGATGGCCGTGAATGAGGGACTTTGGCACGAGCGCAGGTCTCGCAGGCTGCCACAAAACCCTCAACCGACTTGCGAAGCGCCGGCCACCAGAATCTCCGAGCGATGAGATCCACTGTGGCTCTTGCCCCCGGGTGCCCAGCAAGGACAGTATAGTGGTGTTCCTTAAAAATCTTGTGTCGTAAAGCGAGAGGCACAAACAACCTCCCAGGAGGACAAAGATCAGGAGACTCTGACTGGGCTACCTGAACCTCTGCCTCTAATTCAGGATAAAGAGCAGAGACCACCACACCTTCAGCCAAAATGGGACCCGGGTCTTCAAAATTCCCACCTCCCGGAAAACAACGTGACAGGGCATCCGCCTTCACATTCTTAACCCCAGGGCGGAACGTGACAACAAAATTAAACCTGGAAAAGAACAAAGACCATCGGGCCTGTCTCGGGTTCAGACGCTTGGCTGACTCCAAGTAGGCCAGATTCTTATGGTCAGTAAACACGGTAATAGGGTTTCTGGCTCCCTCTAGCCAATGGTGCCATTCCTCAAAAGCCAACTTGATGGCCAACAACTCCCTATCTCCCACATCGTAATTTCTCTCTGCGGAGGAGAGTTTCTTCGAGAAAAAGGCACACGGTCGCCATTTGGCAGGAGAGAGACCCTGAGACAAGACCGCACCCACACCCACCTCAGAAGCATCAACCTCAACTATGAAGGGTAGAGAAATATCAGGTTGTACCAAGATGGGAGCGGAAGCAAAACTCTCCTTGATATTATAATAGGCCTTACGTGCCTCTACCGACCAGGAGGAAAAATCTACCCCCTTTCTAGTCATATCAGTGAGTGGTTTAACAACAGAGGAATAATTCAAAATAAACTTCCTGTAATAATTGGCAAAGCCCAAAAAACGCATCAGCGCCTTCTGATTCTCAGGAAGCTCCCACTCAAGCACAGCGCGGACCTTCTCGGGGTCCATGCGAAAACCAGAAGCGGAGAGAAGAAACCCCAGAAATTGAATTTCTGGAACCGCAAACACACATTTCTCCAGTTTAGCGTACAATTTATTCTCCCGCAGGATGAGCAAGACCTGACGTAAGTGTTCCCTATGAGTTTTGAAATCAGGAGAAAAAATCAAAATGTCATCCAGATACACTAATACAAATTTCCCCATTAAATGATAAAAACTGCTGTTCACAAAATGCTGAAAGACGGCTGGAGCATTCATCAAACCAAAAGGCATAACCAAATTCTCAAAATGACCCTCAGGGGTATTGAAGGCCGTCTTCCATTCGTCTCCTTCTCTGACCCTGACCAGGTTGTATGCCCCTCTTAGATCCAACTTGGAAAAAACTTTAGCCCCAACAATCTGGTTAAACAGGTCCGGGATCAGAGGAAGCGGATAAGGGTCACGAATTGTGATAGTGTTTAGCTCACTGAAATCCAGACATGGTCTTAAAGAACCATCTTTTTTCTTAACAAAGAAAAAACCAGCGGCAACAGGTGACTTCGAGGGTCGTATGTGTCCCTTTCTCAGACTCTCAGAGATATAAGCACGCATAGCAACCCTTTCAGGTTGGGAGAGATTGTATAAACGAGATTTAGGCAGCTTGGCGCCTGGGGTGAGATTAATAGGGCAATCGTACTCCCTGTGCGGGGGCAAGTCCTGAACACCACTCTCAGAGAAGACATCCGAAAATTCTGAGAGAAAAGATGGTACAGTCTTAGTAGAAACCTCAGAAACAGATGTCGTGAGGCAATTCTCTCTGCAAAAGTAACTCCAACCATTTATTTGCCTCGCTTGCCAATCAATGGTGTGGTTATGTTTAGTGACCCAGGGTAGCCCCAACACTAGAGGAGTAGGCAACCCGCTAAGTACGAAACATGACACATCCTCAACATGAGCATCACTCACAATCAAATGGATATTGTGAACTATGCCCTTTAACGATTTCTGAGAAAGTGGAGCGGAATCAATAGCAAAAACACATATATCCTTTCCCAAAGTGCATACCTGGAAACCATGAGTTATAGTAAATTGATTAGCAATTAGATTGACAGCTTCTCCACTATCTACAAAAATCTCACAAAAAATGTTCTTGCTCTCTAGCGCCACACTGGCAGGTAGGACAAAACGGGAACTGCAAGCAAACGGAAAACCTTGAATTTCCGCATCCACCCTGCCAATGGTAACAGATGGAACATTTTTAAAGGATCTTTTTCTTTTTGTTTCTTTATTACTCTCAAAAAACTGCCTGAATCTCCTAGAGGGACAAACATTTGCCAAATGATTTATACCCCCACAACAGAAACAAACCTTCCCATGAGGGCTGAATCTTCTATTGTCAGAGGCAATCAAACCCAGCTGCATGGGCTCCTGCTCAGAAGGGATTGACAGCGACTGAGACCCCTGTGCACTAAATGAGACCGCAGCACTGTCCTGGGATTGCGTATGACAGGAAGGAGTGATCTATCCTCTCTCTCTAAGACGCCTGTCAATACGAACGGCCCGAGACATGGCAGAGTCCAAGGAGGTAGGTCTCTCATGAAAGGCAAATGCATCTTTCAATCCCTCTGAAAGACCATGGCAAAATTGACTTCGGAGTGCAGCATCATTCCAACCAGTATCAGCTGCCCATCTCCGAAATTCTGAACAGTATATCTTTGCAGATTGTTTACCCTGACATAAAAGACGTAGTCTAGACTCAGCCAGAGCAATACGATCCGGATCATCATATATCTGATCCAGGGCTAAAAAGAATTCATCCACTGAACGGAGGGGCCGTGCCCCCACCGGCAGCGAAAAGGCCCAGGACTGAGCGTTATCCCTGAGCAGCGAGATGATGATCCCAACCCTCCGTTCCTCATCACCAGAGGAATGGGGAAGTAGGCGAAAATTGAGTTTGCAAGCCTCTCTAAAACGCACAAAATTCTCACTACCCCCGGAGAACGTATCCGGGAGCGAGATCTTAGGCTCAGAACAAACTCCATGAATGCAAGCTGAACTGGTCACTTGAAACTGAGAAAGAGTCTTATGGAGATCTGCTACCTCCAATGAAAGACCCTGCATGCGTTCAGTCAAAAGTGAAACCGGATCCATGCTTGAGACGGTTTTGGCGGTTTATAATGTCACGGAAGGTGTGCAGGAAACCAGAAAACACAAAATGAATATACGACTGACTGGATCCAAAACTATGGAACAAAAAGGGAGAGCCCTGCATCAGACGTGGCTCTCTCCCTGACTGCTCAGCCTATGTGAAAATCCCAATGGTAGATGATCGCATATCCTCGTACCTCGACTGTATAACACCTGAACACCCTATAATAGTGAGGGGACACGACCACCGGCTCCCTACACTAGATACGGAGGGAGTCAGGGTCACCTGGGATCCAGCAAACAGAGAAACACAAATGAAAGAACAAAACTTATCTTGTAGAAGACTCAGAAGTAGAAACAGCATGCACACACTCCAGGAAGGAATATAAACCGCAAAGTGATGCACTGTGGGAAAGGATTTAAAGGGATGCAATCAGTGCAACTACAAGACAGCTGAGAGAGGCTAACGAGATGAGAAAATGAAAGCAAAACAAAGGAACCTCAAGGGGGAGGTTCTAGACGTCTGTCAGAGCTTCTCAGATGTAGGGTGGTGAAAAGTGCCTTCTGCTAATGGGTATACAGTAGCTGCAGGGAATGAGCAGTTGACTCTGCAGAAGTCATGTTATTCATGTACTAAGTTGTCCCAGAAAAACAAAATCCTAAGGGGAACCATGATTTTCCGAGGCACTTCTGTACAAAGACTGAAAACTTTATAAACAAAACTCATGAATTATTTATATTCTTTATGATTGGTTTTAGTCAGAACCTTCCATGAGGTGAGCTGAGTATACAAATTGTGTGCTCTTAGCATGCCTTTTAGCCAATGATGTCATCAATGAATTAATGATCTCTCCCCACTCCAGCAACACAGGTCCTGAAAGCTAGTTTTCAACAAACCCTAATACAGAGACAACTGCACATCTCATTTACATACCCTGGTTGCTTTTAATAAAACCATTAAGTGAAGAACCTTGGACAAGCATTCACCTCATCCACCACTTCTCTAGACACTACATAACAATACCAAGAGTGGTCGAAAGAAGAGTAACCAGCAACAGGGTATTGGGCACCCAAAATGCATTGATGTGTGTGGTTGTGAAGCACAAAAGACCTACTATAGTCCCAATTGCTGGAAATGTTACTGTTGGCTATGACAGAAAGTGTCAGAACTCACAGAACATTGCCACTTGCTGTGTAGTTGCAGACTAGTCAGAGTAACTATGCTGACCCTGCCAAAAGCAACTATAATGGGCATGTGAGCATCAGAACTGGGTCATGGAGCAATGGAAAACGGTGGCCTGGTCTGATGAATCACATTTTCTTTAATATCATTGTGGATGCAAGGTGACTAAGTAACTGTACATTGCCTACCTGCAGAAGAGATTGCACCATGACAGACTATGGGTTGAAGACAAGATGGAGAAGACAGATGTTCTGAGCTATGTTCTGTTGGGTAACCTTGTGGATCTTTATTTGACCTGTACCACGTACCTAAGCCTTTTTCTTTATGACCCTTGCTTTGTGCACTGTGGCATAGTCATATTGGATCAGGAAAGGTGCTTCACCAAACTTTTTGAAGCAGGCATGAAATTGGAAGTATACAGGTGTCTAAAATGTCTACTTGTCTGGTATTGGTGGCTGTGGTGCAGCTGACCAACTTTATTAGCGAGGGAAGCCATAGCCACATGTAACATTACAGCTGCCCACTGAAATGAGTGGTCATCCATGTAATGCATTTGGTGCACCAAATGCTTTGCCACATAGAGGGAGGTTTTGAATGCCCCCTCTGTCACATCCTTATGTCCTAATAGAAAAAGTAAAATGTACAGGGTGGTTGTGGTGAGACAACCTCTATAATTACAGTAAATACTTTGGATCGTATTAGGAACATCCAAATACCAGACTAAAAGAGCTATATGCATTATATAGATGATGATTCTCAGATTATTAGTTATTATCACTGATGAACAGATGTCTTATTAAATTATAGATTCATGCATTTTAGTTCCTATAATAATTATAGTTATTATTCTTATTATTCATTATAGTTCCTATAATAATATGTCATTATTTCAACACTGGCAAAAAGAGCATCATCTCTTTGCCTGTTGCTTATTCTCCTAGCATGCATTATACCTGAAAGGGATTTTTCATAATCTTACTTTTGATACATTACAGATTAGACACAGATTATACAACCCTCATCTCTTGTGGAATGCAGTACCTCGAATTAACATATATCACAACCTCTGCGAGTTGCTGGACACAATAGCAGCCTGCCTGAACAAAAGGCTATTTAACATCTCACCTCACATACAATGACAGCAACCTATAATAAGTCATTAAACTTATTAGCATGTAGAGTAAACCTGTTCAATGTAAAATAACCCTTTTCATGTATTGTATATAGCAGATACCAGTATTGTTTAACAAAGTTTCAACTGTATCTTGACAAAGATGAGCGAACGCTTTCTTGGCGCTTTTTGAAAGGCTGCAAAGCAGCCAATCAACAAGCGTCATACTACTTGCCCCAAGAGGCCATCACAGCCATGCCTACTATTGGCATGGCTGTGATTGGCCAGTACAGCATGTGACCCAGCCTCTATTTAAGCTAAAGTCACGTAGCGCCGCACGTCACTCTGCTCTGATCAGTGTAGGGAGAGGATGCAGCTGCTGCTGTTAGGGCGAGATTAGGCACTAGGCAGGGATTTACTCAGCAAAAACACTTAATGAAGTGATCGATCTACAGCTGTGAATCATTCATCTTCTGCTATTCAATTGCTCACTGTTTTTAGGCTGCCCAGAGCGTTTTTCATTCACTTTTTTCTGGGGTGATCGGCGGCCATTTTGTGTCTTGTGGTGCGCCAGCACAAGCTGCCACCAAGTCCATTTAACCATCAATAGTGTGTTTTTTTTTGTTGCTATATCCTACATCAGGGGCTTGGCTGTGCTTGCTATTTTATTGAGGGGTGAAATACAATTGCCAAAATAGCAGTACCCTAAATCTGGTGTTTCAGCTGTGGCTAGCCAATTGTAATACTGTCTGCTGTCTGGCAAAGGATATATTTTTGTTCTGGGTTGAAATACAATTCCCAACTTAGCAATTCCCTAAATCAGTGGTTTCTGCTGTATCAGGCCAACTTTAAATAGATCCATAAAAGGGTATATTAGATTGAAGGTGCTGATAGGGTCATCCTCAATAACTTCACACGCTACCGTGCATTTCCAAGTTTAATTCTGTCCGTAAACGTATACCTGTCATCCAGCGCCTAAATAATAGTCCTAAAATTTATATTCAGCTAAATCTGTGTTTATTGCTGTGGCTGGTCAATTCATTTAGTGTCCGCCAAAGCACAGTTTTTGTTCTGGGTTGAAATACAATTCCCAACTTAGCAATTCCCTAAATTAGTGGTTTCTGCTGTATCAGGCCAACTTTAAATCTATCCATAAAAGGGTATATTAGATTGAAGGTGCGGATAGGGTCATCCTCAATAACTTCACACGCTACCGTGCATTCCCAAGTCTAATTCTGTCCGTAAACGTATACCTGTCATCCAGGGCCTAAATACTAGGCTGACAATTTATATTCAGCTAAATCTGTCATTATTGCTGTGGCTGGTCAAGTTATTTGGTGTCCCTTAAAGCACAGTTTTTGTTCTGGGTTGAAATACAATTCCCAACTTAGCAATTCCCTAAATCAGTGGTTTCTGCTGTATCAGGCTTACTTTAAATCTATCCATAAAAGGGTATCTTAGATTGAAGGTGCGGATAGGGTCATCCTCAATAACTTCACATGCTACCGTGCATTTCCAAGTCTAATTCTGTCCGTAAACATATACCTGTCATCCAGGCCCTAAATACTTGGCCTACAATTTATATTCAGCTAAATCTGTCGTTACTGCTGTGCCTGTATTAGTGTAATACGGTACCTGAATAGATAGCCAGATAGTGTTAGGTGTCTGTAAAACAAAAGGCCTGAATTTGAATTCAATACATTGGGCCAAATAATTATTTTCTTATTGTGGTGAACAGTAACAATGAGGAAAACATCTAGTAAGGGACGCGGACATGGTCGTGGTGGTGTTAGTGGACCCTCTGGTGCTTGGAGAGGACGTGGCCGTTCTGCCACAGCCACATGTCGTAGTGAACCAACTACCTCAGGTCCCAGTAGCCGCCAGAATTTACAGCGATATTTGGTGGGGCCCAATGCCGTTCTAAGGATGGTAAGGCCTGAGCAGGTACAGGCATTAGTCAATTGGGTGGCCGACAGTGGATCCAGCACGTTCACATTATCTCCCACCCAGTCTTCTGCAGAAAGCGCACAGATGGCGCCTGAAAACCAAGCCCATCAGTCTGTCACATCACCCCCATGCATATCAGGGAAACTGTCTGAGCCTCAAGTTATGCAGCAGTCTCTTATGCTGTTTGAAGACTCTGCTGGCAGGGTTTCCCAAGGGCATCCACCTAGCCCTTCCCCAGCGGTGGAAGACATAGAATGCACTGACGCACAACCACTTATGTTTCCTGATGATGAGGACATGGGAATACCACCTCAGCAAGTCTCTGATGATGACTAAACACAGGTGCCAACTTCTGCGTCTTTCTGCAGTGTGC
Source organism: Bufo gargarizans (assembly GCF_014858855.1). Classification (NCBI taxonomy): domain Eukaryota; kingdom Metazoa; phylum Chordata; class Amphibia; order Anura; family Bufonidae; genus Bufo; species Bufo gargarizans. The sequence continues at coordinate 307,789,132 of NC_058083.1, read as the reverse complement.
AGACTGAACAGGAGGTCAGGGAGGAAGACTGGGTGGAAGACGATGCAGGGGACGATGAGGTCCTAAACCCCACATGAAATGAAGGTCGTGCCACTGACTTTCACAGTTCGGAGGAAGAGGCAGTGGTGAGACCGAGCCAACAGCGTAGCAAAAAAGGGAGCAGTGGGCAAAAGCAGAACACTCGCCGCCAAGAGACTCCGCCTGCTACTGACCGCCGCCATCTGGGACCGAGCACCCCAAAGGCAGCTTCAAGGAGTTCCCTGGCATGGCACTTCTTCAAACAATGTGCTGACGACAAGACCCGAGTGGTTTGCACGCTGTGCCATCAGAGCCTGAAGAGAGGCATTAACGTTCTGAACCTTAGCACAACCTGCATGACCAGGCACCTGCATGCAAAGCATGAACTGCAGTGGAGTAAACACCTTAAAAACAAGGAACTCACTCAGGCTCCCCCTGCTACCTCTTCTGCTGCTGCCGCCTCGGCCTCTTCTGCTGCTGCCGCCTCAGCCTCTTCCTCCGCCTCTGGAGGAACGTTGGCTCCTGCCGCCCAGCAAACAGGGGATGTACCACCAACACCACCACCTCCGTCACCAAGCATCTCAACCATGTCACACGGCAGCGTTCAGCTCTCCATCTCACAAACATTTGAGAGAAAGCGTAAATTCCCACCTAGCCACCCTCGATCCCTGGCCCTGAATGCCAGCATTTCTAAACTACTGGCCTATGAAATGCTGTCATACAGGCTGGTGGACACAGACAGCTTCAAACAGCTCTTGTCGCTTGCTGTCCCACAGTATGTTGTTCCCAGCCACCACTACCTCTCCAAGAGAGCCGTGCCTTCCCTGCACAACCAAGTATCCGATAAAATCAAGTGTGCACTGCGCAACGCCATCTCTGGCAAGGTCCACCTAACCACATATACGTGGACCAGTAAGCACGGCCAGGGACGCCATATCTCCCTAACTGCACACTGGGTAAATGTGGTGGCGGCTGGGCCCCAGGCGGAGAGCTGTTTGGCGCACCTCCTTCCGCCGCAAAGGATCACAGGGCAACATTCTTTGCCTCCTGTTGCCTCCTCCTCCTACTCGGCTTCCTCCTCCTCTTCTTCCACCTGCTCATCCAGTCAGCCACATACCTTCACCACCAACTTCAGCACAGCCCGGGGTAAACGTCAGCAGGCCATTCTGAAACTGATATGTTTGGGGGACAGGCCCCACACTGCACAGGAGTTGTGGCGGGGTATAGAACAACAGACCGACGAGTGGTTGCTGCCGGTGAGCCTCAAGCCTGGCTTGGTGGTGTGCGATAATGGGCGAAATCTCGTTGCAGCTCTGGGACTAGCCGGTTTGACGCACATCCCTTGCCTGGCGCATGTGCTGAATTTGGTGGTGCAGAAGTTCATTCACAACTACCCCGACATGTCAGAGCTGCTGCATAAAGTGCGGGCCGTCTGTTCGCGCTTCCGGCGTTCACATCCTGCCGCTGCTCGCCTGTCTGCGCTACAGCGTAACTTCGGCCTTTCCGCTCACCGCCTCATATGCGACGTGCCCACCAAGTGGAACTCCATCTTGCACATGCTGGACAGACTGTGCGAGCAACAGCAGGCCATAGTGGAGTTTCAGCTGCAGCACGCACGGGTCAGTCGCACTGCGGAACAGCACCACTTCACCACCAATGACTGGGCCTCCATGCGAGACCTGTGTGCCCTGTTGCGCTGTTTCGAGTACTCCACCAACATGGCCAGTGGCGATGACGCCGTTATCAGCGTTACAATACCACTTCTATGTCTCCTTGAGAAAACACTGGAGACATGGAGGACGAGGAGGACGAGGAGGTGGAAGAGGATGAGGATGAAGCATGTTCACAGCAGGGTGGCCCCCAACGCAGCTCGGGCCCATCACTGGTGCGTGGCTGGGGGAAAACGCAGGACGATGACGATACGCCTCCCACAGAGGACAGCTTGTCCTTAACTCTGGGCAGCCTGGCACACATGAGCGACTACATGCTGCAGTGCCTGCGCAACGACAGCAGAGTTGCCCACATTTTAACGTGTGCGGACTACTGGGTTGCTACCCTGCTGGATCCCCGGTACAAAGACAATGTGCCCACCTTACTTCCTGCACTGAAGCGTGATAGGAAGATGTGCGAGTACAAGCGCACAGTGGTAGACGCGCTACTGAGAGCATTCCCAAATGTCACAGGGGAACAAGTGGAAGCCCAAGGCGAAGGCAGAGGAGGAGCAAGAGGTCGCCAACGCAGCTGTGTGTCGGCCAGCTCCTCTGAGGGCAGGGTTAGCATGGCAGAGATGTGGAAAAGTTTTGTCAACACGCCACAGCTAACTGCACCACCACCTGATACGGAACGTGTTAGCAGGAGGCAACATTTCACTAACATGGTGGAACAGTACGTGTGCACACCCCTCCACGTACTGACTGATGGTTCGGCCCCATTCAACTTCTGGGTCTCCAAATTGTCCACGTGGCCAGAGCTAGCCTTTTATGCCTTGAAGGTGCTGGCCTGCCCGGCGGCCAGCGTTTTGTCTGAACGTGTATTCAGCACGGCAGGGGGCGTCATTACAGACAAACGCAGCCGCCTGTCTACAGCCAATGTGGACAAGCTGACGTTCATAAAAATGAACCAGGCATAGATCCCACAGGACCTTTCCATCCCTTGTGCAGATTAGACATTTATAACTACCTCCCCTTAACCATATATTATTGTACTCCAGGGCACTTCCTCATTCAATCCTATTTTTATTTTCATTTTACCATTATATTGCGGGTCAACCCAAAGTTGAATGAACCTCTCCTCTGTCTGGGTGCTGGGGCCTAAAAATATCTGACAGTGGCCTGTTCCAGTGTTGGGTGACATGAAGCATGATTCTCTGCTATGGCATGAAGCCTGATTCTCTGCTATGACATGAAGCATGATTTTCTGCTATGACATGAAGCCTGATTCTCTGCTATGGGACCTCTCTCCTCTGTCTGGGTGCCAGGGCCTAAAATTATTTGACAGTGGCCTGTTCCAGTGTTGGGTGACATGACGCCTGATTCTCTGCTATGACATGAAACCTGATTCTCTGCTATGACATGAAGCCTGATTCTCTGCTATGACATGAAGCCTGATTCTCTGCTATGACATGAAGCCTGATTCTCTGCTATGACATGAAGCCTGATTCTCTGCTATGACATGAAGCCTGATTCTCTGCTATGGGACCTCTCTCCTCTGTCTGGGTGCCGGGGCCTAAAAATATCTGACAATGGCCTGTTCCAGTGGTGGGTGACATGATGCCTGATTCTCTGCTATGACATGAAGCCTGATTCTCTGCTATGGGACCTCTCTCCTCTGTCTGGGTGCCGGGGCCTAAAAATATCTGACAGTGGCCTGTTCCAGTGTTGGGTGACATGAAGCCTGATTCTCTGCTATGACATGAAGCCTGATTCTCTGCTATGACATGAAGCCTGATTCTCTGCTATGGGACCTCTCTCCTCTGTCTGGGTGCCAGGGCCAAAATATCTGACTATGGCCTGTTCCAGTTTTGGGAGACGTGAAGCCTGATTCTCTGCTATGACATGAAGCCTGATTCTCTGCAATGGGACCTCTCTCCTCTGTCTGGGTGCCGGGGCCTAAATATCTGACAATGGCCTGTTCCAGTGGTGGGTGACGTGAAGCCTGATTCTCTGCTATGACATGAAGCCTGATTCTCTGCTATGGGACCTCTCTCCTCTGTCTGGGTGCCAGGGCCAAAATATCTGACAATGGCCTGTTCCAGTGCTGGGTGATGTGAAGCGTGATTCTCTGCTATGACATGAAGCCTGATTCTCTGCTATGACATGAAGCCTGAATCTCTGCTATGGGACCTCTCTCCTCTGTCTGGGTGCCGGGGCCTAAAAATATCTGATAGTGGCCTGTTCCAGTGTTGGGTGACATGAAGCCTGATTCTCTGCAATGGGACCTCTCTCCTCTGTCTGGTTGCCAGGGCCAAAATATCTGACAATGGCCTTCTCCAGTGGTGGGTGACGTGAAGCCTGATTCTCTGCTATGACATGAAGCCTGATTCTCTGCTATGACATGAAGCCTGATTCTCTGCTATGGGACCTCTATCCTCTGTCTGGGTGCTGGGGCCTAAAAATATCTGACAATGGCCTGTTCCAGTGGTGGGTGACATGAAGCATGATTCTCTGCTATGGCATGAAGCCTGATTCTCTGCTATGGGACCTCTCTACTCTGTCTGGGTGCCGGAGCCTAAAAATATCTGACAGTGGCCTGTTCCAGTGGTGGGTGACATGAAGCCTGATTCTCTGATATGACATGAAGCCTGATTCTCTGCTATGGGACCTCTCTCTGCTGTCTGGGTTCCGGGGCCTAAAAATATCTGACAGTGGCCTGTTCCAGTGTTGGGTGACATGAAGCCTGATTCTCTGCTATGACATGAAGCCTGATTCTCTGCTATGGGACCTCTCTCCTCTGTCTGGGTGCTGGGGCCTAAAAATATCTGATAATGGCCTGTTCCAGTGGTGGGTGACATGAAGCATGATTCTTTGCTATGGCATGAACCCTGATTCTCTGCTATGACATGAAGCCTGATTCTCTTCTACGGGACCTCTCTCCTCTGTCTGGGTGCCAGGGTCAAAATATCTGACAATGGCCTGTTCCAGTGGTGGGTGACATGAAGCCTGATTCTCTGCTATGACATGAAGCCTGATTCTCTGCTATGGGACCTCTCTCCTCTGTCTGGGTGCCAGGGCCAAAATATCTGACAATGGCCTGTTCCAGTGGTGGGTGACGTGAAGCTTGATTCTCTGCAATGGGACCTCTCTCCTCTGTCTGGGTGCCGGGGTCTAAATATCTGACAGTGGCCTGTTCCAGTGGTGGGTGACATGAAGCCTGATTCTCTGCTATGGGACCTCTCTCCAATTGATATTGGTTAATTTTTATTTATTTTATTTTTATTCATTTCCCTATCCACATTTGTTTGCAGGGGATTTAACTACATTTTGCTGCCTTTTGCAGCCCTCTAGCCCTTTCCTGGGCTGTTTTACAGCCTTTTTAGTGCCGAAAAGTTCTGGGTCCCCATTGACTTCAATGGGGTTCGGGTTCGGGACGAAGTTCGGTTCGGGTTCGGATCCCGAACCCGAACATTTCCGGGAAGTTCGGCCGAACTTCTCGAACCCGAACATCCAGGTGTTCGCTCAACTCTACTGTTAAGAACTACCAGGATTGTTCCATTTGGATCTTGAGAGACAATATGCGCCCACCCCAAAAAGCCCTATAAGTATGTGCTGGGAAATAAAGATTTCAGATATTTAACAACCTATGTTAAGTGTTGGTTGATATTTATCTCCTGATCAAAAGCAAACCGGATATTCATTGCACAGGGAAATATTCACGGGTTGGAGGTCTGATGCCTCATCATATAACCATCATAAACCAGCCTGAGAAAAAACGCTAACAATACCCCTAGCAATGATATAGAGGAATATAATATGGCTATACCAAAGAAATTATGTGGTCTTAACATAAAAGGCTGCATAAGCTCAGTAAAAATTCCCATAATGCATTTTCATTCTTGGTGGATCTGTTACGTCACTCCTTGCAATCCACATGTTAAATAGCAAACATTTTGTTTTTAAGACACTTTATGTGCGTAGGGTTTATTAGTTACAGCGTTGTCACGTACACTGTATGCATTTGACAAACTCAGACTGGAGAAAGCAGGTTTTCTGCCAAATTAGGACACTAATTAGAGATTGTGTAATCAGTCATTTTTTGTACCCTAGGTGTTTTTCATGGAGCATAATTTGTGAAGAAGATTGTTTAGGCTTTGATTTTCAGTCTAATTTATGTTCTTATTAAGCCATGAATTAACGTCACAGGCTCAATTTGATCTAATTGACTGACAGCTATGACCTGTAGACAGAGGATGCTAAACATTCATAGCTGTCATTTGCTTCTCTGCAAAAAAAACATGCAGTTTGTGTACCTTAAAGAGGCTCTGTCAGCATGCTCAACCCTATTAAATCAGTCATACTGCCTGGTAGGGTTGATCATGCCGATTAAAACAATACCTTTCTTTTGTTGTTAGCCTGTACACTGTGGAGATATGTGAACTTTTATATTCATGCAAATTAGGGCTCTTTCACACTTGCGTTCTTCTGTTCCGGCATAGGGTTCCGTAGTCGGGGCTCTATGCCGGAAGAATCCTGATCAGGATTATCCCCATGCATTCTGAATGGAGAGAAATCCGTTCAGGATGCATCAGGAGGTCTTCAGTTCAGGACCGGAACGTTTTTTGGCCGGAGAAAATACTGCAGCATGCTGCGCTTTTTGCTCCAGCCAAAAATCCTGAACACTTGCCGCAAGGCCGGATCCGGAATTAATGCTCATTGAAAGGCATTAATCCGGATCCGTCTTCAAATGCTTTCAGTTCACTTGCGTTTTTCCGGATCCGGCGTGTAATTCCGGCAAATCCCTCATGCTCAGTACACTCCCCCCTCCCCTTTGGCTGACAGGGCTAGACAGCCTTGTCTATTGGTGTCTTCACTGAGGCTCACTTAGTCATGGTGGTCCAACATTATTTATGGCTGAACTAGATGATAACTGAAACTGTTCTCTGCGACTTCTCTAAACTCACAAAGCAGTTTCCAGTAATAAGAACTAGAAGAACTGTACTTTTTAGCAGCTCCGACAGCGACATACCTTACCGCCACCACTGATATGTACCTCTGAAGTGTCAGAAAGCGATGCCTGGAACATTCAGCACATACAGTACCTTGCATGGACACAGCATAAGAACAGATAGAACAGCAAAGAACCCAGAAGCCTGGCACTCAGTCACTGCCGAGGGACATTCCCTGGCGCTTGGATCCACGCATAGATCTGTGGATTAGAGGGAGGAGATGGCTGTCTGTGAAGCCGCCAGTGACTTCAGTCCACCCCGCTCACCGGAGAATGTGTGTGCCAGTCCCAGGCAGGCAGATGCATAACAGTAGTATTTTTTTTTGAAAAATCTGAAGCCAGAGCCATGTATTCTTCCTTCCGAGACCAATGCAGGGAATACATGGTCAAGTCAAAATATTATAACCACTTCCTATGTTTGACGTCGGCATTGCGTAGCTCATGAAGGAAGTTATGTAGTGAGTTGGCTTGGTGGGTATATAAGATGTTTGATATGCCGTCATGATGCATATATATCCATCATGGGTAAAAGGGGCGATTTATCAGAGTTGCAAAAAGGGATGATTATTGGCAAAGGTGGCAATATTTCTGCAACTGCGCAGTCTGTGAACTGTTCGTGTGCTCCTGTGGTGAAAGTGTATTGTGAGTGGACAAATGACACTATTGCAAATAAGCGACGTGTAAACTGCAGAGCACCACGTTCCATCGATGTGAGAGGTGAACATTGGCTTTGAAGATGCATGAGGGCAGACTAGCACACAACAATGGAGCAGCTCACCACCAAAATCAACCAGTGGGCTACCGGATGTGTGTCTAAAACAGCAGTTCAGCAAACCCTACTGTGTATGGGGCTCTGAAGGCAGTATCAGAATTGCACCTCTGCTGATTGGCAAAGGGTTGCCCCCTCCCATGAGTCACGTTTTCTGACATGAGGGAACAAACACCGTGGAACCATTGCTGGAAGAACAAAAGCTGGTGGTGGCAGCGTTTTGGTCTGGGATGTGTTTTCGTGGCATTCTCTGGGCCCACTCATCCATACTCCACACACTGAACTGATTTTGTTATGAATCCATCCTTGCAGATCACGTACATCCATACATGCTGATTGTGTTCCATGGGGCAGATAGGATCTTCCAGGAAGACAATGCGATGTGTCACATGGTTAGAAATGGTTGGAAGAGCATGACCATGATTTCCAAGTACTACCCTGGAACCCCAATTCTCCAGAGTTGAACTCAATTGAGTATCTTTGGGACCACTTTAATCGTCAAGTTCGCTCTTTGAATCCTCCCCCATGTACCCTCCAGCAGCTGTGGGATGCACTGCCGTCAGCATGGCTCCAGATACCTGTGACAACCTACCAGGACCTTACTGAGTCACTCTCAGTCCGTCTACCTACTGTCTGTGCTGTACACGTTGGTTACTCTGGATTTTAGCCGGTGGTTATAATAATGTGACCGGGCTGTGTATGTAGTATTACAGGGCTTTTTTTTTTAGGTCAATGGTTGTCCTTGTAATACAAGGGTGGCTTAATTCTATCAAAATGGGAGCTGCTTGTGCAAAACGGCTCTCTGTTCTAGCTCATAGAGGGAACTCCCAAGCAGGGGACGCAAGCTCTATGACATCCATATGCACTAATAGGACGTGCAGTGTGAACAGGGTTTGTCTTCATGATACGGACACCTTGCTTGCTCTTATTTGTTAAAGAGCCAGAATGGGAGCCAGGATACTGGAATGATGGGAATGTCAACAGGTGAGTCGTGTTTTTTTACTGGGCGTACACTTTCCATCCACTGTTTAATTTTACCATTAAGGCAAACAATGTAGCTGCTGGCTATGGGCATGCTCTGTGACTTCAGTGATCCTGTGTTATGTTTTCAGCTTAAGAATAGAGATGTTACTGTTAGTTGTAATCCTGCCTGTGATAATATTGAGATGAGAAGTGAATAGAAAGTGTCAGACTGTTATTACGTTTAGTGGTCAGTGTGAAAAATGTAGTTTTTTGTTACTTCAATAAATGATAGCAAGCAGCACAATGTTGTTCCCACAGCCGTGGATTTGAATAACCATGTCATCAAGGTGCACGCAGTGTCGGATCCTGACTTCTAGGTCCCATAAATCTTGAGGAAAGACTCTGAGGAGTCGAAACGTCATCATGTTTGAAGTTATTATGTAAAAAAAATCTACCACTGCATTTATCGAAGAGTGCTATGGTCTTTTCTACATATAATTTTTTTTTTTGTTATACTCCTAAAGTATTATAAATATGTTTGACATAAAAATTGAAAGAGATCAATATTTGATTATACGTGTGCATTTTCATTTTGTCCTTTAACAGTGATAATGTTTCTTTCTGTTTCTTAAAAAATAAAACATATTCACCTAACTCCGCACACTGTAGTTCTCACGTGTTGCTGTGTCCTGCTGGTGGGACCCAACACTAATGTTCCAGCTCTTTAGATACAGGTGCTTGCCTTCTGCATCCTCTGTCTTCCTTCAGTGCAGCCGCCTTTGCTCCTCATAGTGCTCCCTTCCTTCTGTACTTTCTCCACTGTGAAACGGCTCTTCATCCTGTTTCTCTGCCCTGTTTCCTTTCAAATAGGCTCTATTTCCTTCCCATGTTCCTGGTGTCCAGGCATCACTCTCCACTGGCCCCTGACTCTTCTTCATGGGGAAGGAGATGTGGGTTGGTTGCAGCTGCCAACCGAGCCCCTATCCCCCTCCCCAAAACTATCTGCAGCATGCAAGCAGGGGTAAGTGATGCTCCCCTGCTCCAAATTTTCAACTATTCAGTTAAAAATGGCACTGCTGCTAGGAGGGCCTAGTACACGTGCACCGTTTGCCATATGGTTAATGTAGCCCTGATGCCAAGTTAGAAAAAAGTGAAACTTAATTCCAACTTTAAAGGGAGTCTTTCACCTAATCTGAGCGTTTTAGACCGCTCAGATCAGGTTATAGACTCTTTGACCCTCATTACAATGTTACCTTTGTTTTATGTGTCCCTCGTCCAGATATTGAAAAAAACACTTTTTAAATGTATGCAAATTAGCTTCTGGGTGGGCTGAAAGAGGTTTGTTTTTCTGGGCGCGTTTCGCCAAATATGAATTGGCTCTTCAGGGACATGGATTCGTTAGTATCGCAGAGCACTATAAGCGCAGCGAGTCCGGCACTGCAGTAGGCTGTGCCTTGAGACCGCGCGTCTACGTTCGGGATTGGTCGCTAGGTCAGGTGGGAGTAAACTATGGGCGGCACCCATACAATGCCCTTGGTTGGTAATTTTGGTGTGTGAAGCCTAGCGTCATAAATAGGACACCAAAAAGTCAACACTTCGCCACTGCCTTGATATGTAAGCAGAACCGTTGCCACTGCTTATAGTGCTCTACGATACTAACGAATCCATGTCCCTGAAGAGCCAATTCACATTTAGTGAAACACGTCGGATGATGGAATAGATTTGCTAGGAAGGGAAGCTTTAACCACTTCAACCCCCCTAGCTGAAACCCCCTTAAAGACCAGGCCACTTTTTACACTTCTGCACTACACTACTTTCACCGTTTATTGCTCGGTCATGCAACTTACCACCCAAATGAATTTTACCTCCTTTTCTTCTCACTAATAGAGCTTTGATTTGGTGGTATTTCATTGCTGCTGACATTTTTACTTTTTTTGTTATTAATCGAAATTTAATGATTTTTTTGCAAAAAAATGACATTTTTCACTTTCAGTTGTAAAATTTTGCAAAAAAAACGACATCCATATATAAATTTTTCGCTAAATTTATTGTGCTACATGTCTTTGATAAAAAAAAAATGTTTGGGTAAAAAAAAATGGTTTGGGTAAAAGTTATAGCGTTTACAAACTATGGTACAAAAATGTGAATTTCCACTTTTTGAAGCAGCTCTGACTTTCTGAGCACCTGTCATGTTTCCTGATGTTCTACAATGCCCAGACAGTACAAACACCCCACAAATGACCCCATTTCGGAAAGAAGACACCCTAAGGTATTCACTGATGGGCATAGTGAGTTCATAGAACTTTTTGTTTTTTGTCACAAGTTAGCGGAAAATTATGATTTCTTTTTTTCATTTTTTTTCTTACAAAGTCTCATATTCCACTAACTTGTGACAAAAAATAAAAACTTCCATGAACTCACTATGCCCATCACAAAATACCTTGGGGTGTCTTCTTTCCAAAATGGGGTCACTTGTGGGGTAGTTATACTGCCCTGGCATTTTAGGGGCCCAGATGCGTTACATATACCCATGCTGGGTAAGAAAAATATCTTGGCAAAAGACAACTTTTCCCATTTTTTTATACAAAGTTGTTATTTGACCAAGATATTTATCTCACCCAGCATGGGTATATGTAAAATGACACCCCAAAACACATTCCCCAACTTCTCCTGAGTACGGCGATACCACATGTGTGACACTTTTTTGCAGCCTAGATGCGCAAAGCGGCCCAAATTCCTTTTAGGAGGGCATTTTTAGACATTTGGATCCCAGACTTCTTCTCACGCTTTCGGGCCCCTAAAATGCCAGGGCAGTATAAATACCCCACATGTGACCCCATTTTGGAAAGAAGACACCCCAAGGTATTCAATGAGGGGCATGGCGAGTTCATATAATTTTTTTTTTTTTTTGCACAAGTTAGCGGAAATTGATTTTTTTTTTGTATTTTCTCACAAAGTCTCCCTTTCCGCTAACTTGGGACAAAAATGTCAATCTTTCATGGACTCAATATGCCCCTCACGGAATACCTTGGGGTGTCTTCTTTCCGAAATGGGGTCACATGTGGGGTATTTATACTGTCGTGGCATTTTAGGGGCCCTAAAGCGTGAGAAGAAGTCTGGAATATAAATGTCTAAAAATTTTTACGCATTTGGATTCCATGAGGGGTATGGTGAGTTCATGTGAGATTTTATTTTTTGACACAAGTTAGTGGAATATGAGACTTTGTAAGGAAAAAAAAAAAAAAAACTTCCGCTAACTTGGGCAAAAAAATGTCTGAATGGAGCCTTACAGGGGGTGATCAATGACAGGGGGGTGATCACCTATATAGACTCCCTGATCACCCCCCTGTTATTGATCACCTCCCTGTCATTGATCACCCCCCTGTAAGGCTCCATTCAGACGTCTGTATGATTTTTACGGATCCACGGATACATGGATCGGATCCGCAAAACACATACGGACGTCTGAATGGAGACTTACAGGGGGGTGATCAATGACAGGGGGTGATCAGGGAGTGTATATGAGGTGATCACCCCCCTGTCATTGATCACCCCCCTGTAAGGCTCCATTCAGACGTCCGTATGTGTTTTGCGGATCCGATCCATGTATCCGTGGATCCGTAAAAATCATACGGACGTCTGAATGGAGCCTTACAGGGGGGTGATCAATGACAGGGGGGTGATCAGGGAGTCTATATGGGGTGATCATGGGTGATCAGGGGTTCATAAGGGGTTAATAAGTGACGGGGGGGGTGTAGTGTAGTGTAGTGGTGTTTTGTGGTACTTTACTGAGCTACCTATGTCCTCTGGTGGTCGATCCAAGCAAAAGGGACCACCAGAGGACCAGGTAGCAGGTATATTAGACGCTGTTATCAAAACAGCGTCTAATATACCTGTTAGGGGTTAAAAAAATCACATCTCCAGCCTGCCAGCGAACGATCCCCGCTGGCCAGCTGGAGATCCTGTCTCTTACTTTCCGGTCCTGTGAACGCGCGCGCCTGTGTGCGCGCGTTCACAGGAAATCACGGCTCTCGCGAGATGACGCGTATATGCGTCACTCTGCGCAGAGCTGCCGCCTCCGGACCGCAGATCTGCGTTAGGCGGTCCGGAGGCGGTTAAGGGAATTTTAGCACAGATCCGATGTTCCAGCGACCCTGCCTTTAGACTAGTTGGCATAGGGAAAGCTTACAGGCTGAGAACCCCCCTCCCCCCCCCCCCCCCCCCCCCGATTACTCAATTGTCAGGCTATTCCCCCTCCAGACAATGAACTGATAAGGGCCATATATGTGTTAGCACCCTTCTGCCCCCCTCTAGAAAGTGCAGTCACATACTTTATTTAGTGTCTCAATTATTTTATTCATTAAAGACAATAAACGTTATATTTTAACTTCCAATAATAAGGCACACTCAGTTTATCAGTATATATGGTAACAGTGGTATGTTTTATCCTTCTGACCCCAGAAATTATTTAGAGTAGATGAGCATTGTGGATATTTGCCAGGGGTAATATTTTGTCTTCTAAAAGATAGAGAAACATTGCAAATCAGTTTAGTACAACTTTTCTTCAAATGTCTCAATTACAACTTGTTTTTCGGTCTGCTTTTATACATTGTAATGGTTACTCTGTCCCTTTCTTATTTTAAGATCACTAAAAAGGAGGCTGAGCTGCTGCATGTTTCTTTACAAATAGAAGACTTGGACACGCGCCTCTCAACTTTTCAGTCTGAGCATTCGATGCAGCGGTCTCTGCAGTCGGTCAAATGGAAGGAGATCTCAGACCTGGCGAGGTCCATGAAGACACTCTCCAAATGACTGCCTGACCCACACCTTGAGAAGCATTAATGTGCCTGGTGTTACACTTCTATTTACATGGCTAATTAATAATTAATTTTATAATTTTTTATAATTTCTTAAATCAAGGATAAAAATGAATGACTTACAGAGTAGAGTCTTTGTGTTCTCCGTATCATTGCACCAGTATGGTTTCTACATTGTAGCAGCTAGTGGCTACCATGATGGCAGAGGTCTCTAACCACAAACCCATCTCTGCACATAACATGTGACAACTAAGCAGAAAATAAGTGAAAGTGATGCACACTGTCAGAAAATGTATTATGTCAATGAGCTAAACTGAAAAAGTAATATATACATTTCCTTTCTATAAATTGCAACCCGATGTCTGGTATTCTATATGGATGTCAGTGGTAGAACCTTACAATATGTGATGATTAGAGCCTATCTTTCAGTATGCTGTAAGAGCCATTGAAAAGACAAGTGAATCTACTGTAAAATATATGTTATGCTTTTTCTTGTAATTGACTTGACTCATACATATAATAAGTACTGCTTATTTCTGCAGAACAAGTAAACCAGTCGCTTGACACTTCAGGGTTTATCTGTTTCAATTAAAAGGAAATATATTGTAGATCCATCATGGATGAGCAAAAACACTTCCGTCACGATAATACAACCGCTTGCATTCGTTATGAACACATCCAGTTGTATTATCTTTAAAATAGCCATGACAGACCCGTCATGAACACTATTGAAATTTAATGAGGGACGGATCCGTTCTCTGTTGTGTCTGAGAAAACGGATCCATCTCCATTGACTGACATTGTAAGTCATGACAGATCCGTCTTGTTCCGTGTGACATCGCTGCTTGAAGCGTTATTCTGTCCGTGACGGGGACGCAAACAAACGGAACGGAATGCATTCTGTAGCACTCCATTTTGTTCAGTTCAGTTTTGTCCCCATTGACAATGAATGTGGAAAAAACTGAAGCGTTTTCCCCCGCTATTGAAATTCTGTGACGGATCTCAATAGTGGAAAGGGAAAGTGCAGATGTGAAAGTAGCCTTATTGTGTCATGCGCTATTATATGATTGTTAGAATATGAGAAGTCAATGAATGATATGTCATTTCCTATAACACATCAAAATAAAAATTAAACCAGGGCACTGCATAGTACTACTTCATCAGGCTTTATGGTCATGGTCAAATTGCTGCATTAAGACTCCTGTGTTTAGACATCTAGCAGGTGGAAGTGAGGGGTTAAAAGGGTTCACCACCTTAGGACCTAGCTAGTGCCACAAAGCAGTTGGGCATTCCAGTGGATTGTGTGTGTCATGACCGCTGAAAGGCAGTGCAGAATATGTGCAGTGGTTGCGAGGATACTTCTATATGGAAGTGCCTGTTCACATTGTGCAGTGTTGTACCACAAGGATAGAATGCTGTGGCCTGTAAAGCAGCTGAATTTATCTTTATTGCTGACAGCCCGACGAGACTACAACCAGAGTGTCAATGCCCAGAAAGACTAGCTACAACACACACCTGCCCAGAGAGATTTTAGCTTTAAAAAAAATTTGTTTTGGTAAAACATATAACCAAAAGAACAAGATCAGCAATTCTGAGAGCTTCTCAAGACAAAAGAAAAAGAGGAACGAAAGGGGGAATGGGGAGCAGGGGCGTAGCTAAAGGCTCATGGGTCCTGGTGCAAGAGTTGAGCTTGGGCCCCCCTTCCCTCAGTGCTTTGTGAAGGGGCAGGGGTGCACCTAGCCTATCGTCTGCCTGAGGTAAAAATTGAACCCAACCCCTCTTACCAAATCCTCAACCTAACCCCTTTCCTCCAGTCCTACTGTTAAAGGGGTTGTCCTTTCTTTTTTGTACTATCCTCAGGAGAGGTCGTCAATATCAGATCGGCATGGGTCCGACCCCCGAAACCCATGCCGATCAGCTGTTTGAAGAGAAGGCAGTAATTGCAGTGGTAAGCAGGTAAACAGAGCAGAGGAGGCTGTGCTCGTAAGAAAAAAAAAGTGGACAACCTCTTTAAAGACATACTTGGAAAACATTGCATACAGTGCTACAGAAAATACAAGAGAATACAGCCCAATCCAGTGATGTTTCCTCTGACGGAGATATTCTCTTTCCTCATTCTCTCCTGTCAGCCCAGACCGCCACAATGATTTCTTTCAGCTGTGTCTCGTCTCTGTAGTGTTTAGCAAACAGACATCTCAGTTTCCTACTTTTCCACCATATTACCCCCCCCCCCCAATACTATCCTGCAGAAACAGCCCCCCTTAAAATACTGGTACCACACAGATAGTGGGCAAGTACAAAAAATACACCCTTACTTAAGACTCCCATTAGACCTCCAGACCCCCAATTAGACCTCCAGACCCCCATATCAGACCAGACCCCATTAAACCTCAGACCAAATCTCCAGACCCCCATATCAGACCTCCAGACCCCCATATCAGACCTCAGACCAGACCATCAGACCCCCATTAGATTTCCAGACCCCTATTAAACCTCAGACCAAATCTCCAGACCCTCATTAGACTTCCAGACCCCCATATCAGACCTCAGACCAAACCTCCAGACCCCCATTAGACATCCAGACCCCCATATCAGACCTCCATACCCCATTAGACCTCCAGACCCCCATATCAGACCTCAGACCAGACCCCCATTAGACTTCCAGTCCCCCCAATCAGACCCCATAAGACTTCCAGACCCCCATTAGACCTCCAAATCCCCATATCAGACCTCCAGAGCCCCATATCAGACCTCCAGACCCCCATTAGAGTTCAGACCAGACCTCCAGAACCCCCAATCAGACCCCTATTGGACTTCCAGACCTCCATTAGACTTCCAAACCCCCATATCAGACCTCAGACCAGACCTCCATTAGACCTCAGACCAGACCTCTAGACCCACCAATCAGACCCCCATTAGACTTCCAGACCCTCTCCTGGTCCAGCAGTCTCCCGGTTCTCTTCTCAGGGCCTGCGCTGCAGTCACTTGATGCCTGCAGCATCAGGTCACAGTGCGCTCTGTACATCCTGATGCTGCAGGCAGCTAGGACACAGCAGCGTGGGCCCTGAGAAGAGCAAGCAGGGGTAAGTACAGCGCTCACAGCGCTTCTCTCCCCGCATCCTGCATACTAGTGAGAGCTTCCATAATAGATGTGCTCACTAGTATTCCCTTCATAAGATGCACTGCATCTTATAAAGGGAAACGTACAGTACCGCTTGCAAGGGGGGGGCTCTCTGGGCCCCTCTGCCTTAGGGGTCCGCTTGCAGCTGCGACTGCTGTGAACCCTATAGATATGCCAGTGGTGGGGAGAAAAAAAAAGGAAGGTTTAGATTCAACTACAGATATGCTAGGAGGTCAAAACCAACCTGGCAGTGTGGATCTCCTATCAATGACCAATCCTTGGTCCAGGGCTTCTACCTTGTATGATATATTGACCTCGTGGAAACTTGTTCCCCCCAACCAGGATTTATATTGGAGGTATGTATTTACTTTGTACCTCACTTCTGAAATTTCTGGAGTATGACTTGATTTCCAGTGGGAGAGAACTGAGCTCCATGATGCAACTAAAATTTGCCCCACTGCTCATCTAACTCCACAGGGTATCTGCTCCCAATTTAGGAGGGCTATCTCAGGGGAAGGAAGCAAGCTGCACTAACTAACTTGGTGCCTCCTACGGAGACCGTCTTCATAATTGACCTGTTACTGTACCTCTAAGACTGTGCCCTCACTGAGAGACTTTAACCACACGCTTGAGATTGTAACCATTAACTTGCTGCCTGTAAAAGCCTCTGTAAAATGTTTATCTGAATCTGTTCCTTCATCTGGAGCTTGGATGCAGCGGTCGCATGCCCCTGGGTTGGGACTTCATTGCTGGACCAGGAAACAGAGTGACAGGGGGAGGGTGGTGTAGGTATGTGAGGTGAGTATTGCTTTTTTATGTTTGAATGGCATCCTCCACAGTTTAGATAATTCTCTTTACCATTTTCTACTGGAAACCCCCATTTAATAGATAAACCACACAAATGTGGCTGTTCCTATGTGATTCAAAATCAATACCTGCTTTTTCATTGTAGTGATATAACCTGCAATGTCATGCAGCATTGCTTTACTTTACAGTTGTCGTGTCACTTGTGTCCTTGAACCCTTCTGAAGCTAAGGGCATTATGTTTTAATGCATATTAATGATATTAGTATATGTGTGTAGGCAGATTGAGTAGCAAATGATTATAACGGAGAGGACATGTTGCCATGGTTACCCGAATGCATATGCCTTTGCCTGGAAATGCAGCAATCATAATCCTCTGTACCTGTTTGTCAGACTGCATGATTTTCATCTTGCGTCCAAAAAGAGACACAAGCAAGGATACTTGGAAACTTGTATAATCCCAGATAGACCTCTTGCAGTGTTACTGGGTGGTCTGTAATACTTAGATGGTAGTTTAAAACATCTTGTTTTATCACAACCTCGTCTTCTAAAGTCATTCGAGTGAGATTGCATCTCAGCTTTCCCAAGCAAATGTCTAATTGTTCTCATTTTACTCAACATTCATGAAATGTGGTAGAATTCCAGTGTGTATTATACTTGGAGAATGATTGAAACTGTATGTCCGGTCATATGAATGTATTCAGAGAACTCAGAAGGCATCACTTCTCGTACAACATTGCAAAAATGAAATGTAATAGCCAGATGCTTCGTTTTCTGAAGAGCTTTTTAAAACATCTATAACACACGAATATGGCTTCTCCAGATCATCATGGCCACTCTTGGATCTTTACAGTGCTCAATGGCATTTTTAGGTATAATTTTATATAGTGCAGTAACTGAACAGTACTTATTAAGGCTATTCGTCATGTGTTCCTTCGAGAAGACTTGGTGGTCTTGGTCTTCTCTTTGCTCTATCTCAGTTGCTAAACTGCAGAAAGAACAGGACCACAGACTTTGCCATTCTGACTGTGAAAACGCAACAAAAACCTGACAGAACACACCTTACTGCTTGTGTTAATAGAGCGTTTTAATTTTCTTAAGGCTGACTATCATGGAACCTCTCCTGACTGACCACCTCTATGAAGTAGATAGATTTACAGTTCTACCATAAATTATGCTTACTCGCCATCTTTTTTTCATCTTTTTTTGAAGAACCACTCCTCTAGAAGAACATTTTTCAATGCAATTTTGGGTGGTCATCTTAAAGCATATGCATCTTACAGTAAATGACCTAATCATAAGTGGCATGATGTTCTGGCATGGTATATGGCATGCCTTGGTGTGGTCAGTATCTTGTCCCACCTATTTTTACTTATACTTCATCACTAAGGGCTTACATGTCAGTTATGACTAATAGATGCATCATCCACAAATAACACACGTATCTATTGATCTTGGGTTACCCCATGATTAATGTAAATAATGGAAACCAAATATCATATAGAACATAAGTCTCTTTTTCTAACAAACTTAGAACCAGTCCTGTACCTTACATGGATCTAGAGTTCTCCCCATTCATTGCTCCAATTGTTCTAGATTTGTTTTCAAAATGGCAGCTTAGGGGTTGTGTGCTTTCTCAGGAATGTGTCCTGGCAGTTGAAGGATGGAACGGAGCATGTGCTTCCATCTCAGTGAGCAGGGCAGAGAAATTACAATAAGAGCAAACTGCAGGTGGCGCTATACAGATAGATTTCAGTGACTATAGTACATTTTTAATTACATACAATTAAAAAAGTATTTAGATCCAGGTGCTGGTTTGAAAAACGTAGAATATTTTTGTGGGACAGCCCCTTTAATGTATTTACTTACATATCCTTGTTTTTCCACTTTCTGTGAGTTAGTAGAAATACAGCAGACGCATGCACTACTTTGGTTCTTGTCGCCATCAAACACGCTCATTGAAGTCTATTGATCTCAGCATCTGTGCTTTGCCAGTGGTTTTCAACCAACCAACTTCAGTATCAAGCTCAGAACACGAGGAGCAGCTTATGACTATATTGGTTTCCATAATGCACAGGGATAAGGCACACAGTAATGTCACAATAGTGATATAATGTGCACAGTGACGTTATAACGCAGGCATTATGTGCACAATGATGTCACAATAGTATGATAATATGAATAATGCAAAAGTAATGCAATCTTCCACTGTCCATATATATCACTAACTGCACATATGGGCCCCAGAGCAGCTGCTATGCCTGCTACCCTGGTAGTTACGGCAATGGTAGGAGATGCTCTGGAAATCTCCTTTGGGCTGCAGTGAACATGGAATATGGATAAAACATAGAGGGTAAAAACAGACCCTTCATGGACATCTTCACAGATGAAACATTGTCTTCTCGTGGTCATTTTCAAGGACACAAGCATGTAAATAAGACCTAACTGAAGCACAACAAAACTTCCCCAATGAAAAGTAATAGTTTAGGTAAAGACCCCCCTAAAGGCTGATCTTACCTTAAAGGGGTTGTCCACTTTTTTCTATTGATGACCTATTCTCAGGATAGAAATTAGACAGCGGTGGCAGCATCTCCCATCATTTCATCTTTATTGAGGACTTCACAGCATACAAAAAATCAGCAACGTTTCGGCCGTGCAACAGCCTTTGTCAAGCATAGAAACAATATGACCCAAATGCATATAAATACTCAAACCAAGGTCCACCCACTATTATCAGTACCAATTAAAACTAACCTTAAACCAACCCACATATCACACTACCTATCTTTGCACAGACTTCCATACTGCTCTCTTAACATATTTTAATTAGTCATCACCTGTAATTACCCTTCACCTTATCGACAACGTTTTTCATTGTGGTCCGCGTCCTCAATTCCATACTGCGCATGTCCCTGCATCGACCGGCCCTGCTCCACGTCACACTCGCACGTCAGAAGCGAGATCCCGCGATAGCTGACGTCAGCGAACAGCTGACCGCAGCGACACAGAGATCCCGCCCCGCTCGTTTGCGCAGTCATGGAGCTAGGCGTGGCGTTATCTAGGGGATCCTAAAGCGTCAGTATGTCAGTGCCGCGTATGGATCAGACCATAAATCTAGGCCACAACTGAAAAACATTGGGGTAGCATATATAATCTACATCTATAGCATAACACAGTGGATATTGACCAAATCAAATATAAAGTTTAAGTCAACTGGCATATTGTCCTATCATAACTTAGACTGTGCACCATACAAAACATATTGCATTGCACAAGGCAACCATATGAACAGGTATAGAATATATGTGTATGGAAATGTTAAATGGTGACGTGCGATATACCCAAATCTGACCATTTATAGTTGATAATGTGGGTAGGACCTCAACCCCCTATAGAATATCATAAAAACAGTTACTATGCACAACACTGATGTGGACCATACACCGACCCTAATCTATACTGGCTACATTAAACTCTAAATTCAGCCCATAGGGCTGTAACGATCTCAAAGTATGGATCCATTTTAGTTCCTTCCTTCTGAGCAGTTTGTTTTTGTCCCTGCCTCTCCTCAGTGACCCCACAGAGTCTATAGCACGAAAACAGAGTTGATTAATGGAGTGCCCGCAGTCAATGAAATGTTTCGCTACCGGTTTTTCTATCATGGCCTTCCTAATGGTACTCTTGTGTTTATTTATTCGCTCCCTGAGCTCCATAGTGGCGAGATCCTCCTCTCAGTGTGCATGCGCCGACTAAAGACCGGTACGGCGCAGGCGTGAGATTTGGAACGCAGACAGGGCCAGCTGAAGGAGGAGAGCGCTCGCTGGCCCTGTCCATCAACAGGAGGAGGTTTTGTTTTTTGTTAAAGGAGGATGCGGCGGCTACCAGCAAGCAACCGCCCTACTTGCTGGTAGCCAGGTAATTAACATATTATAAAAGTGCAGTTTTAAGGCTACTTTCACACTAGCGTTCGATCGGATCCGTTCTGAACGGATCCGATAATAATATAGCAGACGGAGGCTCCGTTCAGAACGGATCCGTCTGCATTATATTGGCAAAAAAAAGCTAAGTGTGAAATTAGCCTGAGCGGATCCGTCCAGACTTTTACATTGAAAGTCAATGGGGGACGGATCCGCTTGAAGATTGAGCCATATTGTGGCATCTTCAAACGGATCCGTCCCCATTGACTTACATTGTAAGTCTGGACGGATCTGCACGCCTCCGCACGGCCAGGCGGACACCCGAACACTGCAAGCAGCGTTCAGGTGTCCGCCTGCTGAGCGGAGCGGAGGCTGAACGCCGCCAGACTGATGCAGTCTGAGCGGATCCGCATCCATTCAGACTGCATCAGGGCTGGACGGAAGCGTTCGGGTCCGCTCGTGAGCCCCTTCAAACGGAGCTCACGAGCGGACAGCCGAACGCTAGTGTAAAACTAGCCTTAAAGAAACTAAACCACAGAAAAATTTAAGGGCACTATATATTGAATAATGACACTATAAGGATTTTAATTAGCCCAACAATGAAAAATGACTTTTGGGTGGTGACAGAAGCCCTTTAACGTGGCCCTGGAAAAAAAAACTAAAGGTGGCCCCATGTTGTAGGTGGGTCCAAATTCACAGAATACAGGGCAACAGAACTAGGCGGGGTCAACAAAATACCGTCTCATCAGAACCTTATACCACAGTGCAGCACAATATATTGCCCCAAAAGCTGTCCCTCTGTGGTGACCATCAACAGATTCCATTTTCTGTCCTCCTCCAGTTGTCTCTGAGTAGGATTTAGAGCATGGGGCTTAGTAGGTAAGATGCGGCCACCACTGAATTCAGGAGGGCATGTGTGATCGCTAGCCACATACATGAGTACCTGATTATCACAGCTTTAATTACACGTGAGAGAGCATTACGTACCTGGCCAGCGGCAGAGAGAAGGGTTTGGATGCCCCCCCCCCCCCCCCCCTGGGCATCGGCCCACCGAGAAATTTCCCTGTAAGGTCTATGGCCAAGCCATCCATGATTCTTGTAGTGCTCTAATGTTACATGTGATTTATTTGTTTTCCTCCTAATAGGTTACATGTAAGCCTTTATTTGCATTGCCTGTTTATTAGGTTTTGAAAACCTAATTAATATTATAAGACCCGACCCAAATATGTACTGTAACCCCTTCTAGTGTACTACTCTATACCTCTACTACTACTTCTGTAACTGCAGGTACTACTTCTGTGCCTTCTATACAACGTCAACTTCTATGACTCCACGATCTGCTCCATATTTAGCTGCATTTTCTGTTGCCGTAACCTTTGTTTTGAAATGAAGTTCCTAATTTTTATCTACAGTATGAGTGTAATGTCAGCAACCTGTCGATGGTTGATAATGTTTTCAACATTCATCTTGAATCCGTTATCGACTTCCTCCAGACCAAATCCTCTCATTATATTCACCATTAGAATGCTTGTGTCTAAATCTTGGTTATGGTGAAGGAACCATACGTTTCTTGAGGTTTTAAAAATATGTTCCCTGTAATTTTTTACTTATACTACACATTAATAAAGTTCTCCATGAATGATTTAAAATGGCCACCAGAAACCTGTCCTAGAATGTGAGAAAGCAGGGTTGTAGCTAGACTTCCCGCACCCGCCCATTGCTACACAGTCCCCTTAGGGTTATGGATGAATAGCTTAAAACTGAACTTTTTATCATATACTTAGGAATATTTTTACACCTGTTTTAGGCGCAAAACTATTCGTAAGCCCCCTTTTTTTAAACTATTTAAACAGTTGTAAAAGGAGTAAAAACTAGTCCAGTCAGGGGAGTAAAGATCAGCGTAAAAAGCCGGTCTGTGTAAATGACCCCCAATATGTACACCCTATAAAATCTATCATGGTGTACATGGTGGCACCAATACACCTAGTGATAATTGAAAGAACCAACTGGTCTTACTGCCCTAACCCTAACCCTGAAAACAGGCGTGAAAGAGGAGGTCCTACAGTAGGACCCTGGACCTACTGCATCCAGGGCCAATTTGGACCCATTTATGATATGGGGATACTTTTATTTTTCCAGGGCCACTTTATGTTCCCAGTCCACCCTTGTACACCTCACAATGCTGCAGACCTTTATTTCTAAAGAGAGTGAGGACATCTCATATCAGCCAATTACAGCCAAAAACCTGCCCCATACTCTTTAAAGGTTATCCAAGACTATTAAATGTCCCCCATATGCCGGGCCCCTCACAATGAATATACTTACCTGGCTCACCGTGCCGCTCCTGGTCCCCCGCACTGCCGCTGCTGCTTCTACCCGTGCGCGGATGAAAAAATCCGGTGTCGGGGGAGCAGCCAATGGCAGGCGTGGACAGAGATAAGGCTCGTCCCAGTCCCCACCTGCCATTGGCTGCTTCCCCCGACACCGGATGTTTTTATCCGCGCACGAGTAGAAGCAGCAGCGGCGGTACGGGGACCAGGAGCGGCACAGGGAGCCAGGTAAGTATATTCATTGTGAGGGGCCCGGCATATGGGGGGCCTTAGATAACCCCTTTAAGGCTACTTTCACATCAACGGTGAAAAGGCTTTTCTGGCAGAAAACAACCTGCTGGAATTCTCCTGAGGCGGCAGGATGCAATCGGAATGCCCGCCGGCCCCTTAAAGTATAATGGGGTCTGGCGGAGATCCACTTTATTACGTTAAAAATGTGAAGAATGAGCTGGGCACAAACCGCTGCACGCTACGGTCTGAGTGGCTGATTCCTGGCATTCTCTGCTGGAAATAGCGGCAGGATTGCAGTGCTGCAGATGTGGCATTAGCCTAAGCAGAGGTTCTGCAGCAGCTGGTGTGTATATTAAAGGGGTTCTCCGCTTTGGACAATTCTTGCTTGTGAAAGGTATCAGCTGACAATAAGCAAAACACAAATGGAGTCATTTATCAAACTGGTGTAAAGTAGAAGTGGCTTAGTTGCCCATAGCAACCAATCAGATTCCACCATTCATTTTTCACAGGTCCTTTAAAAATGAAAAGGGGATTCTGATTGGTTACTATGGGCAACTAAGCCAGTTCTACTTTACTCCAGTTTGATAAATGATCCCCAAAGTGTCCCCCCACTAGGACCATACTTACCAACATTTTATATGGTAAATGCAGGGCGCCCCCAACCCATATAATATTATACATAACATATGAAATCTATGTGGATTATCATAAGTGACAGCACCCTGTCTCCTTTGCTCATGCTTGCTGCCATACAGTGTATGATAACAAGTCTTGCAGCCTCTCTTGACTAGTTTGCAGGCGGTTGGAGGGTTAATCCTCCTCAGGTCCAGAGAGCACTCTTTTCAGGGGGTGTGTGCTATGAAGTGATGTCAGGGGAGAGAGGTGGGATAGACCCTGCCAGCAGTGGGAGGGAGAGCGAGATAGTCACAGATACAATAGCAGCCTCAGCACTGGAAGCATGGAAAACAAGCGACAACCAGGTCAGTCAGTCTGTCACTTTCTGTATGTCTGACACCCGCATTCGGTGCACACAGTCACTAGTGCCACTACACTGTCACACCTTCACTACCACGCATTTCAGTCCATGTAACCTGACAACTACCTAGAGCTGGTTCTTATGGTTAACTAGTTCACGGCACACTGGAGGAGATGTAATAAAGTGTGACTGCCGCCGGGTACTACCACAGGATAGGTACTACCACAGTATAGGCATTACCATTGGATAGGTACTACCACAGTATAGGCACTACCATTGGATAGGTACTACAACAGGATAGGTACTACAACAGAAAAGGTACTACCACTGGATAGGTACTACCACAGTATAGTTACTACCACAGGATAGGTCCTGGCACTTGGTCGGAAATACAAAGAAATGTGTGTCTATTATATCTATAACTAGTCTTTATATATGTTTATCAAATATCTGTGTATCAATATCTAATATATCTATTTATTATTTCTGTCTGTTTATTATATCTATCAACACTTCATTTATATCTAATGTATCTATTTCTTATGCCTATGTATCTACAGTATCTTTCTATCGGCCATATCTATCTAAGGTAGCTATCTGTCTGAGAGAGAGAAGGAAAGACATAATGCAGTTTTCAATAAAATATAGCATTCTATCTATCGAAGTATCTATCTCATATCTATGTATCTAATATCTATATACAGTATCTATCTATTATCTATCTATCTAATGTCTATCTATCAATGTATTCATCTCATATCTATGTATCGCTGTATCTATCTCATAGCTATCTATCTAATATCTATATACAGTATCTATTATCTATCTATCTAATATATATCTATCGATATATCTATCTCATATCTATGTATCGATGTATCTATCTCATATCTATATACAGTATCTATCTATTATCTATCTATCTTATATCTATATACAGTATCTATCTATTATCTATCTATCTCATATCTATATACAGTATCTATCTATTATCTATCTATCTCATATCTATATACAGTATCTATTATCTATCTATCTTATATCTATATACAGTATCTATCTATTATCTATCTATCTCATATCTATATACAGTATCTATCTATTATCGATTTATCAATCTATCTAATATCTATCTCATATCTATATACAGTATCTATCTAATATCTATCTAATATCTATCTATCCATCTAATATCTATCTATCGATGTATCTATCTATCGTATCTACCCATCTACTCTATCTATCTAAACTACCATATCTATCTGTCATCTATATTGAATATCTATCTACTGTATCTACCTATCTAATCTATCTATTATCTATCTAATATCTATCTAATCAATCAATCGATCGTATCTATCTCAAACTTGAGAAAGGCCTCATTGTGCTGGGCTGAAATGTTATGTGGGGTCAATGAAGTGGGTCCACCACCCTTTCATCCACTTTTGGAGTGCTGTATCATTTTTCTGTTTTTGGAATATCCTTTCACCTATAGCCTGCAGTCTTGAAGGGATTGCACCCAGTTGCTTAGTTGGCAGTGCTCCTGTATTTTCTGTTTTATATCTAATCTATCTATCTATCCCATATCTATCATTTTATCTATCTTAAATCTATCTATTGGGATTCAATGTAATTTAAACATTAGGGCATCTGTTTTTGTTCTTCATGCCAAAGTCACTTAATGACACAGTTTCCATACATATCTATGACATACATGAGTTAATTACTGTCTTTTACCATTTTATTAGGCAGAAGATCAGGAATGATAGTAGCAGACGAGTTCATAATATTTTGTTTTATTTTGCCAGTAGATATATTGTAGGATGCAAGTGTGAGTGGCGGTATTTATTATCTGATTACCTCTAGTCCCTGATTTTTTAGGTCACAGAACTGCATAAATATGTAAAATAAAATTGATGTCAGGCAGTATTCAGTGCACCGTTAATTGCAGCTCACAAATCTGAATCCCTTTTAGGAAATAGCGAATTCGTTTTTCAGCAGGGATTCTGGCTTAGACTCTTACTAGAATATTATCCTCACTATATTTGCACAAACACTGTAGATTATTAAGGGAGAAACATTAAACATTAAGAAAAAATTTAGTTTTAATATATGCAAATGAGCCTCTAGGAGCAACACGGGCGTTACCATTACTCCTAGAGGCTCAGCTCTCTATACAACTGCCGCGCCTCTGCACCTTGAAATACAGGGCCAGGCATGATCACATTTACGCTGCCTGGCCCTGTCAATCAAAGTGGAGAGGGCGCAGCAGTTGCAGAGAGCAGTGCCTCTAGGAGTAATGTCAATGCCCTCGTTGCTCCTAGAGGCTCATTTGCATATATTAAAACAAATCTGGTGACAGATGCCCTTTAAGTCTGTCTTTACTTTGTGCAGGTGAGACTAATTAATGTAATGGAAGACAGTAATAATGAATTTTGCTTAAGTGTAATGTGGTTTAGCCACTGTCAGTGAAAGTACGCCAGGGGGGTTGCCTGGAGTGGAGATGCACCAGGAAACAGGTCTAATCACAATAGTGGCTCTAAAACAAAGACCACTTTGAAAAGTGGCAAGATCTGGCGTCGATGGATAAACGTTGCATAATTTTGCACAATTAAAGACGTGTCAAAACGTGATAATTTGCCCCATAAAATAGACGTACTAAGGCCTCATGCACACGACCGTTGTTTTGGTACGCATCCGAGACGCAGTTTTTGAGGCTCGAATGCAGACCCATTCACTTCAATGGGGCCGCAAAAGATGCGGACAGCACTCCGTGTGCTGTCCGCATCCGTTGCTCCGCAAAAAAAATATGATGTCCTATTCTTGTCCGTTTTGTGGACAAGAATAGGCATTTCTACAATGGACCACCCGTACCGTTCCGCAAATTGCGGAAGGCACACGGGCGACTTCTGTTTTTTGCGGACCCGCGGTTTGCGGACCACAAAAAAATTGAACAGTTGTGTGCATGTAGCCTATGAATGTCCCCCTATGTCCTTTCTTAAAAGGTTAGTGAAAGGCCTCATGCACACGGACGTTTTTTTTCACGGTCCGCAAAACGGGGTTCCGTTGGTCCGTGATCCGTGACCGTTTTTCCGTCCGTGGGTCTTCCTTGATTTTTGGAGGATCCACGGACATGAAAAAAAAGTCATTTTGGTGTCCGCCTGGCCGTGCGGAGCCAAACGGATCCGTCCTGAATTACAATGCAAGTCAATGGGGACGGATCCGTTTGATGTTGACACAATATGGTGCCATTTCAAACGGATCCGTCCCCATTGACTTTCAATGTAAAGTCTGGAGTTCTGTTATACCATCGGATTGGATTTTTCTCCAATCCGATGGTATATTTTAACTTGTAGCGTCCCCATCACCATGGGAACGCCTCTATGTTAGAATATACTGTCGGATATGAGCTACATCGTGAAACTCATTTCCGACAGTATATTCTAACACAGAGGCGTTCCCATGGTGATGGAGACGCTTCAGGTTAGAATATACAAAAAAACTGTGTACATGACTGTCCCCTGCTGCCTGGCAGGTGCTGCCAGGCAGCAGGGGGCAGACCCCCCCCCCCCCCCCTGTTTTTAACTCATTGGTGGCCAGTGGGCCCCCCCTCCCCTGTTGTTAACTCGTTGGTGGCCAGTGTGCGCACCCCCCTCCCTCCCTCTATTGTAATAATAGCATTGGGGCCAGTGTGCGCGCCCCCCCTCCCTCCCTCTATTGTAATAATAGCATTGGGGCCAGTGTGCCCCCCCCCCCCCCCCCCCGATCATCGGTGGCAGCGGAGTAGAAGATTCATACTTACCTGGCTGCTGGCTGCTGCGATCTCTGTGTCCGGCCGGGAGCTCCTCCTACTGGTAAGTGACAGGTCTGTGCGGCGCATTGCTGTCACTTACCAGTAGGAGGAGCTCCCGGCCGGACGCAGACATCGCAGCAGCCAGCAGCCAGGTAAGTATGAAAATCTTCTACTCCGCTGCCACCGATGATCGGGGGGGGGGGGGGCACACTGGCCCCAATGCTATTATTACAATAGAGGGAGGGAGGGGGGGGTTGGGGGGGTGCGCACACTGGCCCCAATGTATTAAAACAATAGAGGGAGGGAGGGGGGGGGTTGGGGGGGCGCGCGCGCACTGGCCCCAATGTATTAAAACAATAGAGGGAGGGAGGGGGGGGGGGGTGCGCACACTGGCCACCAACGAGTTAACAACAGGGGAGGGGGGGGCCGCACAATGATATTCAAACTGGGGAGGGGGGGGGGTCTGCCCCCTGCTGCCTGGCAGCCCTGATCTCTTACAGGGGGATATGATAGTACAATTAACCCCTTCAGGTGCCGCACTATCATATCCCCCTGTAAGAGATCGGGTGCTGCCAGGCAGCAGGGGGCAGTCTTGTACACAGTTTGTAGTGTATTCTAACTAGAAGCGTCCCATCACCATGGGAACGCTTCTGTGTTAGAATATACTGTCGGATCTGAGTTTTCACGAAGTGAAAACTCAGCACTGAAAAAGCTTTTATGCAGACGGATCTTCGGATCCGTCTGTATGAAACTAAAACCTACGGCCACGGATCACGGACACGGATGCCAATCTTGTGTGCATCCGTGTTCTTTCACGGACCCATTGACTTGAATGGGCCCGTGAACCGTTGGCCGTGAAAAAAATAGGACAGGTCATATTTTTTTCACGGCCAGGAAACACGGCTCACGGATGCGGCTGCCAAACGGTGCATTTTCCGATTTTTCCACGGACCCATTGAAAGTCAATGGGTCCGTGAAAAAAAACGGAAAACGGCACAACGGCCACGGATGCACACAACGGTCGTGTGCATGAGGCCAAATAGAGAAGAAGGGGCCCTCCACTAGTTCATTATCCCAAGGGTAAGGGTACTTTCACACTAGCGTTAAAGTTTTCCGATATTGAATTCCGTCCTAGGGGCTCAATACCGGGAAAAAAAACGCATCAGTTTTGTCTTAATGCGTTCTGAATGGAAAGCATTCCAATCAGTATCCATCAGGATGTCTTCAGTTCAGTCACTCTTTCAATTTCCATTGAAATGTATTAATGTTGGAACCAGCACCAAGTGTTCTGGAAAAACTGATCCGTTTTTCCAGTCTGCGCATGCGCAGACCTTTAAAAATGTGAAAGAATTAAATACCGGATCCGTTTTTCCAGATGACACAGGAGAAACAGATCCGGTATTTCAATGCATTTGTCAGACGGATCCGCATCCGGAAATAGATGCTATCCGTTTGCACACAGATTTTCGGATCCGGCAGGTAGTTCCGTTGCCGGAACTGCCTGCCAGATTCCTCTAACGCTAGTGTGAAAGTACCCTAAGAAAAGACCCATCATTTGGAATGCCTTACCATAGGTGGTAGTACAGGAACATGTACAACATCGTGACACCGCACTGCAAATAATCAATTCAGTCCCAGGCTGCTGCTCAGACCCGCCAGAAGGCCTAAATGACATCCGTACAGATGCTGCTTATGTCAGTAGAAGTAGGGTATTCAAGACAGCGCCGCACAAATACAATAGCAAAGCTAAAAATTACATATAAAACTGAATATGAAAACGAAGATATAGGAAAAGGGGGAAATGATCAACTCATGATGCGTTTCAGCAGGGAGGGGTCAACTTCCTCAGATCAGTTTATTTCCAGTGTCTTCATGGAGGGTTTTAATACCCTTGACCAGGAAGAGCTCTTGTGAGCACTTCCAGGTCACGTGAGCTCTAGACTAAAAATGTATTAACTATGTGAAAATGTACTATATAGACAAAAGGAAATGATGG
Source organism: Bufo gargarizans (assembly GCF_014858855.1). Lineage (NCBI taxonomy): Eukaryota > Metazoa > Chordata > Amphibia > Anura > Bufonidae > Bufo > Bufo gargarizans. The sequence continues at coordinate 307,758,737 of NC_058083.1, read as the reverse complement.
TGAAGACCACAATTGGCAAAAGGTCATAGCTAAGCAGCTGGTACAATGGAGGAAAAAGAATGAGAGACCACGAATCCAAAAGGGAAATTTTATATCCACATTGGAGAACATAGTGTACTTTAATTATAGAAAAGTGAATATCATCATAAGAAAATTAGTATCAAAGTGAAAGTGCTATCTTCCACTAAAGGATGCTAAGCAGAACGCAAAAAAATGGGAAACCAAGTGCACATTACCTGTAGACCAATATATAAGGTGATATTTCCTTTTAAATCAGGCTTATAAAAAGAGCAAAAGTTGGGAGTGCAAAGTTGGAAAACATAGACGAAGAGAAGAAAGGACACAAGATTCCAACGCATATGAAAATGAAGAACATCCAAAAGTGAGGGTGGAGATCATTGTGTTGTGGCCAGTGAAGTAAAATTATATAGATATAAAACTATAAGGATATAGATACTAAACAAGCTGAAGAATATAAAAAATATAAATACATAGTAAATAGAGTTAGAAAAGCACAATATGTCGAAATTACAGTCTTATCATATCCATACAAATCAAAAAGTTTATAGAAATAGGACCCTTAAAATACAATACTTTATTTCTAATTAGATAAAAATATCACCAAGCCTAATATACTGTAGAGGCTAACTCTGATGTACACAAATAACCGATAAACAAAAGTAACACAAAAACTAAATAACACACAACCACTAGCGTAGAGACCAATAGATTCTTAAAGGTAAAAGAACACGTGTTTTTTTCAGACAATCACAGTATGTTGTTGCTATTTTTTCAGGTATTTTTCCATAGCCTTCTGCATAGGGAAAACGCCTGAATATAACACGTGTGATGAAAAGACAACTTAGTTTTATGATGTTTTTGTAGCAGAAAAAAATGCCAGACTGTATAGGAGCTCCAAGGCTAGAGTACTTTCATATCGGTGTATTCTGGTCAGTATTTAGTTTTAGAACTTGTAAAACTAGAAGTAGGTCCAAAACATAAAGGAGGTACAAAGCTCCGGTAGACAGGGTGTGCGGACACAGTACAGAGGCAAATCACCAGTTCTTAAATCAAACTTCAGTGTTTATGCACACCTAAAGCAAAACCAAAACGTCACTTTCCAGTCTTGGTGTTAGTTCACGCACAATGGAAAGTCCACATAGCAAAAATCACTGTGTTGGTAGTTTTGCCTCCAGCAGTCCATATCAGGCTTTTAGGGGGCCCGTTTCCCTTACAGATGGGTCTCAGCCCTCCAGCACGGCACAAGACTCAGATCCCAGCACACACACCTCCTGAGCTCCACTGTCAGACTGAGGTAATCCTCCTCACCTGGCAGTGCTGGCTGTTTTTTTAGGCCTGGCAAAACCTGGTCTAGAACATGGGGAGTAGTCACCCACCCAGCACTTTGACTACTCCCAGTAAGAGCCATCCCGGATCAGCTATACAGCCATACTAAGTATTAAGGTGTCAAACAGCAACTGCTGCTGACACATAAAAAACGTCTCTTTCTCCACCGAGGCCAGGAACCTCCCATAGCAGCTGCAATGCCTGCTACCCTGGTAGTTACCTCCATGCTTGTACTGTCTCCTCGATAAGTTTTTGATATATAAATTTATGGCTCATGTAAATCCATATTGTCTATTGGCTGCTGAACATGTGCGGTCCACTCTCCTTCACTTTACAGGCTCCATTCTAGTGATATGTGCGGGTCCCAGAAATGGGAGATGGGTCAACACCTTTAAAGATTTAAAGATGTAAGTTTTCAGACAATTGTAAGAGGCAGCCCTGATCATCCAGCAACATTTCCAACACATATATATATAGCAGACTGTCATGTTTCCCTCCAGCCACCAGAGGCCACTGTGGCTGAGTAGGACAGTGAGAGGAGTTGTTTCCAGAGGACAAGGAGTTAAGTGTTTTTCCCGGGCTGAGCAGAGAGCCTGGGCTGAAGGTGTCTGAGTACACAGGAAGAAGGACGCTGTGCACTGAGAGGGAGATCCACAGGGAAGATTAGAGCGATTTCTCCCTGCCTGCTGTGACACAGTATCTGTGTGCTGTCTGCTGTAGTGTGAGGCACTTACCAGAGGAACTGTGAGTGAATTCCAGGCCCTGCCTGATTACACGTCCAGAGCTGCTGATTATCTCTAACCAGAGTTACAGAGACTACAAAGAGAGGCCAGAGCTGAGCCACGCTGAAGCAAGCAAGCAAGCAACCAGATCGGGACCCAGACTGTATCTGCCTGCATGTGCCGGACACCGAACTGTGAGTGCACTGATGCTAACCTGAGCTAGGGCATAGTGGAATAGGATTTAGTTTAGTGCACTGTAGAGGTGCACCCCGGGTAGCGGGGACAGATAGGACTACCTAGAAGAGAGTAGCCTGCTATTGTCTGTACTTGTGTTTGTGATTCATTTGTGTTCTTTATGCAAATTTCCATTATCTTTATTGTGAATTCTCAAGCTGTTCATATTGTAAATCTGCTTCTCCGGCAGTTAGAGTTCTCTTTTAATAAAGCCGGTTTCTACTTCAGCCTCCTTGTCTGCTGCACTGTACTTGAGTCCTGCTCTACGGTCTCTTCCTCTGCTGACCGTTACAAGTGGCGCTGCGAGCAGGGTACAGTCACAGAGATGGAGGCGGCTGAAGGCAATGTGCATGATGTTAATGTGAGTACCTCAGGCAATGGTGGAACCCTTGCAAGGGCCCTTCCTATTGGCACGTTGTTCAACTTGCTACCCAAATTTGATGGCCAGAACATGACACTGTCAGACTGGGTGACAAGGTTACAGAGTGCTGTTAGGATTTACAATGTCAGCCCAGAACTACAAGTAGAAATTGCTTTGGCCGCTCTCGAGGGTGAGGCCCGAAGAAATGTTCTCCTACAACCAGAAGCCACGCGCAATACATTGCAAGAGATGGTGAGATTCCTGGAAGAAATATATGGGGAAACAGCCAGTGCAGGGCACCTCCGGGCGAAGTTTCTTTACCGGATTCAACGGGAAGACGAAGGTGTCTCTCAGTACGCTACAGCCCTACAGGAAGTGTTGGCCGAGGTACAAAAAAAAGAGGCAGATGGGGTTACTGGCATGGGACCCATAGACCGGATACTGCGGGAACAATTTATTCTGGGGCTCTACAGCAATCCCCTGAAACAGGCTCTGCGGGAACGAGTCAGAGTAGACCCTACCCTAACCTTTCGACAAATTTTGGCAGAGGCCGTGACGCGAAACAAAGAAGACGGCTATGCTTCTGGAGTAATACGGACCCAGACCGTTACACCCCCCGGGGTTACAAGAAATGAGGAAGCCCTGGTCAGAGTGGTACAAGACTTGCAGAGCTCCCTGAGTGCCATGCATGAAAAGTTGACACACCTGGAGAAACGGATAGAGTCGCGCCATACTACTGAGGCTGCCTATCCAGCCCGACAACAAACCTATCAGGCGACTCCGTGGGTTCCTACACCCGAATGCCCTTATGCTAGTTTACCATACCATCAAGCCCCTCATTACCCTTCAGTGGGGCCATCCAGCCAAGCTCTGAGGGCACCTCCCACTCGCAGGCTAAAAGTGGGCCGTCAAGGGGCACAGTGTTGGCGGTGTGGAGATCTAGGACATTTCGCCAGAGAGTGTCGGAATAATCCAGCTGGACGCCAAGAGCCGCCGTTAAACTACCGACCCCTGCAGTAGTGGGGCGTACTGCAGGGGAGGTGGAGAGCCAAGTTACCCAGCAAAGCTCCGAACACCTGGTCGCAGGGTGCCCCACTATACGAGCTGAGTTCGAAGGTGTTCCTGTCGACTGCTTAGTGGATACTGGGTCTCAGGTGACAACTATGCCCGAGTCATTCTTCTACCGTTACTTTCAAGCGCTGGCCAAGCCAGAACGAGAGACACTGGTCCGGGTTACAGCGGCTAACCAACAACAGATTCCTGTCACAGGGGTCGTGTGGATGAATGTACGGCTGTGTGGACAGGAAGTGGGGCGGAAAGGTATCTTGTTGGTCCCCGAAACGTTCAAAGAAGATGTGCCGGTGATAATGGGCATGAATATCCTGCGAGAATTGGATCAGATCATGTTCACCAAACGGGGGCCGGGTTACTGGAAACAAGCCACCCCGCACAAACCTACCCAGAAAGCATTTCAACGGCTAATCCGTTTTTGTGGAACACAGAAAAGTGTACCAGCACACCAGGCGGTGGGAACGATCCGAGCGCCAGGAAAGGCTACCTTCACCCTTCCCCCTGGTCAGGAGACCATGCTGACGTTACCCGTGGGAACTTTCCGTAATCTTGAAGGCATGGAGGTGTTCGTTGAACCAACAGGCCTAGAAGAGCTGGGTCAGGACGTCCTGGTGGCCCGGACACTGGGAGTGGTCCAGAATGGACGAGTACCCATAAGAGCTGTGAATGTGGGATATCTAGAAGTTCCCTTGACGCCAGGGGTGGAACTGGCTCGTGTGTACCTACATCAGGGAGAAATCCTGAGTCAGAGAGAAGTGACTCTAGCTCCGGTAGGGGATGCTGGTTGGACCCTGGCAGTTACTGCCAGTGCAGAAGAGGCGCCGACCCCAGAATGGAATGGGGGAACCATCTTGGATCAAATGGAGATAGATGTTAAGGCTCTCAGTTTAGACCAACAGCGAGCAGTTGAAACCATGCTGTGGGAGAATCAGGCTGCGTTTGCCCGCCACGCCGATGACTTTGGCTGCACGAATGCTATCACACATGAGATACCGACGGGGGACACTCCACCAATTCGGGAGAGATATCGACAGATTCCGCCCAAGTTGTACCAGGAAGTGAAGACGCTATTGAAACAGATGATAGATTCCGGAGTGGTGCGGGGAAGCCAGAGCCCTTGGGCAGCCCCAGTGGTGCTTGTCAAGAAGAAGGACGGCACTATTCGATTTTGTGTGGATTACCGGCGGTTGAATGCTTGCACTGCGCGAGACTCATATCCTCTGCCACGCATCGAGGAGTCTCTGACGGCTCTAGGACGAGCCAAATACTTCTCCACCCTGGATCTAGCAAGTGGGTACTGGCAAGTACCAGTGGCTGAGCAGGACAAGGCAAAGACAGCATTCATACTCCCCATGGGGTTATTTGAATTCAACAGGATGCCATTCGGACTGACTAATGCCCCTGGAACCTTCCAGCGGCTGATGGAGAGATGCCTGGGAGACCTGAATTTTGAAGCCACTCTGATATACCTAGACGATATCATCGTATACTCTGCTACTTTTCAAGAACACTTGAATCGGCTAGGGCAGGTACTCGAGCGACTGCGATCCCATGGCCTGAAGGTAAAGCCAAAGAAGTGTCATCTCTTCAAGAGGGAGATCGAGTACCTGGGCCATAGGGTGTCCCAAGACGGAGTGCTACCGTCCCAAGACAAAGTGGCTGCAATACGACAATGGCTAGTGCCGAGAACACTGCGTGAGTTGAAGGCCTTCCTGGGACTGACTGGGTACTACCGGCGGTTCATCAAAGACTACGCAAAAATAGCGGGCCCTCTGAATGAGTTGTTGAGAGGAACGGCTGGGCAACCCAAGGGCCAAAGTATCCCCTGGGGACAGAAACAGGAAGAGGCCTTCCAGGCCCTGAAAGAAGCCCTGACATCGGCTCCCATCTTGGCTTATGCCGATTTTGATAAACCATTCATCTTAGCTACTGATGGCAGCTCTACGGACTTGGGGCAGTCCTGTCGCAGGTACAGGATGGACATGAGAGAGTGATCGCTTATGCCAGTAGATCCTTGCGAGATACAGAGCGAAACCCCCATAACTACAGTTCCTTCCGGCTGGAACTCCTTGCCCTGGTGTGGGCTATGACGGAGAAATTTGCAGGATATCTGACAGGAGCTAAGATCTTCGTACGGACGGATAACAATCCCCTGGCCCATCTGGGTACAGCCAAGTTGGGAGCCCTGGAGCAACGCTGGGCGGCTCGCCTCGCAAAGTATGACTTCTCAATTCGCTACCTCTCCGCTACAGAGAACACTAATGCTGATGGTCTCTCGAGGGTTACTTTTGAAACTCCAGTAGGGGATATGGATGAACAAAAGGAAGAAGATGAAACTCCTGACTTCCGCAAGTTCGCTCCCCCAACAGTCGCGGCCCAGACAAGTGGGGAGGCCCGTAAGCTACCCAAAGCATTGGGGAGAACTAATGAAGAATGGGGCAGATTGCAAGATGAAGACATTGGACTGCAGCAAATGAAAAGCTGGGTAACCCAGTGCAGGAAACCCAACAAAGAAGAAAGGACTGATCTGGATGCCGAGATGAAGTCCGTTCTACATCAATGGGACAGACTGGAAGTGCATGGAGCTGTTTTGTTCCGCAAGTGGCAACAGCCTGCCGACCTAGAGGCGAGGTGGCAGGTAGTGATACCCAGAAGAATGGCACGGGAGATAGCCAAAGAGGCTCATGAGTTTGGAGCTCACTTCGGGCCAGTCAAGACATACCAGTGGCTGCAGCGTTATGTGTATTGTCCGCGACTGGAGGCCACAGTTGAAGAAGTTTGCCGACAGTGTCGAGTGTGTGAACTCACGAAGAGTACAGAACAGAGAGCACCCCTACAGTCCATCCAGACCACAGAACCGCTGGAAGTGTTGATGATAGACTATCTTCTTGTGGGACAATCGTCAAGAGGTCCACAGTATTGCCTGGTCATGATCGACCACTTCTCCAAGTTTGCAGTAGTCACCCCAACTCGGGACCAGACGGCCGAGTCCGCTGCACAAGCCATTTGTCAAGACTTCATTCGGGTCTATGGGTGTCCAAAGCGGATCCATTCAGATCAAGGGGCGTGCTTTCAAGGAAAAGTGATGGAAGAGCTACATCGACTGTACGGCATTGAAAAATCCAGGACAACTCTTTATCATCCCCAAGGAAACGGAGCCTGTGAGCGCTTTAACCGCACATTGCTGCAAATGCTGAGGACGCTAGAGGAAGACAAGAGGGCACACTGGCCTGACTACCTGCCAGAATTAGTCTGGGCTTACAATAATCGTGTCCACACCACCACCGGTTACACCCCATACATGTTACTGTTCGGTAGGGCTGGTCGAGAGATCGTGGAATTAAACCTAGAACAGCCAGAAGACCTAATAGAGCGATCAACCACCTCATGGGTGAAAGAACACCGTCGGCGTCTCCAGACCATTCGCCGGTTGGCAGGTCAGCGGTTACAGGAGAGAGCTCATACAGACCGTCCTCCAGTTCAGGAGGTTCCATTGCAGCCTGGGGATCGGGTACTGGTATGAGAGAAACGTCCCAGAGGCAAGTTGAGTGAGCGTTGGGAAGTACAGCCGTATAAAGTGATCAAGAGAGTGTACCCTAATGGTCCGGTCTACGAAGTGCAGGTTGAGAATGAGGAATTTGCTTCACGGACTCTACATAGGAATATGTTACGGCCATGCCGGTCCAAAGATCCCGCACCTGTTCAGAGGACACCTCCTCCTGCCCCATACTCAGAACTTGTTATCTCTGATGGAGATTATGGTGAAGACTGGTGGACTGCTCCCAACACTGAAGAAGCCTCCCAGGTTACAGTTGATGAAGGCACTGTCACAGAACCATTGCCAGCCCGTAATGGAGAGGGGCCCTCGGAAACACCCAAACCTCCTATTGTGGTGGATGAATCCAGACTGGCAGTTCCTAGTGGAGAGAGTCAGGTCGTAACAGATAGCCAGGACCTCCGGAGATCCAGTAGGCTTACTGCAGGGGTTCCACCAAACAGGTACGCTGCTGATGAGTTCATTTGGTCCACCTGTATGTATTGTGGACAATGTTGTACTGCTGTATAAAAAGTTACATTAACCATTATTTCTATGGACTATATAGCAAGGCCGAGGACGGCCACCTTTAAGTGGGGAGGCATGTAAGAGGCAGCCCTGATCATCCAGCAACATTTCCAACACATATATATATAGCAGACTGTCATGTTTCCCTCCAGCCACCAGAGGCCACTGTGGCTGAGTAGGACAGTGAGAGGAGTTGTTTCCAGAGGACAAGGAGTTAAGTGTTTTTCCCGGGCTGAGCAGAGAGCCTGGGCTGAAGGTGTCTGAGTACACAGGAAGAAGGACGCTGTGCACTGAGAGGGAGATCCACAGGGAAGATTAGAGCGATTTCTCCCTGCCTGCTGTGACACAGTATCTGTGTGCTGTCTGCTGTAGTGTGAGGCACTTACCAGAGGAACTGTGAGTGAATTCCAGGCCCTGCCTGATTACACGTCCAGAGCTGCTGATTATCTCTAACCAGAGTTACAGAGACTACAAAGAGAGGCCAGAGCTGAGCCACGCTGAAGCAAGCAAGCAACCAGATCGGGACCCAGACTGTATCTGCCTGCATGTGCCGGACACCGAACTGTGAGTGCACTGATGCTAACCTGAGCTAGGGCATAGTGGAATAGGATTTAGTTTAGTGCACCGTAGAGGTGCACCCTGGGTAGCGGGGACAGATAGGACTACCTAGAAGAGAGTAGCCTGCTATTGTCTGTACTTGTGTTTGTGATTCATTTGTGTTCTTTATGCAAATTTCCATTATCTTTATTGTGAATTCTCAAGCTGTTCATATTGTAAATCTGCTTCTCCGGCAGTTAGAGTTCTCTTTTAATAAAGCCGCTTTCTACTTCAGCCTCCTTGTCTGCTGCACTGTACTTGAGTCCTGCTCTACGGTCTCTTCCTCTGCTGACCGTTACACAATCTTGATTATCAAAAAGAACTGCCAAGGGTGCCTGAAGGTGCAAAAAGAATGGAGTAACACAAGTGAAGGACCAGACTACAGACACAGTTTGTGTGTAGTCTGTAACCATGGAGACGCACAGGTCTGTATAGGAGTTGTATTCACAAATGGTAGGATATTTGTAATTACAGCTTTTGTACAGTTATCTGTTATCACTGAGGGCACCAAAAAGTAGTGACAGACATGCTGATTTCAGTGGTCTGTCTGTTATTTCTAGAAAGCATGTATTCTAGTTTTGTAATAACTGACAGATATCATGTATAGATTTGATATCTGACATTTACTGACACAGGCAGCAGCACAGGTTTTACTGTACTTCAGCACTTAATTTGAATATCTCCTTTATCCGCTCATATTGATATATGGCCATTACTGAATCATGTTACTCTAATCACAAGACAGCTTTTATTTTTAGCAATATGAGTATATTTCAGTGTCAGGTCTAGGCACCAGAGTCTTAATGGGTCCAATGTCTGAGTTCAGCAATCACCACTTTCAATAAATAGATTGTTCAATAATGTTGGAGACATCACCAGTTACTATGACTGACACATGGATCAAGACATCTGACTGAAGCCCTTGCACCATAAATGCAATTGTGTTATCATCCTTCGATGCCTGCACTGCCCAAACATCGGGCAGTGTAATACCACCTTAAGAAGAAGCCTAGCTCAATGCTCATGGCAGGGATAAATGGCTGAATCCCCGTAGGGCATTGTGGCTGGGCCTGGATCTGTGTGGGCAAATGTGACTTTAATGGCATCATTGTGGCTGGCCTGTAGGTATCTGTGGCTGGCTTTCTGGGGGTGAACTGTCGCTGTCATGGGGAGCAAGTGAAGGGGTGGTCAAAGATGTCTAGGTGGAAAAGTCTTCAGAACTAAGTCATAGCTAGAAGTCTTCATGCTAGTCTGGGCCAGATGGAAAAGACATTGAAAGCGAGTGACTGCAACATCGAAGGTGTTAAAGGGGTTCTCTGGGATTTATTTAAAATGGCCATCAGCAACCTGTCCTAGAATGTGAGCAGGACTGGTTACCTCCACTTGCAGAGCTGTCTAGGGGCCTGAGGGGGCAGGGCCTTCCTACACTGTACACTGATGATAATAGATGATAATGCTGAGATCCTGCCTATGATATGTTATCATGGCTGAGCAGCCTGACAGGAAAACTCACCAATATGTAGGATATACAAGTGCCAAAGTGTAGTAAGGCCCTGCCCCTCACCCCCCTCAAGGCAGCTCTACAAGGGGAGCCAACCAGTCCTGCACACATTGTAGAACAGGTTGCTGGCAGCCATTTTCAATTATTCCAGGAGAAACCCTTAAACTGTGAGTAGGGGAGATTTATCAAAATTGGTGGAAGGAAAACTGGCTTAGGCCCTGTTCACATCTTGGTTTTGCTGCACATCAAGTGAATAGCTTTAGACATACAGTAAAGTATAGAAACTTATGCAATTTGATGGTTGTCTATCCTTTTTTAAACGTATACATTTGACAGATGTGCATACATTTCCATACGTTCGAAATGTTCGAAAATATTTATGGGGTAATTTATTTAGACTGGCAATTTAGGCACAGGCCTCTACATAACAGCGCATGATCTGCTGGCGTACACCAAATTTAAATTTACATCAGCACTTAATGCATAGATTTAAGTCATTTTCTACGGCAAAAACCTGCGTAGAAAATGGTAAATGAGCCAGGCCTGCTGGCCTGCCCTCTTACATGTCCATGCCAGGCCCCCTTTTTTGGCGTAAAATGGTCAAATGTTGCAGATTATGCCAAAAAGTAGTGTATGGTATTTTAAGTTATTCTATCCTGCAAAAACCTACAGAAATCTAAGCAATGACAAATGGAGTCAAAAGTATGCACTTCTAAATTACATTTCCCCAATTATAGTCTATGGGTATGTCAAGCGATAGGTTTCTATATGTTTTTTCTGTTTACAAACATATCTGCTTGACGTACAGCAAAAACGAGATGTGAACAGCCCCTTAGTTGTCCATAGCAACTAATAAGATTCCACCTTTCATTTTTCAGAGCCTATTTGTAAAATAAGAACGATCAATCTGATTGGTTCATATCGGCAACTAGGACAGTTTGTCTTTGTACCACTTTTGATAGGTCTCCCCTAGTGGATTGGATTTAAAACTTGTTTATTCTGTCTCTGATTGAGTCTGATCAGTACTTTGTTCACTTGTCCGGTGTGTGGTGGTAATAACTGATTAGTGTATGGTGATATATTTTTAGTCTTGGTTTAGAGGTATTTAGTCAATGGGATCCATGGACTAATGCATTCTAAAGTCTCAATATGAATATGTTCACACAAGACAAATACTCTGTGGGTTTGCAAGCGGCAAATCCATAGCATTTTTCACTACCAGCAAAGTACTGTATTTTCTGCCCTATAAGATGCAGCAGCCCATAAGATGCACCTAGCTTTTAGAGGAGGAGAATAAGAAAAAAATATGTTTCATTAGACCTCAGATCAGATCACCAATCAGACCCCCAATGTTAATCAGACCTCAGCTGACAGCCCCAATCAGACCCCCCAGTGTTAATAAAACCTCCGATCAGACCCACAATCAGACCTCAGAAAAAAGCCCCAATATAAATAAGATGTCCCCCCAGTCAGACCTCAGATGAGACTCCCATACCTCAGATGAGACTCTCATACCTCAGATCCGACCCCCATACCTTAGATCAGACCCCCATACCTCAGAGCACTTAAAATAAATCAACTTACCTCTCCTGCTCCAGGCGCCGCTGCTCCTAGGATCCAGCTCTCTTCTTCTTCCTGCCGTGCAGTGTGCTGTGATCCAAAGCGCACAGTGCGAGGTCACATCACATCCAACGGCAAAGGACCAGGAAGCGGAGAGTACAGAGCCCGGGAGAGTGCTGCATTCACTGCTTCCTGGTCCTCCGGTACTAATGAGCGCTACCATAATTTTCAGTTCCATGATATACTATGCATATTTGAAATTTTCCTTTGGGGAACCACCTCTCTAGAAAAACATGTTAATGTCATTTTCAATGGTAGTCTCAAAGAGGAATCAAAAAGTTGTTGCTGTTCCTTCACTTCTTCATGCTGATAAGAACAGTATGTTTGTGTAGCGTACATGTTTGCTCTGCGCTTTTCCATTGCCATATTAAATAAGACTGAGGTTCAGTTTGTATGGCAATGGAAAAGCAAATTGTGCTTCAGCAAAAATGTACACTGTAGAGCTGTAGCAGGTCTTAGCCATTTATTGCTCTAGAACAGAGGTCACAAACCCTGAGAACTCCAGCATGCCCCATTAACTTCTATGGGAATTCAGAGAAGTAGCTGTAAAGAATAAATCAAGGCAACTGGACGTATTGTAGATTTATTGAAAACGTTTCACTCGTTCTTCCAACAAGCTTTCTCAATTCTGAGTGACTGTGCAAGAATTCTCTGGGAATAAATATGTAACTGAATCAACATCTGGTAATTATACCCAGCATGGGGTCAGAGGTCATTATACCCAGTATGGGGTCAAATGTGTTGATACCATTATCCTAATTGGAGTCAGTGGAGTCAGTAGGTGATAAAGACTTCCCAGAAAAAGGTGTCAAGACAGCATTGTATGTGGCAGACAATAGATGTCTAACCCCCCCGCCTCTATTCAAACTTGGCTTCTCCATTTTTACGTAGATGGCCTCCTTCACACCTCGTTTGTACCAATCGGCCTCCTTATCCAAAACACATACTTGACTGTCTTCAAAGGTGTGACCTGTCTGCCACATACAATGCTGTCTTGACACCTTTTTCTGGGAAGTCTTTATCACCTACTGACTCCAATTAGGATAATGGTATCAACACCTTTGACCCCATGCTGGGTATAATGACCTCTGACCCCATGCTGGGTATAATTACCAGATGTTGATTCAGTTACATATTTATTCCCAGATAATTCTTGTACAGTCACTCAGAATTGAGAAAGCTTGTTGGAAGAACGAGTGAAACGTTTTCAAGAAATCTACAGTACGTCCAGTTGCCTTGATTTATTCTTTACAGATATACCATGACCTGGATAAATGAGAACATTCAACGACAATTCAGAGAGGTGTTGAGGAGCAGCTGTGCATACTTGGAGTTGTAGTTTCACAGCTGGAGTGCTGGAGGTTGCTGACCCCTGCTCTAGAGCAACATTGCTTGTGTATTGTAATGTAGTTATTTTACCCACAGAGGTATGGATAACAGAAATACACCTACAGTATAAGTTGGGCAAAATCTTTACACACAACTGCGCACTAAGAAAAATGTGCACTGCCATATTATTGATCCGTGTTGTATGAATCCATAAAAGAGGCACATTGCTGCTTATGGGCCCACATTATACATACAGAACCTGTGAGAAAATGTAATGTATTATGCACCAAGGCATACTGTACTATACAGCTATCACCCCCCCCCCCCCCCCCTTAAAATATTGCCTCCAGGGAAAATATTGCAAATTTGCTCCTGGTCTGGTGGGAGGAGACCATTGTTTTCAGTGACTCCCCTGTACCAGGTCTCACCAATGTCGTATTGTGGTCATGCTTCACTGATGACATTTTTGTCTTCTGGAGTGGTACCGAGATTGAATTCACCGAGTTTGTAGGATGTCTTAACACAAATTTGGTGAATCTGAGATTCACATCTGTGATTGAGAAGGATTGCTTACCCTTTTTGGACATTTCTATTCAGAAAGGAACAGGACACTTAGAAACTAGTGTCTATCGTAAGCCAACATCAACTAATTCCCTGTTGAGATGGGAAAGTAACCACCCTGTACCACTTAAACGTGATATTCCCACCGGGCAATACTTACGACTTAGACGTAATTGCTCTGAACAGAGAGTGTTGTGATCTACGCAACGGGTTCCACGAATGGGGATACTGGTACGTGGTTCTCCGGACGGAATTTTAAAGGGCACTTGGTCAGGAACGCACAAAATTATTACATTCCACCAACCCCCCTAAGAAAGCAACCCTAGACATCATAGGAGTGATAGGCACTTTTGATGCTGCTTCTACCCAGGTCCGCAGGACCATCTCTAAACATTGGGAGACTTTACTTATAGATCCGGATTTAAGCGATGTTTTGAGCTCCTACCCAGCTATCACTTATAGAAGGGGCAGGAGCTTAAGGGATCATTTGGTACACAGCCATTTTAAATTTGCACAGAACCCAAAAATATTGCTTGATAAGCCATTAAAAGGGTGTTACAGGTGTGGCGATTGCAGCTTTTGTGACCGTTTACAGATGGGTAAAACCTTTACTAGCAGAGAGAGAAGTTCCACAGATCACATACATGTAAAGAGGGGCCGCGCAAAAATCCAAATCAATAGAACTGATGTACGTCTTCCACCAGTTTTCAGCAAGCACACACTAGCTTCGTTAGGCGTTTCTTACAATTAACATCCTGTGAGATTATAAAGAAAACACGCACATAGTGAAGCACTGCAACAACCACCCGCTTTTCCTCTCGATGTTATACTCACAAGAGTGTAAGCAGAATATGCGGGGTTAGGTAATGTGATATTTTTATAGAGCAGGTTATTACGGACGCGGTTATACCTAATATGTGTACTTTTTTATTTTACTTAAGTTTTACACAATAACAGCTTTTTTAAAACAAAAAAAAATTATGTTTTAGTGTCTCCATATTCTGAGCCATAGTTTTTTAATTTTTTAGGTGATTGTCTTAGGTAGGGGCTCATTTTTTGCGGGATGAGGTGACAGTTAGATTGGTACTATTTTGGTGGGCCTACTCCTTTTTGATCGCTTACTGTTGTACTTTTTGTGATCTAAGGTGACAAAAAAATTGTTTATTTAGCACAGTTTTTATTTTTTATTTTTTACGGTGTTCATCTGAGGGGTTAGGTCCTGTGATATGTTTATAGAGCCGGTCGATACAGATGCGGCGATACCTAATATGTCAATATTTTTTTACTTTATTTGGGGGAAATTACTTTTTTTTTTTTTTTACTTGAAACTTTAAAAAAAAAATGGGGGGGGGACTTCAACTTTTGGGAGTCTGATCTAGGGATGAGCGAACTCGAACTGTATAGTTCGGGTTCATACCGAATTTTGGGGTGTCCGTGACACGGACCCGAACCCGGACATTTTCGTAAAAGTCCGGGTTCGGGTTCGGTGTTCGTCGCTTTCTTGGCGCTTTTTGACGCTTTCTTGGTGCTTTTTGAAAGGCTGCAAAGCAGCCAATCAACAAGCGTCATACTACTTGCCCCAAGAGGCCGTCACAGCCATGCCTACTATTGGCATGGCTGTGGTTGGCCAGAGCACCATGTGACCCAGCCTCTATTTAAGCTGGAGTCACATAGCGCCGCCCGTCACTCTGCTCTGATCAGCATAGGGAGAGGTTGCGGCTGCGACAGTAGGGCGAGATTAGGCAGATTAACTCTTCCAAAGGACTTGATTAATTGATCGATCTGCAGCTGTGGATCATTGAGCTGCTGATACTCAATTGCTCACTGTTTTTAGACTGCCCAGACCGTTTGTCAGTCACTTTTTTCTGGGGTGATCGGCGGCCATTTTGCGTCTTGTGGTGCGCCAGCACAAGCTGCGACCAAGTGCATTTAACCCTCAATGGTGTGGTTGTTTTTTGGCTAAAGCCTACATCAGGGTGAAGCTGTCACACCAAGTACATTTAACCAGCAATAGTCTGTTCATTTTTTGGCCATATACTACATCAGGGGCAAGCTGCGCCCGTCACCAAGTGCATTTAACCCTCAGTAGTGTGGTTGGTCAAGCTGTCACACCAAGTGCATTTAACCAGCAATAGTGTGGTTCTTTTTTGGCCATATCCCAGTCTAATTCTGTCAGTAAATCCATACCGGTCACCCAGCGCCTAAATACTAGGCCTCAAATTTATATCCCGCTAAATCTGTCGTTACCGCTGTACTGTTCTGGCTGGGCAAGTTATTTAGTGTCCGTCAAAGCACATTTTTTGTTCTGGGTTGAAATACAATTCCCAATTTAGCAATTTCATAATTTAGTGGTTTCTGCTATATCAGAGCTATTTGAAATCTATCCCTAAAAGGGTATATAATATTCAAGGTGCACATAGGGTCATTCAGAATAACTTCACACACACGCTACTGTGCATTTCCAAGTCTAATTCTGTCAGTAAATCCATACCGGTCACCCAGCGCCTAAATACTAGGCCTCAAATTTATATCCCGCTAAATCTGTCGTTACCGCTGTACTGTTGTGGCTGGGCAAGTTATTTAGTGTCCGTCAAAGCACATTTTTTGTTCTGGGTTGAAATACAATTCCCAATTTAGCAATTTCATAATTTAGCGGTTTCTGCTGTATCAGAGCTATTTGAAATCTATCCCTAAAAGGGTATATAATATTCAAGGTGCACATAGGGTCATTCAGAATAACTTCACACACACACGCTACTGTGCATTTCCAAGTCTAATTCTGTCAGTAAATCTATACCGGTCACCCAGCGCCTAAATACTAGGCCTCAAATTTATATTCAGCTGAATTTGAATACAATACATTGGGCCAAATAATATTTTTGTTGTTGTGGTGAACGATAACAATGAGGAAAACATCTAGTAAGGGACGCGGACGTGGACATGGTCGTGGTGGTGTTAGTGGACCCTCTGGTGCTGGGAGAGGACGTGGCCATTCTGCCACATCCACACGTCCTAGTGTACCAACTACCTCAGGTCCCAGTAGCCGCCAGAATTTACAGCGATATATGGTGGGGCCCAATGCCGTTCTAAGGATGGTAAGGCCTGAGCAGGTACAGGCATTAGTCAATTGGGTGGCCGACAGTGGATCCAGCACGTTCACATTATCTCCCACCCAGTCTTCTGCAGAAAGCGCACAGATGGCGCCTGAAAACCAACCCCATCAGTCTGTCACATCACCCCCATGCATACCAGGGAAACTGTCTGAGCCTCAAGTTATGCAGCTGTCTCTTATGCTGTTTGAAGTCTCCGCTGGCAGGGTTTCCCAAGGGCATCCACCTAGCCCTTCCCCAGCGGTGAAAGACATAGAATGCACTGACGCACAACCACTTATGTTTCCTGATGATGAGGACATGGGAATACCACCTCAGCATGTCTCTGATGATGACGAAACACAGGTGCCAACTGCTGCGTCTTTCTGCAGTGTGCAGACTGAACAGGAGGTCAGGGATCAAGACTGGGTGGAAGACGATGCAGGGGACGATGAGGTCCTAGACCCCACATGGAATGAAGGTCGTGCCACTGACTTTCACAGTTCGGAGGAAGAGGCAGTGGTGAGACCGAGCCAACAGCGTAGCAAAAGAGGCAGCAGTGGGCAAAAGCAGAACACCCGCCACCAAGAGACTCCGCCTGCTACTGACCGCCGCCATCTGGGACCGAGCACCCCAAAGGCAGCTTCAAGGAGTTCCCTGGCATGGCACTTCTTCAAACAATGTGCTGACGACAAGACACGAGTGGTTTGCACGCTGTGCCATCAGAGCCTGAAGCGAGGCATTAACGTTCTGAACCTGAGCACAACCTGCATGACCAGGCACCTGCATGCAAAGCATGAACTACAGTGGAGTAAACACCTTAAAACCAAGGAAGTCACTCAGGCTCCCCCTGCTACCTCTTCTGCTGCTGCCGCCTCGGCCTCTTCTGCTGCTGCCGCCTCGGCCTCTTCCTCCGCCTCTGGAGGAACGTTGGCACCTGCCGCCCAGCAAACAGGGGATGTACCACCAACACCACCACCACCTCCGTCACCAAGCATCTCAACCATGTCACACGGCAGCGTTCAGCTCTCCATCTCACAAACATTTGAGAGAAAGCGTAAATTCCCACCTAGCCACCCTCGATCCCTGGCCCTGAATGCCAGCATTTCTAAACTACTGGCCTATGAAATGCTGTCATTTAGGCTGGTGGACACAGACAGCTTCAAACAGCTCATGTCGCTTGCTGTCCCACAGTATGTTGTTCCCAGCTGGCACTACTTCTCCAAGAGAGCCGTGCCTTCCCTGCACAACCAAGTATCCGATAAAATCAAGTGTGCACTGCGCAACGCCATCTGTGGCAAGGTCCACCTAACCACAGATACGTGGACCAGTAAGCACGGCCAGGGACGCTATATCTCCCTAACTGCACACTGGGTAAATGTAGTGGCAGCTGGGCCCCAGGCGGAGAGCTGTTTGGTGCACGTCCTTCCGCCGCCAAGGATCGCAGGGCAACATTCTTTGCCTCCTGTTGCCACCTCCTCCTACTCGACTTCCTCCTCCTCTTCCATCTGCTCATCTAGTCAGCCACACACCTTCACCACCAACTTCAGCACAGCCCGGGGTAAACGTCAGCAGGCCATTCTGAAACTCATATGTTTGGGGGACAGGCCCCACACCGCACAGGAGTTGTGGCAGGGTATAGAACAACAGACCGACGAGTGGTTGCTGCCGGTGAGCCTCAAGCCCGGCCTGGTGGTGTGTGATAATGGGCGAAATCTCGTTGCAGCGCTGGGACTAGCCAGTTTGACGCACATCCCTTGCTTGGCTCATGTGCTGAATTTGGTGGTGCAGAAGTTCATTCACAACTACCCCGACATGTCAGAGCTGCTGCATAAAGTGCGGGCCGTCTGTTCACGCTTCCGGCGTTCACATCCTGCTGCTGCTCGCCTGTCTGCGCTACAGCGTAACTTCGGCCTTCCCGCTCACCGCCTCATATGCGACGTGCCCACCAGGTGGAACTCCACCTTGCACATGCTGGACAGACTGTGCGAGCAGCAGCAGGCCATAGTGGAGTTTCAGCTGCAGCACGCACGGGTCAGTCGCACTACAGAACAGCACCACTTCACCACCAATGACTGGGCCTCCATGCGAGACCTGTGTGCCCTGTTGCGCTGTTTCGAGTACTCCACCAACATGGCCAGTGGCAATGACGCCGTTATCAGCGTTACAATACCACTTCTATGTCTCCTTGAGAAAACACTTAGGGCGATGATGGAAGAGGAGGTGGCCCAGGAGGAGGAGGAGGAGGAAGAGGGGTCATTTTTAGCACTTTCAGGCCAGTCTCTTCGAAGTGACTCAGAGGGAGGTTTTTGGCAACAGCAGAGGCCAGGTACAAATGTGGCCAGCCAGGGCCCACTACAGGAGGACGAGGATGAGGAGGAGGTGGAGGAGGATGAGGATGAAGCATGGTCACAGCGGGGTGGCACCCAACGCAGCTCGGGTCCATCACTGGTGCGTGGCTGGGGGAAAGGAGGGACGATGACGATACGCCTCCCACAGAGGACAGCTTGTCCTTACCCCTGGGCAGCCTGGCACACATGAGCGACTGCATGCTGCAGTGCCTGCGCAACGACAGCAGAGTTGCCCACATTTTAACGTGTGCGGACTACTGGGTTGCCACCCTGCTGGATCCACGCTACAAAGCCCACCTTACTTCCTGCACTGGAGCGTGATATGAAGATGCGCGAGTACAAGCGCACGTTGGTAGACGCGCTACTGAGAGAATTCCCAAATGTCACAGGGGAACAAGTGGAAGCCCAAGGCCAAGGCAGAGGAGGAGCAAGAGGTCGCCAAGGCAGCTGTGTCATGGCCAGCTCCTCTGAGGGCAGGGTTATCATGGCAGAGATGTGGAAAAGTTTTGTCAACACGCCACAGCTAACTGCACCACCACCTGATACGCAACGTGTTAGCAGGAGGCAACATTTCACTAACATGGTGGAACAGTACGTGTGCACACCCCTCCACATACTGACTGATGGTTCGGCCCCATTCAACTGCCTGGGTGCTGGGCCTAAATTTATGACAATGGACTGTTGCAGTGGTGGCTGACGTGAAGCCTGATTCTCTGCTATGACATGAAGACTGATTCTCTGCTGACATGAAGACAGATTCTCTGTTACGGGACCTCTCTCCTCTGCCTGGGTGCTGGGCCTAAATTTATGAAAATGGACTCTTACAGTGGTGGGTGACGTGAAGCCTGATTCTCTGCTATGATATGAAGACTAATTCTCTGCTGACATGAAGCCAGATTGTCTGTTACGGGACCTCTCTCCTCTGCCTGGGTGCTGGGCCTAAATTTATGACAATGGACTGTTGCAGTGGTGGCTGACGTGAAGCCTGATTCTCTGCTATGACATGAAGACTGATTCTCTGCTGACATGAAGACAGATTCTCTGTTACAGGACCTCTCTCCTCTGCCTGGGTGCTGGGCCTAAATTTATGAAAATGGACTCTTACAGTGGTGGGTGACGTGAAGCCTGATTCTCTGCTATGATATGAAGACTGATTCTCTGCTGACATGAAGCCAGATTGTCTGTTATGGGACCTCTCTCCTCTGCCTGGGTGCTTGGCCTAAATTTATGAAAATGGACTGTTGCAGTGGTGGCTGACGTGAAGCCTGATTCTCTGCTATGACATGAAGACTGATTCTCTGCTGACATGAAGCCAGATTGTCTGTTACGGGACTTCTCTCCTCTGCCTGGGTGCTGGGCCTAAATTTATGACAATGGACTGTTGCAGTGGTGGCTGACGTGAAGCCTGATTCTCTGCTATGACATGCAGACTGATTCTCTGCTGACATGAAGCCAAATTCTCTGTTACGGGACCTCTCTCCTCTGCCTGGGTGCTGGGCCTAAATTTATGAAAATGGACTGTTACAGTGGTGGGTGACGTGAAGCCTGATTCTCTGCTATGACATGAAGACTGATTCTCTGCTGACATGAAGCCAGATTGTCTGTTACGGGACCTCTCTCCTCTGCCTGGGTGCTGGGCCTAAATTTATGACAATGGACTGTTGCAGTGGTGGCTGACGTGAAGCCTGATTCTCTGCTATGACATGCAGACTGATTCTCTTCTGACATGAAGACAGATTCTCTGTTACGGGACCTCTCTCCTCTGCCTGGGTGCCGGGGCCTAAATATCTGAGAATGGACTGTTCCAGTGGTGGGTGACGTGAAGCCAGATTCTCTGCTATGGGACCTCTCTCCAATTGATTTTGGTTAATTTTTATTTATTTAATTTTTATTTTAATTCATTTCCCTATCCACATTTGTTTGCAGGGGATTTACCTACATGTTGCTGCCTTTTGCAGCCCTCTAGCCCTTTCCTGGGCTGTTTTACAGCCTTTTTAGTACCGAAAAGTTCGGGTCCCCATTGACTTCAATGGGGTTCGGGTTCGGGACGAAGTTCGGATCGGGTTCGGATCCCGAACCCGAACATTTCCGGGAAGTTCGGCCGAACTTCTCGAACCCGAACATCCAGGTGTTCCCTCAACTCTAGTCTGATCCTCTTTACAATGCATTCCTATCCTTCTGTATTGGAATGTATTGGCTGTATAAGTAATAGTGTGTATTACTCATACAGCTTCTGGCCTGTGAGATCCAGGGGGCTGGATCTCACAGGCTCGTCACCGGAAGGCAGCGCCAATGCCTAAGGAAGGCATCACGCTTGCCTTCCATGCCATCGGGTTCCCCCTCCAGCCGCACAGGGACCCGATGGCACCGACGCCGCCGCAACCTGCATTGAAAGCCGCAAACCGCAGGTCTGAATTAACCCGCGGTTTGCAGCGATCGCCGACACGGGGAAGTCACTGGACCCTCCCCCGCGCATTGACCCAGGGTGCCTGCTCAATGATTTGAGCAGGCACCTTGTTCCGATCACTGCACGGCGGTGATCGGAACTACACAGGACGTACAGGTACGCCCTGTGTCCTTAAGTATCAGGGCGTACCTGTACGCCCTATGTCTCAAACACGTTAAAATATTGCTTCCAGGGAAAATATTGTACTTCATTTAGGCACTGTTTAAAAGACTCCCTCTACTTAATACATTCCCTGACCATATAAACTGTCTGTCTGTACCTATATAGTGCTTTCACTGTATACTTACAATATTAAAGCTACATACAGTAATTTGTATTCTATGTGGATTTAATCAGAATAGCCTTAACTCCTTCCCAACATCTGCCATTCATGTATGGTAGATGTTGGGTCTTTAAGGGCTACGTACACCTTTGGGGGCAATAATTTTTTTAATTGGTCTTTATTAAAAATATAGAGCCCTTTTTTCTGTACAGGACTGAGATGCTCCAGCAGCAGGATCTGAATTTTCACACTGTTCCATCAGCCAGCTTAGCTGAAGGCTCTTTATCTCTGACCTCCTAAACACTCATTATAGCTCAGTTCTTATCTTACTTATAAGAATGTGGCTTAAAAAGGTGTTTATGAACTCTTAGTAAAATTAGAGATACTGGTAAGTTTTGCTAGATAACCAGTACAAAAGTGAAAGTAAAAAGTAGATTCACAAAGCTAGACATACAGTTAACCCTTTGTGAGAGAACTTTACAATATTTTTAATAAGGACCAATTGAAAACATTTTTTTTAGCCAAAAGTGAGTAAAATGCTTTAATAAAAAAATTGGTCTACATAGCCTTTAAAGATGGCATCCGCCCAGAGCTGAGCAAGGGCCATAGCAGGTGTGGGCCTGCTGTTTTATACAGCAGACTCCCACTGGCAGTGTCTGTGATCAGAAACAACTACAATCATGAAGATTTAAGATCTAAGATGCCACAGTGAATTGTGATCACAGAATCTGAACACTCATTTACCAGGAGTGGACTGTTCCCAATGACTAACTGGTCCCCCCAGCAATAAGATTTCTGAAGCCATTCATTTGCTATGGCAGCCTGGAGCCTTTTGAAGGCCAAAATAATATTCCAATTAAGACCTGCCTGTGGGAGGGCCTAAGAGCAACACAGGAACACCTAGACTATAATAGTAATCCACTGCAGTCTACAATAGAAGTGGACTAATGATCATATATCCAAACCCCCTAGATAGAGCTAAATATACTGTATATAAAAAAAAAAAATGTTAAAACTTCAAATCACCCCTTTTCCCCAAATGACATATAAAAATAAGTAAACAATAAAATAAACAGAATTGGTATTGTTGTTGATCACTGTAAGGAGAAAAAAAAAGTCCCGAAGAAGGGGGGCAACTACCATAGCGGCAGACCATGCGACTGCTATGGGGGCCAGGGCAAGAGGGGGCTCAGTCTTAGTTGGGATTATCTCCTCTTCTTCTGGGGGTGACAACTTGGTCAGGACCCTAAAGGAACAACATTTAGCAAATGAAGCAGTGGAAAAATGGCCCAAGGGTCATTGAAAAGGGTTAAGGCAGAAACCCTTCTGTCCTGTGTGGGGGGTCTGGTTTGATCTTTGCTATGGGGCCCTTACTTCTCTATGTACGCCTCTGTACAATCACATTTTTTTCCAATTACACTCTGTTAATATTTTTTCCAGCTGCCAAACACATCATATGGAATATTAATTGGTACCATTAGACAGTACAAACAAACCTGCAAACAGACAAGCCCTAGTGCAAGTGTAATGCTGGACAGGCCGACGTGATGGTGGGCTGCCAGGGGGTCCCTTTAAGTTAAACTTTTTGTCGTGATGCCAGTTGCATTTCCCCTAAGTAGATGGTGTTAGTGGCACCCAGGTGCAGGAATGCCAGAGTGGTATAAGGGTACCCTATAATGTCCCTTTAGGTGTGGCTGTGCACGTGTCACGGTGCTCCTACCTGAATATCCTGGAACCCCGGGAGTTGTCGTCGCAGCAGTACAAATAGCGTGAATAGATGAGGGATTTGTAGGATGAAGAAATGAGTTGAGTCCAGACTTGTATTAAAGTTGAAAACAGCTTTACTTGAATAAACTTGCTTCAGAGAACAAATTTACAACTTTATCTTGGTCACCAGCAAGCTTTGGCATACATTTTGGCAGGCAACCACATTCGGCTATTCTACAGCTGTACTCTCTTTAGCTTTTTAGCTCTGCTGTGCTAACTGGATTAAATAGAAACTTAGCTTTCTGTAGTCTGACTAAGTCTTTATCTTGATCTATATCTTTATCCAGGGAACCTCTCTTCTCTTGTTCCAACAGAGCTAAGGGTACTCTGCTGGCCTTTGGCAGGGCCCGTCCAGCAGAGACAAGGGCCTGCTGCCTTCCCCATAGAGGGGATACTCTCAACACACCTGTCCCCAAGGAGGGGGAAGGCTAGACTGACTTACACTAACTAAACTCCTCCTTCTCTAGAGAAGATCCGAATGGACAGAAGGTTCCATTCTAGGTAAACTAGCTCTGCCAAGATTGCTGCCACCTGCTGGTGAACCAGGCACATCAAATCTACACACAACCGTTGCATAGAAATAGGGATTCACATTTTGCAGGCCCTGGGATAAATACACATTATGACATTATATTAACCATAGTAGATCGGGGGGTAAAAAAAAGGTGGTAATGCCACTCTGGGGCATTACACATCTATGTGAACTGAAAATAAATATTGTGTTCAGAGTATATTTGGTATGTTGTCTAGTGTACTTTAAGTGTTTTCCTCCTTGGTAAGTGACATTTTAGAAGAGCGATACATGGCAGTGCTGATTCCAGGTGGTGAATTGCTAGAGATCAACCGCCTACTCTGAGTCTTAGGAAAAAACATAGCGAGTAGGTGTCAGTGTTCTCATTAATGTCTTTGCATGCTTGCAATATTATAACTGCTTGTGAAGACAGAATGCACTACAAGACTTCACACAGATTTATAGAAACTAATAAATGAAAGAAATTGCCTATTAGAAATCAGTTACTTGAATTGCTTTTCATGTGAAGCTGATTATATAAACAGAAGCTGGCGAAGGAAGCGACAATGCCCTTTTTTTTTTGTTCTTGGCAACGTATGTATCAGCTGGCAGGTACTGGCATAAATCAATACTAAACTACATTTCATACTATGCTTAGCAAGACGCCAAAATATCATATACAAATAATATATACTATACCATATGTTCCTGATACGTATATATTTTTCACTCTGAACAGCTTCTGATTTCAAGGGAAGACAAGAAAATATCTATAACAGAAGTGGGTTAATGCAGCTATATAACCCCCTGCGGACTGTCCATAGATTATAAGGGCTCTTTCACACGAGTGGATCCCGTGCGGGTAATCTGCTGCGTGAAAGAGAGCCAAGCCCCGTTCCGGACAGCAGAGACACAGAGCATTAACATGTTTAATAAGGCTCCGTGCCTCTCTGTGACCTTTTTGCTACAATATCACAGTGAGATAAAATTGTCACAGTGAGTTTGTAGCAAAAAATGGTCACAGCAAGGCACAGAGCATTATCAATCATGTTAATGCTCTGTGTGTCTGCTGTCCGGAACGGGGCTTGGCTCTCTTTAACGCAGCAGATACCCGCACGAGATCTGCTCGTGTGAAAGAGCCCTAAGGCCCCTTTCACACGGCCGTTGCGGAAACATGTGCGGGTGTGTTGCGGGAACACCCGCAATTTTTCTGCGCGAGTGCAAAACATTGTCATGCGTTTTGCACGCGCGTGAGAAAAATCGCGCATGTTTGGTACCCAAACCCGAGATCGGGTTTTTGTAGATTGTATTATTTTCCCTTATAACATGGTTATAAGGGAAAATAGCATTCTGAATACAGAATCCATAGTAAGATAGCGCTGGATTGGTTAAAAAATTAATAAATAATTTAACTCACCTTAGTCCACTTGCTCGCGTAGAAAAACGCAGAATATAGAACATGCTGCGATTTTCACGCAACGCACAAGTGATGCGTGAAAATCACTGCTCATGTGAACAGCCCCATAGAAATGAATGGGTCGGTATTCAGTGCGGGTGCAATGCGTTCAACTCACGCATAGCATCCGCGCGGAATACTCGCCCGTGTGAAAGGGGCCTAAGGGATCCTTCACATGCAGCAGGTTTTGTTTCAATTTCTATGACTGAAGATCAGTTTCATTTATCTGGATGGGGTTGTTTGGAAGACAAACTTTATCATAGGATGGCACTTTACACTTGTCTTGATATCCCCTACACCGCTGGACGATGCGCCTAATTTATAACAAGGTGCTCACCTTGTCATAAATTATTGTCCTAGACTAAAATCTAAAGCAGCTCCAAGCAATCTTCTTATATGTCAGAAAACTGTCGTATTAGGCCCCTTTCACACAGGCGTCGCGGGTGAGGGCCGGATGCGATGCAGGTGCGTTCAGGGAAAATCGTGCGAGTAGGCACGCAATTTCAGTCAGTTTTGACTGCGATTGCGTTCTGCTGTTCAGTTTTTTCCTCGCAAGTGCAGGTACCCAGACCCGAACCCGGACTTCTTCACTGAAGTTCGAGTTTGGGTTAGGTATTCTGTAGATTTTATTATTATGGGAAATAATAGCGTTCGTTAATACAGAATGCAAAGTGAAATGTCACTTGAGGGTTAAAAAATAATAAAAACATAACTCACCTCATCCACTTGATCGCGCAGTCGGCATGCTCTTCTTTGTTCTTCTTTTAGGACCTGCAAAAGGACCTTTGATGACGTCAGCGCAGGTCCTGCTGAATGAAGATAGAAGGATCTTCTATCTTCATTCAAAAGGACCTGTGCTGATGTCACCGCGCTCACCATGTGGTGAGCGGGATTACGTCATCAAAGGTCCTTTTGCAGGTCCTGAAAGAAGAAGAAAGAAGAGGATGCCGGCTGCGCGATCGAGTGGATGAGGTGAGTTAATATTTTTTATTTTTTACCCCTCAAGGCACATTTTTCTAAGCATTCTGTATTAAGAATGCTATTATTTTCCCTTATAACCATGTTATAATGGAAAATAATACAGTGAATAGACTTTAATGGGGTCCGGGGTTGCTCATCCCTATCATCTCCTAGCAACCATGCGAGAAAATCGGACACCGCATCTGCACTTGCTTGCGGATGCTTGCGATTTTCACTGAAGCCCCATTCATTTCTATGGGGCCTGCGTTGCGTGATAAACTCAGAATATAGAACATGCTGCGATTTTCATGCAACCCACAAGTAATGAAAAACATCTCTCATGTACACAGCCCCATTGAAATGAATAAGTTAGGATTCAGTGCGGGTGCAATGCGTTCACCTCACGCATTGCACCCACGTGGAAAACTCACCTGTGTGAAAGGGGCCTAAGAAGATAAATTTGCTGGGCCCACTGCCCCCACCCTCGCCAAGCCCCCTTTTCAGGAAAGTGACGAGGGCAGCGTAAAAATGCCACTTGAACCTAGATTTAGGCACCATGGTGTTTTTAAAAGTCAAACACAAGGGGGGTCATCTATTAAGACCGGCATTTTAGACGCCGGTCTTAATAACCCCTATGTCTGAAGGTGAATCCGCCAAAGTTATGAAGAGGCGTAGGGCTCTACATAACTTTGGCGCATCCAGCACCAGTCTGTTCCTTCCACCAAGAGGGAAGGAACAGGGCGGTTAACCACTTCAACCCCCCTAGCTGAAACCACCTTAATGACCAGGCCACTTTTCACACTTCTGCACTACACTACTTGTGTGACACTTTTTTGCAGCCTAGGTGGGCAAAGGGGCACACATTCCAAAGAGCACCTTTCGGATTTCACAGGCCATTTTTTACACATTTGGATCCCAGACTTCTTCTCATGCTTTCGGGCCCCTAAAATTCCAAGGCAGTATAAATACCCCACATGTGACCCCATTTTGGAAAGAAGACACCCCAAGGTATTCAATGAGGGGCATGGCGAGTTCATAGAATTATATTTTTTTTTTGGAATGGAAAATAAAAGTTATGGCTTTTGAAACCTCATCTACTAAAAAAAAACTAAAATGTTTCTGGTCAGGAAGGGGGTAAATGGTCCTGATTTGGTTAAGGAACAAATAGGGTCATTTACTAAAATTTTATGACAGTTTTTGGAGTAAAAATGTCACACAACCCCCTTTTTGCCTGTGTTCGACATTTAGGAGTGTCAAGGCAGCAGTGGGGGTGATCCGGGGGCCAGGACATCAGCCCCAACAAATTTACAAACATTTACGCCTGGAAACAGGCACACATGTTGGCAAAAAAACTGCTCCAGCCAGGAATAGTTTTGTCACCAGGCGCTGGACTGCTAAATCTGTGCCTAATTAATGACGAAGTGCACTAAATTATGTGTATCTTTTGGCAGAAGAGCCAGCGCAAAAGGGGAGAAAAAGACTGACGTAAAAAGTAAATGACACTCAAAGCCTACCAGATACTCAAATGACCCAACGTTCTCAATATTCTGCATTATTTTTCTTATCAAAACAATGTAAACCACAACAGAACCTTGCTAACCTTTTTGTAAATCAATAGGTTGCAGTAGTGTGACTAAAGATTAAATTTAGGTTGAAATATAATTCAGAAAAACAATAATTTTTATAATATACATGGAAATGTATATTTCGATAGCTGATACAAGACAAAATGGGACATTTATGACATATCCACAGGATATTCCTTATTCACTCGTCAGTGATTTCCATCAGTGATTGTGAGCCAAACCAGGGTTGGAGCCCTGACAGAGATAAGGTCTGAGGCAGGGATGATCAACCTGCAGCCCTCCAGCTGTTGTAAAACTACAACTCCCATCATGCCCCCCTGTTGGCTGATAGCTGTAGGCTGTCCGGGCATGCTGGGAGTTGTAGTTTTGCAACAGCTGGAGGGCCACTAGTTGGGCACCCCTGGTCTAAGGGAAAGATCTGTTTTGTGTTAAGAACCAGTAATGGTCAGTTCGCAGTGTTCTCCAGCGAACACATGCGGGCTGCCATCTTTAGTAAGGTAGACTCACCCGTCTGGTGATGCACAGGTAAGCCCTTACCTGTGCCTGTGTCGGGAGCCGGTCTGAAATCAACTGCAGTCACCGGGAGCAGGCAGTTCTGAGAACAGCGTCGGGGGGCCTTCATCGGGCTGTTCTCGGAACTGCCTGCTCCCGGTGACTGCATTTGATTTACATTTGGCGGAACAGAATGTCCAGTTTTATCCTTGACTGTAATGCGGACAGCAATAGGACGTGTTCTATATTGTGAACCAAAACCAGGTGCAGGTCAGAAACACAGAACAAATGCATATATTTCCATTATATCTCATCTCTGTGCAGGGTCCGCTCCTGATTTTGGCTCACAACACTGAGGGCTCATGCACATGACCATAAGTGTTTTATGGTCCGCAAATGTCCTATTCTTGTCCGCAAAACAAACAAGAACAGGACATGTTCTATTTTTTATTTTTTGACGGGTGCGGAATGGACTTACACTGTGCGCTGTCCGCATCCAATCTTCAAAAATTGTAAATCGGCTGCGGACTAAAACTACGGCCGTGTGGATGATCCCTGACTGTATGAATAAGGCCTAAGGCCTCCTGCACACAAACGTATGTGTTCCGTGCATTGGGGACTGCAATTTGCTGTCCCCAATGCACGGAGAACATTCGTGAGGCCTCCGGGACGGATCAAGACCAATTCAACTTGGATGGGTCTGTGATCCGCCAGTTCCGCAAAAAGATAGAGCAAGTTCTATCTTTTTGCGAAACGCAAGTATAGACTGGAACCCCACAGAATCACTCCGTAGTTTCCGTGCTTCTGTTCCACACTTCTGGATTTGCGGACCCATTAAAGTGATTGGGTCCGCATCCGTGATGGAATGGTGTCGAATCGGCGAAATGCACATAAAATGGTGTCCGTTTATTTGCGGATCCACATATGCGGTACGCAATGCGTAAACAGAACACCTACGTTTGTGTGCAGGAGGCCTAAGGCTGGTGGAGGCCACTGGGAAAAAAACCTAGTGGGGGCCCCAAATAATTTGGCATCCGGATTCTATCAGTTATTTTCACTGACCATTGGTAAGAAATGCTTTGGAAACTAATTTTGTACATGGAATACAGATAACACATGGAGGGCAAAGAACCGACACATGGACCAAACAAGGATACTTCACGGATATCTTCACGGCTGAACGACCATCTTGTCACGGGTGTAATTACGGAGGTGTGAAAGAAACCTTATTCTTACAGAATGCAATACAGTGTTTGTAAAAAAAATGCTCGAGCTCCTGCCAACTTCCCTACTGGAGCATGGAAAGCCTTGGCCGCAGTGAGAAAACTTCTCTATACAATCTATTGGCTTTAGTGGACCTCAGTTCACAAGTATAAAAAATATATACTGTAAATTCTGGAGAACCTATTTAAGGCTTTCACATCTGCATCGGAGGCTCTGTTGCAGATTTTTAAAAAAAAACAAAAGGACAAAATAAGGGCTCATGTACACAAACGTATTTTCTTTCCGTGTCCGTTCCGTTTTTTTGGCGGACCATATGTGAACCATTCATTTCAATGGGTCTGCAAAAAAAATAATATGGAAGTTACTCCATATGCATTCCGTTTCCGTATGTCCATTCCACACAAAAAATAGAACATGTCCTATTATTGTCATCTGTATTTTTTGCGGATCAGTTTTTTGCAGACAGCAAAATACAGTCATGTGCATGAGCCCTAACACAGTATGCTTTTCTGTTTTATCTGATGAAATCTGTAGCTACCTGGCCCTCTTTGTAGTCAATGGGCGCAGTTGGTTTCCATCATATGACAGATCTGGCACTGCCATTTTCTGTTTTTCTGTTCCTGGAAAAGAACATAAAAAAAGAAAAGAAAAAACAATAACATAGATGTGAATGTAGCCTAATCTTCATATCCTCTTCTTCAGTAAACTCACCAGAGACAAGAATCTGGAGTGATGTCTGATGGCAGTGATCAGGGTATGGAGCTGACAAATCAATGAAGACTATCCTCTCAGCAGGAGGTGGTGTGTGAGGAGCAGCGATGAAAGAGAGCAAAGTTATTACCATGATTTACACTAGCTGCCCAACATTACCTATGATCACAGACCACAAAAAATTCACATCAGTGAGCCAGCACTTCATGCAGAGTGCAGGCTCAATGACCTCAACTGATAATCTGTAATCCCCTTCAAACTCCTCATAGGAAACACTATGGAGTGTGGAGCATTATAAATCACGTCAAGCCCTTACTGTGCGCTCAGGCACCATCCTCTTTCTGCAGTTCTTTATGACAATGAGGTGACAAGAATTTTGCAGCCTGAGGTCAAGAAAATGTTTCCAGGCATAAATGTTGGTAAATCTGAAGGGGTCCATGTTCCGGCATGTCCAGTCTTGTCACTAACAGGGGTGGCGGGAGTGAACAGAGAACAGCGGAATAGCTCTAGCAGAGCTCCTAGTGCTTTGGCAAGCCCCTTGTTGCTCCAAATAGACAATTAGCAACAATATAAAAAGTCACACTGCTACAGATGTTCAGTATACAGAAAAAAGAAATATATCATTTTTCTCAGTATTATCAACTCTATTAGAAAATATGTCTGGCTTTATAGGGTTGATCATGCTGACAAAGGCTTTTTAACTTCCAAATCTTCTTGACCTCACGCTGCTTAAAGGGGTTTTTCGGGAATAAATAATTTCTAATGAGTGCCAGCAGCCTGCCTCCCTTACTAAAAGGATCTGACTTACCTTCTCGCTACCACTCCAGTCTTCCACACTGGCTCCTGTCGATATACTTTGAGGAACATCTAGACCATTCTCACACTGTGGAATTCATGTTCAGATAGGAAAAACAATGAAGCCTCAGAATCTGCAGGTGCAGTGTATCTTCTAACTTTCTAAATGTATAATATATTGTTACAATAACAGTAGCTTTTGAACGGCACAGTAATCTTCTCATGGACTTACTTTGGCCTACATGAAACTTCATACAAAACAGTGAATATAAATCAACATTGCTCTTAAAGGCAATGAATACCCATTATAACTAAAATAAGTAAGTATAACTGTTTAAACTTATGAAAAAGCACAACACTCCCAAATCTCAATCTTCTAGTCCGGGGTTTGTTTTCTTCCTCCCTGGCATCCCTGGCATGGGAATGTGTCTGCAGGAGACATGTTACTGCTGTAGCCAGTGGTTGGCTGAAGAAGATCAGGTGACAATGCCCATGCCAGGTAAGAAGAAAACAAACCCCAGACTAGAAGTTGGAGACACAGGTGCAAGCGCAGAGGATTGGAGGGGCAGGTAGCAGGTAAGTATGATTCTTTCAGTAGGGAGGTAGGCTTCTGGCATCTGTTAGAAATGATGTATTCCCAGACAACCCCTCTGAGGTGCACCTGCTGGACAATAAAAAGAGGTTGGTGGAGGCCCCTTGTCCACATGAATGGTAGAGGCCCCAGGGTGTGTGCCCTGGGTGCTCTCCCTGTAATCAGAGATTTTTTGAGACCCGCTCATATCTCCAGAATGGGCCATGTCTTGCCTGGCAAGGAATGGAGAGGTAGCTACATATGCTGTTATTTTTGGAAATGCTTTTGAAGGGAAAAGGTCAGTATCAAGAAAGTGCGACCATCTCCTATTTTCCAGCCAGGCATGACTGGCCCCTTTCTGGAGATAGAAGCCAGTAGCAGAGGTGGATATGCCTTACCATGTTTCAGATGGCAATACCCCTTTAATATTTCAGACTGGACTGCACAAAGTATCTATCCATATCCTGATGGTTTCTGGCAGGAGTGCAGATTTTGGCTGGACAAAAGCCATTGCAAGCATTTTTTGTCAGTCTGAACCCTAAAACTCATGCCAGAAAGGGACTGGATCCCGGGATCCGGCAGTGGATGGCAATATCTGGCTAGGCTGATCCATTGAACTCCAGCAGCCTGTTCTCTGCCGAAACAGTGTGCTGGATACAATAAATGGAGGTGTGAACCTACTACCCTAATGTATATAATGATATATGTATAGTCATCTCTAACTTTTTGTACTGTGGCATTGTCAGCTAGAAAATAGTGGTGCTTCACCTATACAGTAGTTGAAAGTCATAGTTGCCAACTCAAAAAGTGTTGCATATTTATCTTTAAATTATATTAATTAATTATGCTAAATTATATCTTGAATCTGATATAAAATTACAATCAGTTAAGATCACTTCTGTGATAAATACCTCCCCAGCTGCACCTCACCTAGTTGCCTACCTCACTGGTTAAGCCCATCTCACAGTTGACCACTGATAGGCAATGAAAGTAAAGAAAAAGTACAAACTACTTTAATTTTATGTTTCTACTTATTAAGACAATCTGTGGTCCTCCTCACCAGCGTCTAGAAACACATAACTTCTGGTTGATTTCAATTTGTACTAATTTTTTCCAAATTAGTAAATTAATATTCAGAAACTCAGTGGGAAAAAAATTACACCCTTCAGACTTCCACAAACAATTAGAGAGTAATTAGCAGACAGGCGTTACTAAGCAAATGCACAAGATTACCATGAAGAAGTATTCTATAAAAGCAATAAATTAGGTAGTTTGGTTTCCTGAAACACTCAGGTGCTTGTCCACTTCATTCTGAGAAAGAAAGAAGGACATCAGCCATGACCCTAGAAAAACAACTATGCGGCTCATCAAACCGACTTGGCGACTAGTGATGGACGAAGATCGGCCAGAATGGTTCGCAAACGCGATCGTGCGAACGCAATCAAATGTTTGTGAACCGCAAGTTCGTGGCAGGCCCTATTCACTTTAATGGTAGTCAAACCTGAAAAACCTTCAGCTTATATTTGAAGCCACCAAATACTTACAAGAAGTGCACAAATCATCCCACAACATGGACAGTGACATACCAGAGGGGGATCAATGGCAAAAATTCCCACAAAAAAAGATGTATTTTATTCAGGGGCCATTTTTATGCGTCTTAAATTGAAAATCTCAAAAATGTGCCCTGCTGGTGCCTAGAAAATTTTTATTTTAGGCCATGGGAGTACAGGCCCCAAACATTAGGCATTCACCGGACAGAAAACATCAAGTGATTATGTGGCTGGAGGAACATTAGACGGTCATTAGATATCAATTTTACTGCAGGCCAGTGGAGTACAGGCCCCCAAAATTAATAAATTAAATGTACAGAAAAGAACAAGCTTTGTCTACTTCTCATTGTCTGTTGCTAGTAGAGGCCTAAGCATGCCAGGCAGGTTCCCCCAGAAACATCTTGCTGGATGAGCAGCCAATACCGCACTTGCATCAATCTTGACAGGATTCGGCTCCAGGTGGAGAGTAATTTTTTTTTTGAATGCTTTCTCCATCGCAACACCACGTCGTTGAATAAACAGAAGACTGGCCGATTCTCTCCTGTCTTACGCAACATTAAATTTTTATTATTAATATTATTAAATATTTTAATATTGATTTTATTAAACCAAAACTTGATTAAAATTATAAGAAAGTATACTTAAGATTGCCATAACTGGCCTAATAACTCAAGTATGAACTCTGCCTTATGAGTCGATGTTAGTGTCAAGAAGAAGTGAACTCCTTTTACACCCTTGTCAGCTGATTCCACATACAGTCACTGATTAATTTGCCCTCCTCTGATCCGTCAGAACAATAACCCACAAAAAAGGGATCCTGTCTTTGGAGCATACGCCTTCACCCTGTCAGCATTGGCTCAGTATTGCTAATGCCAATTAAAACAGGAGTGGATCTAAAACAGAGATGACACGTGAATGGAATGTTTGCATGTATTCTGTTTTTTGTACCCACTCCTGCTTTTGTCTACCAAATCATAAGCCAATTCTGATGGGACCATAGAGGCCTTACAGCTGCTACACAGACAGGATCTGTTGTGCGTCTTATTTTTCCTTTCTTCTGACAGATCAGAAGAAGGGTCAAATAAATGATGATGTCATCCAGGCCGAAAGCCAAAATAGTGGACCAGTCATGAAGTGGGGAGGGTGGGAACAGCATGAGAAGTCCACAGAGTATCCCTATGAAAGAGTGGTGAGGTGGAAGCAGCATGAGGAGACCACACAGTGGCCCAATGACAAAGTCGGAAGGTAGCAGCAGCATCAGGAGGCCACAGAGTGGCACAATGACAGTGTGGAGGTGGCAGCAGTATAAGGAGGCCACAGAGTGGCACAATCAGAGTATGTAGTTGGCAGCAGTATGTGGAGGCCAGTGAGTGGCCAGGTTACATAGTGTGGAGATGGCAGCATCAGGAGGCCAGAGTGGCAAGGTGACATAGTGTGGACATGGTAGCAGCAGCATGATACAACAGAGTGGCATTGTGACATAGTGCGGACATGGCAGCACCAGGAGGCCACAGAGTGGCAAGGTGACATAGTGTGGACATGGCAGCATCAGTAGGCCACAGAGTGGCAAGGTGACATAGTGTGGAGGTGGGTGGCAATATTAGTACTCGCTGAAGATGGTGGGTGAAAGAAGGAGCACTTGGCATCAGATATTTGGCATCAGGCAGGTAACAGCATCAGAATAGTAGCTGAGGCAGGTAGCCAGAAGAAAATGGTCTCTGAAATTTGCAATGAATTCGACTTCGTCAGCTTCGATTCGCTCATCTCTAATCACAACAGTTGCCATTAGTTGTTCCAATAGCAATTGTCCCTCTGTATAGCTGCGGTATCTCAGCAGAACCGCACACAACTGCTTCACAAAACAAATGCACTATATATAAATTATATTATAGGTATATCACACCCCTGCCTCAATCAGTTTTTTTGGGGGGGCAACTGGTAAATCACACCAGTAGAAATTATTTGTTCCAATAGCGTTTATTTCAGCAGAACCGCAAACAACTGCTGCACAATACAAATGCACTATAATATACTTTCTATGTTAGAAAGTATATTATAAGTATATTACACCCCTCAGTAAGTCACACCAATCGATAAGTCACACCTGTACCAGTCCTTAAAAGGACTTTTGTTGCCCTATTAGCTAGCGATTTGTGTCCCTAAGGGTCCATTCACACGTCCACAAAATGGGCCCGCCTCCATTCTGCAATTTTGCGGAACGGGTACAGACCCATTCATCTTCAATGGGGCCAGAATGTGCTGTCCGCATTTGCGGATCTGCACTTCCGCATCCGTGCTTCCGTTTCCGCAAAAAAATAGAACATGTCCTATTCTTGTCCGCAATTGCGGACAAGATTAGGCATTTTCTATTATAGTGCCAGCGAAGTGCGGTCCACAAATTGCGGAATGCACATTGCCGATATCCATGTTTTGCGGATCCGCAAAACACTTACAGACTTGTGAATGGACCCTTACAGTATGTCCCTGCTCCACACAGCAACCTCTCCCTACACTGGCAGAAGACTGAATGTAAAATGGCGGCCAGATCAGGTTTATTTATAAGGTAGGGTGTGTGTCCATGTGCTGAAACGTCTCAATTGGCTGTCCTCTACCACCTGATGGACGTGTCATGGCTCAAAGTTCTTCACAATGTAAAAGAATATGGCGGGCGCGAATATCACCATACGTTCGGCGAATAGCAAAGTTCACCGCGAAATGACCACCGGGCGAACCGCAAGTCCATCTCTATTGGCGACTGCCTGCACCACTCTACTCTCTCATAGGCCTATAGCCTATGGGCCCATTCACAGAACATTTTTGAGCGCTGTTTTTCATGTGTTTTCCACATCAAAAAAGGCTTCTAAGAAGTCTTCCATTCATTTCAATGGGAGTCAGACCTTGTTTTTTTTTCCACGCTAAAAAAAACAGCGTGGAAAAAAGAAGCAGCATGCACCATCTTGGAGCGGAATTTATGCGGATTCTCTGTTTTCAAAATTATATATGAGAGAGGCTATGGCTTCTGTGTCCTACTGCAGTAATTCAACTTTAATGAAATATTACACTTCAATAAAATACCTATAAATTGTCTTACATCTGCCATAAGATTAATTTGGTCCATTCTCCAGCTCCCTAACTACTGAGCCTGTTTTGTCTTAAAGGGGTTGTCCTGCATTAGAATAACATGGCTGCTTTCTTCCAAAAATGGCACCACACCTGTCAAGCGTTTGTGTCTGGTATTGCAGCTTGGCTCCATTGAAGTCAGTGGGGCAGGGCAGCAATGTGGCGCATGACCTGTGGACAGGAGTGGTGCTGTTTTTTTTTTTTTAAAAGTTACCATGTTTTTCTGATCCTGGACAACCCATTTAAGGACCAAGCCAAGATTATGAAAAACTGGCATGTGTGGACATTTTGTAAAATGGCTTGCACATACAAATGATTCTTACATTGTATTTTTTGTGATATATTGTGCTTTATTTTTAAAATTATACAATTTGAACATTGTAATTTACATAAATTATAAATACCAAAAAATAAAATTTGTGTACCTTTTGGCCTAAATGCAAAGCGCTGTGGGGGGGGGGGGGGGGGGGGGGGTAATAATCAAACTGGTGTAAAGTAGAACTGGCTTAGTTGCCCATAGCAACCTAGCAACCAATCAGCTTCCACCTTTCATTTTAGACAGCTCATTTGGAAAATGGAAGGTGAAATCTGATTAGTTGCTATGAGTAACTAAAACAGTTCTACTTTACACCAGTTTGATAAAGGACCCCATTGTGTGGTAGAAAACTAACACCGCACATCACCCTAAACACACCATCCCCAACGTGAAACATGGTGGTGGCAGCATCATGCTGTGGGGATGCTTTTCTTCAGCAAGGACAGGGAAGCTGGTCTGAGTTGATGGGAAGATGGATGGAGCTAAATACAGGGCAATTCTGGAGGAAACCCTAAGGCTGGGTTCACACCTGAGCGTTTTACAGCGCGTTCCTACGCGCTGTAAAACGCTCAACAAGGAGAAACCAATGCTTCCCTATGGGAATGGTTCTCACCTGGGCGTTTTACAGCGCGTACGAACGCGCTGTAAAACGCCCGACGCTCAAAAAAGTACATGAGCGACTTTGGGGCGTCTTGTCGCGCGTTCCCGTACATAGACTTCCGGGAACGCGCGACAATGGGCGTTCGCATACTACTGGAGCCGCGTAGGTGAGACGCCGGAGAATCGCGCATACACAGCGCTCAGGTCAGGACGCTCAGGTCTGAACCCAGCCTAACAGAGGCTGCAAAAGATTTGAGACTGGGTCGGAGGTTCACCTTCCTGCAGGACAATGACCCTAAATATACAACCAGAGCTACAGTTGAATGGTTTAGATCAGAGCATATTAATGTGTTAGAATGGCCCATTCAAAAATCCAGACCTAAATCCCATTGAGAATCTGTGGCAAGACTTGAAAATTGCTGTTCCCAGACGTTTTCCATCCAATCTCACTGAGCTTGAGTTATTTTGCAAAGAAAAATGGGCAAAAAATCCAGCCTTTAGATGTACAAAGCTGGTCACACGGGCGAGTTTTCCACACTGAATCCGGACCCATTCTTTTCTATGGGGCTGTGCACATGAGCGGTGATTTTCACACATCACTTGTGCGTTGCGTGAAAATCGCAGCAAGCTCTATTTTGTGCGTTTTTCACGCAACGCAGACCCCATAGAAGTGAATGGGGCTGCGTGAAAATAGCAAGCATCCGCAAGCAAGTGCGGATGCGGTGCGATTTTTACGCACGGTTGCTAGGAGACGATCGGGATGGGGACCCGATCTTTATTATTTTCCCTTATAACATGGTTATAAGGGAAAATAATAGCATTCTGAATACAGAATGCATAGTACAATAGGGCTGGAGGGGTTAAATAAAAATAAAAAATAATTTAACTCACCTTAATCCATTTGTTCGCACAGTCGGCATCTCTTCTGTCTTGCTCTGTGAGGAATAGGATCTTTGATGACATCACTACGTTCATCACATGGTCCATCACATGATCCAGCACCATGGTAAAAGACCATGTGATGAGCGTAGTGACGTCATCAAAGGTCCTATTCCTCACAGAACAAGACAGAAGAGATGCCGGCTGCGTGAACAAGTGGAATAAGGTGAGTTAAATTATTATTATTATTTTTTTAACCTCTCCAGCCCTATTGTACTATGCATTCTGTATTCAGAATGCTATTATTTTCCCTTATAACCATGTTATAAGGGAAAATAATACAATCTACACAATCTGTGAAGAAGTTCAGGACTGGGTACCACATTCAGTTTTTTATCACGCGCGTGCAAAACGCATTGCACCCGCGCAATAAAAACTGAACAACGGAACGCAATCGCAGTCAAAACTGACTGCAATTGGGTACCTACTCACGGGGGTTTGCCGCAACACATCCGGACCTTATCCGGACGCGCTCGTGTGAAAGAGGCCTAATTGTAGCGAAAGGTGGTGCTACAAAGTATTCCCTTGAATAATTTTTCAAGGCACTGTACAATGAACAATCCAATTTTCATTGTATTTTTGATACTTTTTTGTTTTTGGACAGCTGAGCATTTAGTATTAACTACTCTCTGCTTTACTTTTCTTGTTCTCCTCCCTACTCACATAAAATGGGTCATGTACAGAACAATGTGTGTGGTACTGTTCATGTAATTAATTTAATCAAGGATGAAAAGCTCTCAGTTTAATCTTTTAATAATCCAACCTAAATTCTCCTCTGAAGTGACTTGTAAGTAATGTATGAGAAACAAGGCATAGCTATGTATTGTGTTGTCCCCTGCAGCAGGTGAGTTTTATTCCAGGCATCCAGCTGCTGAGCATTCCCTAGAACTTGTGAAACATAAAGTATCAGAGCGGCTGGAGAGTGTGTGTAGGAGGCAGCATTTTACAATTTAGAGATTATTTTTGTAGGGCATCAAGAAAACTGACTATTTTAAGCTTCTATAGAGCCAACCACTTTCATTCTTTTAGTCCGCTAGAAGCAGAGAATTTACATAAAATGGGCTGGCAGGAACGATTTTCAGAGGAAGACAAAGAACATTAGAAACGTAAAGATTACAAAGGACTACTATTAAAGTTTTTTTTGTAATGTTTGTAATTAACCCCTTCCCGACTGCCCACTGTGAATATATATACATCTAATCTGCACATGCCCCGTGCAGATAGCACGTATATACACGTGCAGGCAGCGCTTTAATCCCAGTGCGGATCAGCGCTGGGATTAACAGCCGGTTCAGACCTGAGTGTTTTACAGCGCGTTCCTACGCGC
Organism: Bufo gargarizans; assembly: GCF_014858855.1. Classification (NCBI taxonomy): domain Eukaryota; kingdom Metazoa; phylum Chordata; class Amphibia; order Anura; family Bufonidae; genus Bufo; species Bufo gargarizans. Next base: position 307,719,237 of record NC_058083.1, on the reverse strand, counting down.
TGTAAAACGCTCAACAGGCAAGAACCAATGATTCCCTATGGGCATGGTTCTCACCTGAGCGTTTTACAGCGAGAAGTACGCCCGACGCCCCAAGAAGTACAGGAGCTTCTTTGGGGCGTCTTGTCGCGCGTTCCCGTACATAGACTTCAGCGGGAACACGCGACAATGAGCGTTCGCTTGTCTCTGTATGCGCGATTGCAAACGCCCGTACAATCGCGCATACAGAGCGTACGTTCAGTACGCTCAGGTCTGAACCCAGCCTAAAGCTTCTGCTCCTGGATCTAGCAGGAGCAGGTTGTGTCCCGGCTGTCAGACACAGCAGGGACCCTGAGGAGAATAAAGGAGCGGTCTATATATGAAAACTATAGTCACAAAATAGGGAACTCTTTGCGATAATAATTTTTGGTATCAGTTTTAATATTAAAGAAATAAAATGCTATACTTAAAACAAAAATTACTTTTTGATAATAATTAGCAGTTTTCCTCCAAATTAAACCTAAAAAAAGAAAAAAATAACTCTAAAAAAAACCCATTCTAATAAAAAGTCCTAAGTGTCAAGTAAAAAAAAAAAAAAATCACAAAAGGTTGCCTGGACATTTAGGCCTTTTTTTGGGCCAGGTCATGAAAGGGTTATGGATTATGGTTATGGATTGTGCCTGTGTGCAGTCTGCAACTGTGTGGCTGTTCTGCAAATTGTAGAAAATATCCTATTCTTGTCCTTTTTGCAAACAAGAATAGGCATTTCTACAATGTAGGCCTTTTTTTGGGCCCGGTCATGAAAGGGTTAACAAACTTAATTCTTTTATAATTCCTAATTTTAGGGCTCATGCACATGACCGTACAGTCATATAATTTCTGTGGGGCCACAGAAAATGCGAACAGCACATGGATGGTGCCTATGTGCAGTCCGTGAGGCTGTTCCTCAAGTTATAGAAAATATCCTATTCTTGTCCTTTTTGCAAACAAGAATCGGCATTTCTACAATATGGAAATTGTGGGATGCACCGCCTTGTCAGTTCTTGAACTAGTCACAGCATGGTTTACATTTTTTTTTTCCTAAATCCTGTATCTTTACCTTGTGTGGAATTTATACAACCAACCACATTGATGTCTCCACATATTTGGTAAGTGTAATCTGGAAAATTGAGGAAACTGGTGATCCAGCAATACACATGGAGTCCTTATTCTCCACATTAAACCATAGGTTTGCATAAGCTACTCATACTTCTACCTTGCCAATTGCTTGATATCACATTATTTTCATTATTCTTGTTGTATGGTGTTTATCAGGGATATACTGGCATCGCCTATGGTGTGCTTGTAGATTTTTTCAGTTCATGTGGGGTGTAGCCACCCACCATTACAGGGGTTTGGGGCTCGTAGATTCATTTTCTCTGTTTTTTAAGTGGTTTTAGCATGTCTGTGTTTACTTATGTTTAATAAAGCGGTTATTTCTGTTTATGTGGGAGTGCAGCCTTAGGCCTCTTTCACACAGGCAAGTTTTCCACGTGGGTGCAATGCGTTCACCTCAAGCATTGCACCCACATTGAATCCGGACCCATTCATTTCTATGGGGCTGTGCACGAGCGGTGATTTTTACGCAAGCATCCACAAGCAAGTGGATGTGGTGCGATTTTCACGCATGGTTGCTGTCACGACGGGGAGTGGGGAAACCCCTCCATTACGCAGTGCCCTAAGCTAACGGGCCACAATGCAGGGAAAAGGGACCTGGTCACCTCCTAAAACTTTCCTCAACAGGCCCTAGTCTCCTAGCTGTATGATCCCCCTTCAAAGGTAAGAGGACTCATACCCATGTGCCTAGAGGTCAAGGAATCCCTACATTGCCCTACAGATGGTAGGGCAGAGAATACCTGTACATCCACGACACGGATGACAGGCATCTCCAGAGGCCCAGAAGCTGACAGGGTGCAAGACTATGGGTGAAACAGTACGGCAGGTAAGTAACACAGCAACATAACAAATGCTATCCACACTTACCTGCCGCAGCCGAGATGGAATGACAGCTCCAGGCTGGGAAGCCTACAGTCTTTCTTTTGCTTAAACCCCTCTGGGAAAGCAAGCCCCTTTCGGAGCAGGCACACCACAACACAAACCTCCAAACAAGGATCACACCAAAACAACATACACCAGGTGAAGGAGGGATAACAGAAACACACAGGACGGGACACACAGACAGAGCAAGGGGAACAATAAAACAAATAAGGATGGCTCACACAGACAGGAACATTCAGCCAGGGAGCAAAGCTCCTACACAGACTGACAAGCAAACTCTGACCTCAGGCTCCAACACACCAACATATAAGGAGGCCAGAGGTCACACCCACCACACCACTAATCATTAACCCTGTGTAAACCAAAATGGGGAAACACCACAACCAAGGAAAAATGCCTCACATGCAAACCACGTTGTCAAGGGTTGTGACAGTTGCTAAGGAGACGATCGGGATGGGGACTAGATCTTTACTATTTTTCCTTATAACATGGTTATAAGGGAAAATAATAGCATTCTTAATACAGAATGCTAAGTAAATTAGGGATGGAGGGGTTAAAAAATAATAAACAAATTTAACTCACCCCATCCACTTGGTCGCGTAGCGGATCTCCTCTTCTTTCTTCAGGACCTGGGTAAAGGACCTTTGATGACGTCACTGCGCTCATCACATGGTCCATCACATGGACTCAAATCATGGAGTAGAAACATCTTAAAGACTATTAAGAGAAATGGGAGGGCCCCATAGCTAAGGCGGCAAATATTCCAGGGGGCAGGGCGGACAAACGGGGGCACTGATTGAAAAATGACTGAATAAGCAATACCTGAGGCATGTAAGTAAGGCTATATCTTTAGTTTATCTTTCATTTTCAGGTGAAAGGTCCTCTTTAATTGTGAGACACCCCCTTTAAATAGTTTACATTAATTAAGCAGGTTGCGTCAGTTTTTTATATAAACTGTGTTAAAATATTGCTAATTATACTTTTTAGTGGCAAAGTTTGCCAGATTTTCTTTCCAAATTTAAAAAGTGATGGGAAAAGGGGGTGTGTTCTTAAAAAAATAGTTAATCAAAATGTAATAAGTAGAATAAGACTTGAATATTAAGGATAAACTGTGGATTGACTTGTTGAACATGCAAGGAGAACAAAAAAAAAGACAAATATTCTACAGCAAAGATTAGAAAAAATCCCAAGGCAAGAATATATTAATAGGTTAGTTGACTACAATTGTGTTCGGATCGGCTATCAGAAAGGTGTCCCTAACCTATCTAACCCTATCTTGCAACAAGCAGTAGAATTGTGCCATAACTGCTGCTGTAGGGCAGCCTAAAGGGGGCCACCCCTATATGAAGTGACTGTAAGATGGCGTGGGTGGGTGGGTGAAATCAGCTGAATCGTCGTCAGCCTAGGCCTACAGGAGCCTATAAATAGCCTAGTACCCAACCAGCCTGGCCTCACAGGTGCAAGTAAGTAGCCGTGTAATCAGCCTCTCCTCTCACAAATACAGCAAAATACTTTTGCTTAACACTTGTGTTCGGATCGGCTATCAGAAAGGTGTCCCTAACCTATCTAACCCTATCTTGCAACAAGCAGTAGAATTGTGCCATAACTGCTGCTGTAGGGCAGCCTAAAGGGGCCAAAAAGCATAGACCTTATTTAGAGTAAACATATACATACCATTACGACACCCGCTTTGAACGCAGAAAACTCTGCCCGATGAAGGTGCGGAATATACCGTACATATCAGCGACTTCTATATACCTTACCTCTTTGTCACGTGCCATTGATTTTGGAGGTAGCTAAAGTTGATGTTTTGAAAGAGCGGTCGGTAGTCAGAAACGATTTACCCCTATGTTGACGATCATATCACAAGAAGGTCTGAACCCGGGAGCTGCAGACTGAAATAACAATGGTGAATGTGATGGAAGACTTAATGAAGTCCAACCATTCGCTAAGGGCCCTGCTCGGACACCAACTATTGCTGGTAGCAAATACTACACCTATACTTCCCCAGGCCACTGCTTAAATTATTTCTTATTAATAAAGGACCCAAAAATTAGAAGATGGCATATGCCGCTTAACTCTGATAATGGATCTGGACGTAATCGCCTGTAGTCGTGACAGGACTTATTAACCTGTAGTCGTGACAGGATTTCGTAATCGCCTGAAGACGTGACAGGACTTATTAACCTGTAGACGTGACAGGATTTCGTAATCGCCTGTAGTCGTGACAGGACTTCGTAATCACCTGTAGTCGTGACAGGATTTATAAACCGCCAGGCGCGAGAGACCCTAATGGCGGGGCCAGGCGCCAGCGAGGGAAGAAACGTAAACCTGAAGGAAAGCAGCTATGTTCATTAGGAGAACGGTATCAGAGCGGTGCACTGACTGCCCCAGAGAAAATACTGAGTAACCATGATGTAGCAATGAAAAGGAAAATGCGGCCTTAAGTGGAAGCCGAAGTGATGTATGAACAGCTGGGTGAACGCAGCTGTGGATGTGAGTAGTGCCTGAAACATGGTATGGGCCCAGCTGTGAGCATGAAGAGCACGGTATAACGCAGCTGTGAATGCAATCTGAGATAACAGGGTATCAATGTGATGCAACAGCAACGCATGAACGCAGCTCTAGTGGTGAACAGAGTATAAATTGTAAATGCAGACACATGGACATAGCTTTGAAGGTAACGCCTCCACATAATGCTGCAGGCTTTTTTTTTTTTTTTCTCCTTTTCTCAGGGATGGTCACCACAGCACCACCCAAGAAACATAAACGTGTATGAACATGAACCTTGAAGCAACAACAATAAGGCAACATATAATGCACCTATACCCCAGCACAGAACCGCTGACACATGCGTGCCCATAACATACAGTTTATAGATAAACCACTCTTACCTACAGGAGCATCAGAACTCAAATGCGGACGCCTCGATTGATCTGCATGGATCCCCACATGCAGACCCCTGATATACATACCCCAACTCCTTGCATGTTTGGCGTTAGCTACAGATGTGCCCCTGCATGTTAAAAACACACATTTTATTTATTTTTATTTTTTTTAATAGAGAAAACCTGCAACCATACCTACACCAGGCGCCTGCTAGGCCAACAACTATATGCAATAACCCCCAACGAGCCCCTAGACAGCCGAGCATTCACTAGACCGTTAGCACCCCACTCTGCTTTGAACCAGAGTACTGCGCATCGCATGCCGCCCTGTAGGCACCATGCCATCAAGTGCAATACCACAGCATTTTTATTTATTTTTTACCATTGATATAAAAACACAGCGGCATGACTTGAACAACCATCATTCAACCGTTTAGCGCCCGACTCTGCTACATCTCAGAGCGCTACATGTCGCGGACCGCAGCGTTGGTCCCGTGCAAACCACTCCGATCCTACCGTGAATACCAGCGCCCTGCTAAGACATTCTGCCATCGCCCAGCCGTAAAGAGCCTCCACACCATGCTGCTGTATCCTAGAGCTGACTCACAGGTAGTGAAATCAGCTGAATCGTCGTCAGCCTAGGCCTACAGGCGCCTATAAATAGCCTAGTACCCAACCAGCCTGGCCTCACAGGTGCAAGTAAGTAGCCGTGTAATCAGCCTCTCCTCTCACAAATACAGCAAAATACTTTTGCTTAACACTTATATCCCCTAACTGTTGTGGATCCAGCAGGACAGTCCCAGATTTTGGTGGCTGTCCCGCGGTCCTGGGATGGCTGAGGTGTATCTTGATTTCATATGTATCCGCATCCTGAGGATTTAGCATATTGTGATAAAGTTCATTATTTTCTGTAATGTACTGATAAACATTAGACTTTCATATATTTTAGATTCATTACACACAACTGAAGTAGTTCAAGCCTTTTATTGTTTTAATATTGATGATTTTGGCATACAGCTCATGAAAACCCCAAATTCCTATCTAAAAAAAATTAGCATATTTCATCCGACCAATAAAAGAAAAGTGTTCTTAATACAAAAAAAGTCAACCTTCAAATAATTATGTTCAGTTATGCAATCAATACTTGGTCGGGAATCCTTTTGCAGAAATGACTGCTTCAATGCGGCGTGGCATGGAGGCAATCAGCCTATGGCACTGCTGAGGTGTTATGGAGGCCCAGGATGCTTCGATAGCGGCCTTAAGCTCATCCAGAGTGTTGGGTCTTGCATCTCTCAACTTTCTCTTCCCAATATCCCACAGATTCTCTATGGGGTTCAGGTCAGGAGAGTTGGCAGGCCAATTGAGCACAGTAATACCATGGTCAGTAAACCATTTACCAGTGGTTTTGGCACTGTGAGCAGGTGCCAGGTCGTGCTGAAAAATGAAATCTTCATCTCCATAAAGCTTTTCAGCAGATGGAAGCATGAAGTGCTCCAAAATCTCCTGATAGCTAGCTGCATTGACCCTGCCCTTGATAAAAACACAGTGGACCAACACCAGCAGCTGACATGGCACCCCAGACCATCACTGACTGTGGGTACTTGACACTGGACTTCAGGCATTTTGGCATTTCCCTCTCCCCAGTCTTCCTCCAGACTCTGGCACCTTGATTTCCAAATGACATGCAAAATTTGCTTTCATCCGAAAAAAGTACTTTGGACCACTGAGCAACAGTCCAGTGCTGCTTCTCTGTAGCCCAGGTCAGGCACTTCTGCCGCTGTTTCTGGTTCAAAAGTGGCTTGACCTGGGGAATGTGGCACCTGTAGCCCATTTCCTGCACACGCCTGTACACGGTGGCTCTGGATGTTTCTACTCCAGACTCAGTCCACTGCTTCCGCAGGTCCCCCAAGGTCTGAAATCGGTCCTTCTCCACAATCTTCCTCAGGGTCCGGTCACCTCTTCTCGTTGTGGAGCGTTTTCTGCCACACTTTTTCCTTCCCACAGACTTCCCACTGAGGTGCCTTGATGCAGCACTCTGGGAACAGCCTATTCGTTCAGAAATTTCTTACTCTGTCTTACCCTCTTGCTTGAGGGTGTCAATGATGGCCTTCTGGACAGCAGTCAGGTCGGCAGTCTTAACCATGATTGCGGTTTTGAGTAATGAACCAGGCTGGGAGTTTTTAAAAGCCTCAGGAATCTTTTGCAGGTGTTTAGAGTTAATTAGTTGATTCAGATGATTAGGTTAATAGCTCGTTCAGAGAACCTTTTCATGATATGCTAATTTTTTTAGATAGGAATCTTGGGTTTTCATGAGCTGTATGCCAAAATCATCAATATTAAAACAATAAAAGGCTTGAACTACTTCAGTTGTGTGTAATGAATCTAAAATATATGAAAGTCTAATGTTTATCAGTACATTACAGAAAATAAAGAACTTTATCACAATATGCTAATTGTTTTAGAAGGACCTGTATATTCACAAGGAGTGGACTACAGCTGGAGTCAGTGCTTCAGGAGCCACTACATAAAGACATGTTTAGGACATCAGCTACAGTACAACTTTTGCATTCCTTGTGTCAAGCCACTTAAAACCCAGACATGTCAGAAGTGTCCTACCTGGGCTAAGGAGAAAAAGGACTGGATTGTTGCTCAGTGGTCCAAAGTCCTGTTTTTAAATACAAGTACATTTTGCATTTAATTTTCAAATCAAGGTTCCAGAGTCTGGAGGAAGAGTGGAGATGCATTCATTCAAGTTGCTTGAGGTCCAGTGTGAAGTTTCCACAGTCATTGATGGCTTGGGGAGCCATGTCATCTGCTGCTGTTGGTCCATTGTGTTAGATCAGGTCCAAATTCAGTGTAGCCATCTACCAGGAAATTTTAGAGCACTTCATACTTCCCTCTACTGACGAGCTTTATAGAGATGCGGAATTAATTTTCTAGCACAGTGATGGCTAACCTTGGCACTCCAGGTGTGGTGAAACTACGACTCCCAGCATGCTCCATTTATTTCTACAGAGTTCTGAGAGCAGCCAAGCAAGTGGGGCATCTTGGGAGTTGTAGTTTTACCACAGCTGGAGTGCCAAGGTTAGCCATCACTGTTCTAGCAGGACTTGGCACCTGGCCACACTGCCAAAAGTATCAATAACTGGTTTAATAGCCATGGTAACACTGTGCTTGACTGGCCATCAAACTCGCCTGATGGCATTGTCAAGAGGAAGATGAGAGACACCAGACCCAACAATACAGACGAGCTGAAGGCCTCTATCAAACAACCTGGGCTTCCATAACACCTCAGCAATGCCACAGGCTGATTGCCCTTATGCCACAGGCTGCCTTAATGCAGTAATTCATGCAAAAGGAGCTCCAAACTGTTTGGTAGGCCAACATTTCTGTATTAAAATATTTTTTTTTAATTGGTCTTATCTAATATTCTAATCTTCTGAGATACTAACTTTTGGGTTTTCATTAGCTGTAAACCATAATCTTCAACATTAAAATAAATACCCATTTGAAATAGATCACTCTGTGTAATGAATCTATAAAATATATGAGTTTACTTTTTGAATTGAATTACTGAAACAAATTAACTTTTTGATGATATTCTAATTTATTGAGATGCACCAATGCTAATGGAGCACTGAGTATCCATCTCTAGGACTAGGACTGAAACGATTACTCGATTGAATCGAGTAATTTGACACAAATACATTTTGTGTCATGTGACCACAGAGCGGGAGTGAAGCGCTTGCTATTACTTACCGCTCCGTGGTCACCTGCCGCCCTGTACCGCTCTGCACTTTCAGCCCTGACACATCGTCAGGACATAGTGCACGTATACGTGCACTATGACCTGACGCTGTGTGACATCAGGATGGCAGTGCAGCCAGGGCCGGCGTCATAACCCGGCATCCCCGGGGCCCAATGCTCCTGGGGGGGCCCACTGAGCTGCTATGAGCACTTCCATCAATACAGATGGGAGCTCTCACTGCTGTCATTTCACTTACGCAGTACCCCACACGCTGCCTGAGGAGAGAGACCGGAGGGCTGGAGCAGAGAAGTGTGAAGACTGTGAGTGAGTCTGCACTGTGACTGTCTCTTGTCTGTGGGACATAAGGGGGGGACTCTTCGATCTGCTGCTTCATTCTATTTAGTTGTGTTACTGTTTCATTAAGCAGTTTGTCTCCATGACACCTGTCCCCCCCCCCCCCACATATCCTGTCCTGTCTCCTTTCCTCCCTCATGTATCCAGAGCTCCTGTTTCACCCTCCTATCTCCTGTTGCTGCCCTGCAGAGACCTCCTGCCCCTACTTGTTGTATGAATCCCCCTCAGAGCCCCTTCCACCTACTTGCTGTGTCCACCCTCCTGTCCATCCAGGGCCCCTGTCTCACTCCTCTGCCTCTCATTATGGTGGCATCTGAACAGCATTCACCATAAGGACCTTCTAACGTCACAGGGTCATGTGACTGTCCCCCCCACCCTGTACTGTGCCCCTTTTATACCCTGCATTGTGCCCTCTTACCACACCCTGTGCAGTGCCCATAGTCATTCCCTGTACTGTGACCCCCTAATTGTATTATTATTCGGGGGTAGGGCTAATATCTTTATAGTATATACATTCTAGTGTATTATACTGTGCCCTGTATTTCCCTGTAGAAAATGATCCTTGGGAAGCATAGCCCTCATCCCTGACCACCAGGATCAGGTAGCGCTCCGTCAGTACATGTCGGCCTCCCCTCTCCGCCACGCTGCTCCGCTGTATACTGGTGCTTATTCTGACACTAGGGCTGGGTTCACATCCCATTTGTGCTATCCATTTAATGTATACCAAAAATGTATGCGTTAACAGATGCCTCAGACTGATGCCGTACAGTGGCGTCCGTTCACCATACAGTTCCACTGTAAAAAAAACATATACGTTAATGTATGCATTTTTTACTTGACTCTGCAGGATACAAAAACGTGGAGTGCTGCACATTTGTATACATCAAACCGATAGAAAAAACGTGATGTGAACACACATGGGGGGGGGGGGGGAGGGGGGCGTACTAAAATTTGCTGTGGGGCCCAGTCAATTCTAGCTACATCACTGCACGTCTCCTTCTCTCCTCCAGCCCTGGCTCACTGTTGTAGCGGGCCGGAGGAGAGAAGGAGCGCAGGGAGCTGCGGTTAGTGATGGACAGGACCGCCGGCTCCCCTGCTCTCCAGCAATGATAGGTATGTGAGGGGGCCACTGGGGGGTCATTCATCACACTGTGAGGGCCCCTTACACAGTATAATGACTCCCAGTGCCCCCCATTTAGTATAATGATCCCCATTGACCCTCCATTTAGTATAATGACCACCAGAGCCCCTATTAAATATAATGACCCCTCGTGCCCCCTCCATACAGTATAACCCCCAGTGTGGGGGCGACTGGGGGTCATTATTTTGAATGGCGGGTCACTGTGGGGGTCATTATACTGTGAGGGCCCTTTACATAGTATAATGACCCCCAGTGTCCCCCATTTAGTATAATGATCCCCAATGACCCTCCATTCAGTATAATGACCCCCAGAGCCCCCTCCATACAGTATTCCCCCAGTGTGGGGGCTACTGGGGGGTCATTATTCTGAATGGGGGCGACTGGGGGTTAATATTCTGAATGCAGGGCCACAGGTGGTCATTATACAGTGGGGGGGGGGGGAATTGGGGGTTCATTATACTGTGTGAAGGGCCACTAGTAGTCATTATACTGTGTGAAGGGCCACTAGTAGTCATTATACTGTATAGGGGCCACTGGGGGTCATCATACCATGTGGGAGCCACAGGTGGACATGTCAATGTAAAAAAATGCCTCATGGGGGCCCACTGGGATTTATCGCCCAAGGGCCCACATGAACCTGGAGCCGGCCCTGAGTGCAGCACTCAGAGAAGAAGACGGAGGAGCTGTGGATCGGTCCCCCTACAGGAAAGGTAAGTACTGGCACTGGGGGGCAATCTGAAGGCACTTAGGGTGGCAAGCTTGATGGCACTTACGGGGGCAAGCTGATGGCACTTAGGGGGGCAAGCTGATGGCACTTAGCGGGGCAAGCTGATGGCACTTAGGGGGCAAGCTGATGGCACTTAGGGGGCAAGCTGATGGCACTTAGGGGGGCAAGCTGATGGCACTTAGGGGGGCAAACTGATGGCACTTAGGGGGGCAAGCTGATGACACTTAGGGGGGCAGCTGATGGCACTTAAGGGGCAGCTGATGGCACTTAAGGGGGCAGCTGATGGCACTTAAGGGGGCAGCTGATGGCACTGGGGGTAGCTGAAGGTACTGGGGTGGGGGAGCTGATGGCACGAGGGGGAGCTGATGGCACTGGGGGATAGTGGAGCTGATGGCACAGGGGGAACTGATGCACTTGAGCTGATCACACAGGGGGAAACGAAGGGTGTTGGGGAATGATGGCAGGGGGTCTGATGAGTTTTTATAAAGGAAAACAGTCTATTAATTCATTTTTTCTTATTAGAGTACTCGATTAATCGTAAAAATAATTGGTAGAATACTCGATTGCTAAAATAATCGTTTACTGCAGCCCAATCTAGGACCCACATATATTGGCAGAATGGGGGTGTATATGGGAGTAGTGACATACCAGTCTATTTCAGCAACTTTTATAACATACTGTATGATGAAGAGAGATGCACTTTCTGGAGTGCAAATTGCAGTGGACAGCACCCTATTCTTGCAATTGGTAGGAATCCTAGATTTGGAACCAGCACTTAGCAGACGTAGTTATGATATATACATTTTATAGGCTACTTTTACATCTGCATTTTTCATGTCTGGTTTCGTTCAGAACAGATCTGGTTGTATTATTTCAAGAATGAAGAAACCGGATCCAGCACTAGAACTATCGTAAGTCAAAGGGCCCCGGATCCGTTTTTTTTGTGTCTGAATCTAGCTTCTTCAGTTAACCAAGCCACACACAAAACGCTGATTGCAGCAGTTTTGTGTCCGGCATGGAAACACAACAAAACAGAACGGAATGCATTCTAATGCACTTTGTTCCGTTCAGTTTTGTCCCCATTGACAATGAATCGGGACAAAACTGAAGCGTTGTGCTGCGGTTTTGAGAGCTTGTGCCGGATCTCAAAACCGGACAGCACAATACAGTTATGCCCTGCTTAATTGGGGTCCTTGAAAATGATTCAGTCTGTTAATGTCTTAACCACTTCCGCCATCCGCCGTACGTGTATGGTGGATGTTGGGTCTTTAAAGATGGCACCCACTCAGGAGTGGAGTGAGCACCATAGCCGAAGGATGCCTGCTGTATCCTAGCAGACACCCATAGCTAATGTCCGCTAAAGCCGACTGCAGACATTTAACCCCTCAGACGCCATGGTCAAATGTGACCACGGCTTGTGAGAGGGCTAAAACCTGGAATAAGGGACGCCTCCCCTGGGTGAAGATCAGTGAAGGTGTTCATTCATAATAATGAGCCTGAACCTGTTCCAGGCTCATTACTTGTTAGTTTCAGTTCATGCTAGCAGGTAGCAGCACTGAACTGTAATATAGTGATTTCTGTATAGAATAGTGGAGCAAATTCCATTATTCTATGCAAATTTCAATCTAATGATTGCAAGTTTGGGGCCAAAGTAAAAAAAAAAAAATTTAAAATAAGTTTTGAAAAATATAAGAAAAATATAAAAATTCAAATCACCCCCTTTCCCGAAAATCAAAATAAACAAATAAACATGAACAAAAAGAAAACATCATGGGCATCGCCGTGTGCAAAAACACCCATATTATTAAAATATAAAAAAGTTATCACTTCAGTCTATGCATGCTGCTAAAGATGGGATTCACCTAGTAAGGCCTCATGCCCACGACCGTTGTGTGCATCCGTGGCCGTTGTGCCGTTTTCCGTTTTTTTTCACGGACCCATTGACTTTCAATGGGTCCGTGGAAAAATCGGAAATTGCACCGTTTTGCAGCCGCATCCGTGATCCGTGTTTCCTGTCCGTCAAAAAAATATGACGGACAACGGTTCACGGACCTATTCAAGTCAATGGGTCCGTGAAAAAACACGGATGCACACAAAATTGACATCCGCGTCCGTGGTCCGTGGCCGTAGGCTACTTTTACACAGACGGATCCGAAGATCCGTCTGCATAAAAGCTTTTTCAGAGCTGAGTTTTCACTTTGTGAAAACTCAGATACGACAGTATATTCTAACATAGAGGCGTTCCCATAGTGATGGGGACGTTTCTAGTTAGAATATACTAAAAGAACTGTGTACATGACTGCCCCCTGCTGCCTGGCAGCAGGGGGCAGACCCCCCCTCCCCCTGTAGTTAACACATTGGTGGCCAGTGTGGCCGGCCCCCACTCCCTCCCCTGTAGTTAACTCATTGGTGGCCAGTGGGCCCCCCTCCCTCCCCTGTAGTTAACTCATTGGTAGCCAGTGGGCCCCCCCTCCCTCCCTCCCCTGTAGTTAACTCGTTGGTGGCCTGCCCCCCCTCCCTCCCCTGTAGTTAACTTGTTGGTGGCCAGTGGGCCCCCCTCCCTTCCCCACCATAATTAAAATCTCCCCCCCTATCATTGGTGGCAGCGGAGAGTACCGATCGGAGTCCCAGTGTAATCGCTGGGGCTCCGATCGGTAACCATGGCAACCAGGACGCTACTGCAGTCCCAGTTGCCATGGTTATTTAGCAATTTGTAGAAGCATTATACTTACCTGCGAGCAGCGATGTCTGTGTCCGGCCGGGAACTCCTCCTACTGGTAAGTGACAGGTCTGTGCGGCGCATTGCTGTCACTTACCAGTAGGAGGAGCTCCAGGCCGGTCACAGACATCGCAGCTCGCAGGTAAGTATAATGCTTCTACAAATTGCTAAGAAACCTTGGCAACCGGGACTGCAGTAGGGTCCTGGTTGCCATGGTCACCGATCGGAGCCCCAGCGATTAAACTGGGACTCCGATCGGTACTCTCCGCTGCCACCAATGATAGGGGGGAGTCTTTAATTAGGAGGGGGAGGGCCCACTGGCCACCAATGAGTTAACTACAGGGGAGGGAGGGGGGCCCACTGACCACCAATGAGTTAACTACAGGGGAGGGAGGGGGGGCCGGCCGCACTGGCCACCAATGAGTTAACTACAGGGGGAGGGGGGTGCCGGCCGAGTTCAAAAAAGGGGGGGGGGGGTCTGGGCAGGGGGCAGTCATGTACACAGTTTTTTTGTATATTCTAGCCTGAAGCGTCCCCATCACCATGGGAACGCCTCTGTGTTAGAATATACTGTCGGATCTGAGTTTCACGATGTAACTCATATCCAACAGTATATTCTAACATAGAGGCGTTCCCATGGTGATGGGGACGCTTCAAGTTAAAATATACCATCGGATTGGAGAAAACTCTGATCCGATGGTATAATAGAGACTCCTGACTTTACATTAAGACAATGGGGGACGGATCCGTTTGCAATTGCACCATATTGTGTCAACGTCAAACGGATCCGTCCCCATTGACTTGCATTGTAATTCAGGACGGATCCGTTTGGCTCTGCACGGCCAGGCTGACACCAAACCTTTTTTTTCATGTCCGTGCATCCTCCAAAAATCAAGGAAGACCCACGGACGAAAAAACGGTCACGGATCACGGACCTACGGACCCCGTTTTTGCGGACCGTGAAAAAAAACTGTCGTGTGCATGAGGCCTAACAGTGAGTGGACAGCAAATTTTCTAGATGGGAGACCCATAGTGGCAGAGATTTCAGAAGCGTTTTTAGGGTGGTTAACATGGACATTTTTAATCAAAGTGATTCACAGATTTGTTAAGGTTCACCTAAAGTGATATTTGAGAAGAAGTTGTTTGAAATGTTAGTGCCCATTTAAGGCATGGAAGTGAGAACATTTTTTATATTAAAGGGCATCTGTCAGCAGATTTTTACCTATGAAAGTGACTGACCTGTTCTATGTGCACTTGGTAGCTGAAGGCATCTGTGTTGTCCCATGTTCATATGTGCCCAAAAATGATATTTTCATATATGCAAATGAGCCTCTAGGAGCAACGGGAGCATTGCCATTACACCTAGAGTTCTGCTCTCTGCAACTGCTGTGCCCTCTCCACTAACAGAACCAGGCAGTGTAAATATCATCACAGAGAGCACATGCAACAGGTTAGCCGTTTTGTAGGTGCAAATCTGCTGAAAGATGCCCTTGAAGCATCGCTGCAAGTCAATTTACAGCATGAGGTTTAAATATTGAAAAGAAAATTACCGGTACAATCATGACTATATTAGCAGAAGCACAAAAAAGGGGGGGTCAGCTCATCCCAATACGCAGGTGCACGTTGCTTGTGGCTGCAAATATACATCTGACAAACACAAGGTGCAACAGCACTCTACAAACCAAAAGTAGAGTACAAAAGTATATCACATTGCAAACGCTATGCTAACTTAGAGATGCTTAGCAAATACATTTTGTACAAAATAATTTGAGCCCGTCTGCTTCTTAGCAGAAGAATCACACTGTAGTGTCATTATATAAACGTGGCACTGTCTGGAAAGAAGTAAATTGGTAATCAATAGAAAATGAAAAAAACTGCAGGCACAAAAAAGAAAAAATCTGTTTTGGACTTTTTACAGCAGAATTGAGTTTTCCTCGATGAGTTGTTATGCTAATTGTTGTATGTCTTCTGGCAGGATGTTCTATATAGGGAACGTCAGGGAAAAGAGTGGTTAACAAGGTCGGCATGAAACAGCTGAACTAGTTTAGGTTACACGTGAAGAACGCAAATTACGTTGACAGCGAGTAAATGAATGATAATGAAACCCTCATTTTTTAATGATTGTAATTTACACACAATTATCTTATAATGCTGCAGGCTGTGTGCAGGGCCTTATTTTAAGGATTTGTGAGCCCATCTAGGTTTCTTGAGTGGGCCTGCCTCCTGAAAATTGGAGTTTAGAGTACCTTATTGTGAGTTCTATTAAGCTTGGCAAAGATAAAGAAGATTTCCAGGACCTCCTCCATGACAGCACTACATGGAGGTTGTCTCCCCCGCCCACTATTGGGACAGGAAACAGAGAGGTTAAAAGCTCTCCCCTCACCCACCTCCACCAGTGTTTTTTCCTGTCCCAATAATGGACAGGGCAGAGAGAGGGTCTCTCTTTAGACCTTTTAAACCTTTTTCTTTTTTTCTTTTTTCTCGCTGGGCTAAAACCCCTAAGCTGGGGTCCCTTAGCCTCCCAGCCCCTCCAGTACCTGTGGGTCATGCGGCTCACTGCTGGAAAGGAGGATCGCAGGGGCTGGGAAACGGTAGCCGCAACCCCGCTGGGGCTCTGGGCTGCAGGATGCTTCCTCCAGGGGAGACGCGGGAGCCGGAGCGTCTTCTCTTACTTCCGGCTTCGGCGCTGATCCGGAAGTGACGTCTAGGCACCGGTGAAGGAGTGCGCATGTGCGTAACCTCCGACACCGGATCCAGTATGGCGGCGCCCTGCGTTCGATCCCCGCGGCGAGGGACGCTAGAGGCCTAGCGTTTGGGCCTCGCGTCCCATCCGGAATCCCTGCAGTGACCGGAAGGAATGGGAGGAGCATCCACGCCAGGAGGGGTAAGTGCCAGTGGCATTTAAAGTCTGGTTGGGCTGAGTGTGAGTCCCTCAAGTCATGGAGTCATCCAGTATGAGAGAGCAGTCCCCAGACCCTTCTGCCCAGGGACATGTGAGTAAACCCAGCACTGCAGGGTGAGGTAGTGATAGGTTCAGCAAGCATTATAGCCTGTTTTCTATCATCATGTCTCCTAGGGAGAAAAAGATCCTACCCTAAAGGTGGACACTAAAAAGAAGCCTAAGAGATGCGCTATCTGCAACAAAAGGCTTCAGGAGTCATATACAAAGAAACTTTGTGTGGATTGTATTAACAAAATGATGAAAGAGGAACAGTCGTCCCTTTTAACAGACCTTAGAGCCATCATTAAAGAAGAGGTTAAAGCGTCAGTTTCCTCCTTAATAACGCCTAAGGTGGCTGAGCAGACCACTGGGATAAAAAGACCTAGGGAAGCCTTGGAATCAGACCCAGAGGTTATAGAGATGGAATATTCAGGAGAGGAGGAGGAAGAAGAGTCTTTACCTTCCTCATCCCACGAGGAGAAACACAAATACTGTTTCTCATCTGAGGATATGGATTCCCTTCTGACTGCTGTTAGACAGACTATGGATATCCCAGACGAACCAACTAAGAGGTCCATTCAGGAGGAAATGTTTGCCGGCCTAATTACAAAACGGAAAAAGGTTTTTCCTTTGAATTCCAGCCTAAAACAGATGATCCTGGATGAGTGGGAAGATGTGGAAAAGAGGCTTTTTATTCCCAGGGAATTCAAAAGTCGTCTATCCTTTGACAAAGAGGACACTAAACTATGGGAGGAAATCCCAAAAATAGACGCCCGGTCGCCAGGGTAGCTAAAAAAACAGCAATCCCATTCGAGGACTCCTCCCAGCTGAAAGACCACATGGACCGCAAGGCCGACGGTCTCCTGAGAAAATCTTGGGAGGCTTCTGCGGCCTTGATTTCCACTAACGTTGCAGCTACATCTGTGGCTAGGTCCTTACTATTGTGGTTATCTCAGCTGGAGAATCACTTGTCAATGGGAACTCCCAGGGAGGTCATCTTGGAGACTATCCCGCTCCTGAAGATGGCGACTGCTTTTACAGCGGACGCCTCGGCTGAGTCAGTCAGGTTCGCAGCCAAAAGTGGGGCCCTTCTGAACACCGCAAGAAGAGCTTTGTGGTTAAAGAACTGGTCTGGTGATCTTACCTAAAAAAATAAATTATGTGCAATTCCATTTTCAGGATCATATGTGTTTGGCCCTAGCCTGGACAAAATTCTTGAAAAGGCCCCAGATAAAAAGATAGGGTTTCCTGAAGCAAAAACTAGGAAGACACATTTTTTTCGGAAAAAATTCTAGCCAAAGAACCAAACGTATAAAGATAAGGGAAAGTCGGGAAGATGGTCCTATCCTAAAGGGGGTAAGGGCAGAGGATTTCTGCTTAACCCCAACACTTCCCAAGACAAACAATGACGCCAGGCCAGTCGGGGGGAGATTAAGATCCTTTCTCCCAGCATGGAGCCAAATAACTCAGAACCCTTGGGTGCTCCAAATTATTCAAGAGGGATACAGGATAGAATTTATGTCTGTTCCGCAACACAAATTTGTGCTGACAGGGTACGGAGGAGGTACACCTCAGGAAAATCTTTTAAAAGACGTCACAAAATTAAAGAATCTAGGCGCAGTGACTCGCGTCCCTGCGGGTCAGGAAGGCAGGGGCTTCTATTCAAGGTTATTCCTGGTCAAAAAGCCAGATGGTTCATTCAGAACTATAATCAACTTAAAGCCCCTAAACGTCTTCATAAAGTACCGTTGTTTCAAGATGGAATCGATAAGATCGACAACACCCCTCATTTCTCAGGGAGCGGTAATGTGCACCTTGGACTTAAAAGATGCATATTACCATGTACCAATACATCCGGACCACCAAAAATTCCTAAGGTTCGCGGTAAGGAAAGCAGGGAAAGTAAACCATTATCAGTTTCAGTGCCTGCCCTTTGGGATTTCAACAGCCCCCCGGGTGTTTACAAAGTTAGTCATAGAGATAGTGGCCTTCCTCAGATTGAAGGGAATAAAGATTGTACCCTATCTAGACGATCTTCTCCTAACCGCAGACTCTGCACCAGTTCTAGCGGCACATACACAGACAACAATATCCCTCTTACAGGATCTCGGCTGGATCATAAATTGGGAAAAGTCGGACCTAGTACCAGAGACCAGAAAGATCTTCCTGGGAACGCTGCTGGATTCGAACCTACAGAGGTCTTTCCTTCCACCTCAAAAACAGCAGAACCTTGTCAGGAAATTGAAAGCGTTTCAGGGAAAATCTGTGTGCACCATCCGAAACGCCATGAGCGTCCTGGGCCTGATGACTTCTTGCATATTTACGGTACCGTGGAGTCAGCATCACACGAGTATCCTACAGAAGATGATTCTATCGATCTGAGACGGGGACCACCGATCCATAGACCGGAAAATCCTGATGAAGGAGAATGCTCGGAGATCCCTGGATTGGTGGCAGACATCAAGCAACCTATCAAAAGGCATCTCATGGAATCTAAATCCATACGTCGTAGTAACTACAGATGCCAGCCAACAGGGTTGGGGTGCAAAGGTTGGAATCTACTACTTCCAAGGAACCTGGAGTCAGACCATAAAGAACAGGTCTTCAAACTTCAGAGAACTTCAGGCCGTTTGGGAGACTCTCAAACAGAGTCAAGATCTTCTGAGCGGACAGAACATACGAATCCTATCAGACAACATGAAACGGTCTCTTTCCTCAAACATCAGGGAGGTACAAGATACCCTCTTCTCCAGAGTCTAACAAACAAAATTTTTTCCTGGGCAGAGGAGAATGTGCTATCAATCTCAGCAGTACACCTACAGGGTCCAAGTAACCAGTCGGCAGATTTCCTCAGCAGACACCTTATAGATCCAAACGAGTGGACTCTGAACAGACAGGTGTTTCTAGAATTGACAGCTTCATGGGGGTACCCAGAAATCGACCTCTTTGCTTCAAGGGAGAATGCTCAAACAACCTCCTTCTTCTCCCGGAACCCTGCCGATCACCCCACAGCAGTAGACGCTTTATCCCAGTCCTGGGACATGAAGCTAGCGTATGCGTTTCCTCCTTTCCCCCTGATTTCAGTAGCCCTAAGGAAAATCAGCAGGGAATCGTCCAAAGTGATCTTCATAGCTCCCTTTTGGCCGAAACAAGCCTGGTTCCCGGTCCTGTCCTCTCTGAGTCAAGAAGAACCGATTCCTCTCCCTCTCAGACCAGACCTGCTGCATCAGGGTCCAATCTGGAATCCGGAAATAAACAAGCTGAAGTTAACAGCGTGGCTTCTGAAAGGGACTTATTAAAATTACAGGGGTTCTCGGACGAAGTAATAGCCACTATTCAGAGAGGCCATAAGCAGATGACATCGGCGATTTATAATAAAATCTGGAAGAAATTCTGCTCCTGGATGACGCTGAGAGGGAAGAATCCCCTACTCCCGAGTCTGGGAGATATTCTTGATTTCCTCCAAGAAGGATTCAACATGGGTCTTAGGCCCAGTACCTTTAAGGTGCAAACGGCAGCCTTAAGTTGGTTTCTAAATTACTCTCTGTCAGAAAATCGATGGGTAGGCAGGTTCTTAAAGGCAACCACGCGGATTAGACCAACACTAAGGTCTCCGGTCCCACCTTGGGACCTGTCGCTAGTACTTAATGCGTTAACAAAACCACCTTTTGAACCCCTACACGAGAGTAGCTTAAGAAACCTAACCTTAAAAATGATGTTTTTAGTAGCTATCACATCAGCCCGTAGGCTAGGAGAGATCCAGGCCCTCACCATCCGTGAGCCGTACCTTACAATCTGTGAAGATAGGGTCATATTAAGGCTAGACCCGTCCTTTATACCTAAGGTAGTTTCTTCCTTTCACCGGAACCAGGAAATAGTACTACCAACCTTCTACACAGATCCAAAGACCGAAAGGGAGAAGGAGTTCCACCTTCTAGACGTCAGACGTTCTCTCCTTTCCTACTTAGACGTTACCAGTACCTTTAGATTGGACTCAAATCTGTTTATTCAGTTCTCAGGCCGCAATAAAGGCAGGAAAGCTTCTAAAGCGACATTAGCAAGATGGATTAAAGTAGTCATTAAAGAAGCCTATCAGAGCCAGGAGCTCCCCTGTCCCCAAGAGATTAGGGCTCATTCTACGAGAGCAGTCTCGGCTTCATGGGCCGAACATGCGAATGCTTCTATCGAGCAGATATGTAAGGCGGCCACCTGGGCAAGCTCCCAAACCTTTTGTAAGTATTACAGATTAAATGTGTCAGGGAATATTGACCAGTCTTTTGGACGATAAGTTCTTCAGGCTGCGGTCCCTCCCTAGTTATTGAATTAATTTGGTATTCCTACTCCATGTAGTGCTGTCATGGAGGACGTCCTGTAAAGTAAGAATTAGTCTTACCGGTAATGATATTTCCAGGAGTCCGACATGACAGCACTGGTAGTTCCCTCCCTAATGGTTAGAGTAATTTTTTTCTTTTGTACTATGATACCCATTATTGTGTGATAATCTATAAAACACTGGTGGAGGTGGGTGGGGGGGGGGGGGGGGAGCTTTTAACCTCTCTGTTTCCTGTCCCAATAGTGGGCGGGGGAGACAACCTCCATGTAGTGCTGTCATGTCGGACTCCTGGAAACATCATTACCGGTAAGACTAATTCTTACTTTTGCTGGCACTCTACTAATATTTTAAGTGGAATCTTCTTTATCTTTGCCAAGCTTATAGCACATAGTCCAGCACACATCCTTCTCAAAGTGAACCAGAGGGAATAGATAAATTGGCTAAACCGACCTTCAGGGCCGTCTTTAACGCGGGGCAAAAGGGGCAGCTGCCCCGGGCCAAGTTGCTCCTGGGGGGCCCAAGGCAGCTGCCTCTTGAGCCCCGCTGACCACAAATTATTTTTCATCCCATAAGACGCATTTTTTCCCCAAAAAGTGGGGGGGAAATGCCCCTGCGTCTTATGGGGTGAATACTAATAGCAATAAAACTAGAGATATGTCGCACAAGGGTGACAAGTAATCAATTTGAGGTGCACCCACTGACAGATTACACCCAATCTGACAGAAATCGAAATATGTAAATAAGTAAGTGGGGAACTCTCTATAGTATTGAGAACAGTAGGGTTTATTAATAGAATTGATAAATATCAATTAATCTATAGTACAATTAATTGTAGCAAAATCAGAGACAGCAATAATATGCAGGATAATTAGACGTACAATAGATCTCATAACGCAGCGTTCCTAAAAAGAGTCTCCGTCAATAGTCCATCAATAAATAACCTCCAATAATTCCTAATAACTTGGATGGGATACTCGTCATCCAGACCAACAGTAATATTAAATCGTCCACAATGTTAAGAGCTATATCAATGTGATTAAAATACAGCCAGATGTCCTCTAAAAATCCAAGTCAATGTACCAGGTAATCTCCGGTCTATAGCGCAATCAAGCGCTTACAGTATTCAGAGCGGCGTCCCGCTCACTTGTCTGAGACAGCGGTGTCCCTCTGTATCATTCGGATCGCTGACTCTCTTTAAATATTCCACATAAAACTAGCACGATCTTACCGGGAGGACTTCAGTGGATTTTCTTGCCCTCGACGCGGTGTGCCTCTTGTGTAATTCTGCGCTCCGGTCTCAAGGGCTGTTTCTTGCCAGGTAAAATCGCGCCAACGATAGTAGTGCACGTGGACCTGCAATGGATAGTAGTTTTCTCCGTGCAGCAAGCGTTGTTCGCGCGAATAGATGTTGTAAAATGGCAACTTCCACTCCTCCTCAGGTAGATATCCGTGTGTATGTGTTCCAATGCAGGGGAATGATACCATACGCGTTTCAGGGTTTAGAAGAATGACCCCTTCATCAGTGGTTGATACACGCGGCCTTGCTTGGTAGTTAGGCTTCTGTCCAAACTCTGTAGCAGTCTTCCTGAAACAATCCCTCCTCCAAAGGGCCGGATCTAGGTGAGGGATAACGACTAGTCCCCATCCACTGCGTCCCCGATCACTCCAGGACACTCGGACACCAGGATGGAACCAGATTCTGTCTCACACATCCAGACCTTCCACTATGTGAGCTCTTAATTCCTGGTTCTTTTTTCAGAAACAGCAGCATGAGTCATCCTTTACTTTGTATATTTAAAGGGATTCTGTTATCAGATTTGAGCCCTATAAGCTAAACATATGACCATGTCGGTGCTAATAACATGAATCCTAAACTGCCCTTATTAAACCTGCTTGTGGCTCTATTAGCCCAAAAAACGGGTTTTTATAAGCTGTCACTCACCTACCTAAGGTGCCCAAGGGGTTTTATGTTAATCCAGGGTGCCCGCCTGCACCCCTCGCCGTCTGGTGCCCAGCGCTGCCTTCCTCACCTCAGCGCCGCCTCCTCAATCCACCCGTCCCTCTGCCAGATCCCGCGCCTGCGCACTAGGCTCAGCCTTATGCGGCGCGGACTCCTGGCAGCAGCTTCGTTGAGCGAAGTGTGCATGCGCCGGCCTGATGCGCATGCGCACTTCGCTCAACGAAGCCACTGCCACCAGACGGCGAGGGGTCCAGGCGGGCACCATGGACTAATGTAAAACCCCTTGGGCACCTTAGGTAGGCGAGTGACAGTTTATAAAAACCAGTTTTTTGGGCTAATAGAGCCACAAGCAGGTTTAATAAGGGCAGTTTAGGATTCATGTTATTAGCACCAACATGGCCATATGTTTAGCTTATAGGGCACAAATCTTATGACAGAATCCCTTTAAATCCAGCAGTAACTTAGCTGTAACAGAGAACCAGCGGCCTTCTGTGGCCAAAATGCAAAATGGCAATCCTAAAGTATAATTATGCACAGCATTATACAGGAAGAGCTGTTCCACAATGTCACAGACATGAGAGCAAATCTGTCAACTCCATTTTATTTCGGCCACATTCAGTGGCTCAGGTTGTAAACCTAGTGTAACGGATCTCTTGGCACCCCGACCGGGTACCTCCGTCGATGGATGCTCCTAGCGCTTCCTGAGGACTCCAAGCACTCCACTCGACACCGTAAGCACTGCAGACCCCACGAACCGCCGAAGCTTGGTTGAGGTCTCGCCGTCTCCTACCCACCCTGGACCTACGACAAGGATCCAGGCTCCAGTGGGTGAACCTCTCTTCCTAAATCCAGAGAGCAATGCAGGAACAAGTAACAGGAACAAGCTCTTACAAGAGCTAGTAGTTATAGCCAGGGAAGTATAGCAAATCTTCAGTGTATAGCAATCCCCAGTGTCGATCAGTTACCCAAACACCAGCCTCAACATGATGAACAGTAAAATAGGAACTCTTTATTGAACACACAAGCATTGACTTATATACACATTTTTCAACAGGGGTACCACCCCCGTGGACCTGGTTGGGAACTGAGGACATGACATAGCAGCCAATACTTTACAGTTTAAACACAAAAACTAACCCTATTCAACAAACACAATGGCATTGTCTGTGACGCAATTAACAAACACAATGGCATTGTCTTTGACGCAATCAACAATGAACAACATGCAAACTGACATCTTCACACCCTCCATAATGAATGAATAGGGACAGTGGAGACACATGTGATGGGATTATCTCCTGAGTGTATCAGCTGGTGATCTTCTCATCTAGGAGTCAGCTGCTATTATAATCAACTATCTTAATCCCATCACTAACACAATCAGTGGGAGTCTCAGTGCAGAGTTAACCCTTTTGTGTTGCTGAATCCACACCATGCCTTTTTAATGGGCAATAGGAAATATGTGGCATATAAATTACACACATAAATCAGGGTTCATAGTTCCTTGTAACCCCAAAAGGTCTTAGGGGGTCTCCATAGTTCTCGGTCCATAGTCTGTCTGAAGGAGGCTGGCCCTCAGGCTTCTCCAGCAGCCCCAGTGACGATTCAGTCCGTCACATTTCTCCCCTCCCAACAGTAGACTAACCAGGTACCTGACCTCCTGTCGGTCGGTGCCTGAGTTAGTCGAGTAGCCCACCCATAAACAAACACTGGTCCTGTTGAACTCTGGGGCCTGGCTCTGTTCTGTATGTCCCAGGTGTTGAGTGGGAATCTGCTACTCCGTTCTTCATTGTTGTTCTCTAGCTTGGAGCTGTAGGTACTTGGTGAGCAGAGGCCGACTGCGCTCTGCCCAGATGCCAGCTCTTCCGCTGGGGTAGCCAGTGGGGAGTCAGGCTCTGGACAAGAGGATAGAGGAGGGCAGTGTCACGGAAGGTGTACAGGAAACAAGACAATGCAAAATGAATATATGATTCACTGGATCCAAAACTAAGGAACAAAGGGAAACCCCTGCATAAGACCTGGCACTCTCCCTGACTGCTCAGCCTATGCGAACACCCCAATGGTGGATGATCGCATATCCTCGTACCTCGACTATATAACACCTGAACACCCTACAATAGTGAGGGGACACGACCACCGGCTCCCTACACTAGACACGGAGGGAGTCAGGGTCACCTGGGATCCAGCAAACAGAAAATCACAAATGAATGTACAACACTTATCTTGTAGAAGACTGGGAAATAGGATCAGCATGCACACACACTCCAGGAAGTTGTATAAACCGCACACTAATGCATTATGGGGAGGAATTTAAAGGGATGCAATCAGTCCAACTACATGACAGCTGAGAGAGGCTAACGAGATGAGGAACTGAAACCCAAAACAAAGAAAGCTCAAGGAGGAGGTTCTGAAAGGCATCTGTCAGAGCTTCTCAGATGTCTGGTTGTGACAGTACCCCTCCCTCTATGAGTGGACTCCGGACACTCAGAGCCCACCTTCTCAGGATGGGACCTATGGAAAGCCCTGATGAGACGAGTGGCCTTAATGTCCGTCACTGGGACCCACATCCTCTCCTCAGGACCATAACCCTCCCAATGAACGAGGTACTGGAGAGAACCGCGGACAACACGAGAATCCACAATCCTAGAGACCTGAAATTCAAGATTCCCATCAACCATAATCGGAGGAGGAGGCAAAGGCGAGGGTACAATGGGTTGAACATAAGGTTTTAATAAGGACTTATGAAAAACATTATGGATCTTCCAAGTCTGAGGAAGATCAAGACGTTAGGCAACAGGATTGATGACAGACAGTATTTTGTAAGGCCCAATAAACTTAGGACCCAACTTCCAGGAGGGAACCTTCAATTTGATATTCTTGGTAGACAACCACACCAGATCACCAACATTCAGGTCCGGACCAGGCACACGTCTCTTATCTGCCACACTCTTATATCTCTCACTCATGCTCTTTAGATTAACCTGAATCTTTTGCCAAATAGATGACAAAGACGAGGAGAATCTGTCCTCATCAGGTAAACCAGAAGACCCCTCTCCCGAGAAAGTCCCAAACTGCGGATGAAACCCATATGCACCAAAAAATGGTGACTTATCAGAGGACTCCTGACGACAGTTATTTAAAGCAAACTCAGCAAGGGACAAAAAAGAACACCAATCCTCCTGATTCTCCGCCACAAAACAGAGCAGATATGTCTCCAGATTCTGATTGACGTGTTCTGTCTGGCCATTCAACTGCGGGTGGAAAGCAGAAGAGAATGACAACCGAACCCCCAAGCGAGAACAGAAAGCCTTCCAGAATCTGGAAACAAACTGCGTGCCCCTATCAGAGACTATGTCTGAAGGAATACCATGCAATTTGACAATGTGATCAATAAATGCCTGCGCCAGCGTCTTAGCATTGGGCAAACCAGGAAAAGGGATGAAATGCACCATTTTGCTAAAACGGTCCACCACCACCAGAATCACAGTCTTCCCCGAGGAACGAGGCAGGTCCGTAATGAAGTCCATGGACAGATGTGTCCAAGGACGGGAAGGAATGGGTAAGGGAAGGAGAGGACCTGATTGCCGTGAATGAGGGACTTTGGCACGAGCGCAAGTCTCGCAGGCTGCTACAAAACCCTCAACCGACTTACGAAGCGCAGGCCACCAGAATCTCCGGGCGATGAGATCCACTGTGGCTCTTGCCCCCAGGTGCCCAGCAAGGACCGTATCGTAGTGTTCCTTAAAAATCTTGTGTCTTAAAGCGAGAGGCACAAACAACCTCCCAGGAGGACAAAGATCAGGAGCCTCTGACTGCACCTCTGCCTCCAATTCATGAAAAAGAGCAGAGACTACCACACCTTCAGCCAAAATGGGACCCGGGTCTTCAAAATTCCCACCTCCAGGAAAACAAAGTGACAGGGCATCTGCCTTCACATTCTTAACCCCAGGGCGGAACGTGACAACAAAATTAAACCTTGAAAAGAACAAAGACTATCTGGCCTGTCTCGGGTTCAGACGCTTGGCTGACTCCAAGTAGGCCAGATTTTTATGGTCAGTAAACACGGTAATAGGGTGCCTGTCTCCCTCTAGCCAATGGCGCTATTCTTCAAAAGCCAACTTGATGGCCAACAATTCCCTATCTCCCACATCGTAATTTCTCTCTGCGGAGGAGAGTTTCTTCAAGAAAAAGGCACACGGTCGCCATTTGGCAGGAGAGGAACCCTGAGACAAGACCGCACCCACACCCACCTCAGAAGCATCAACCTCAACTATGAAGGGTAGAGAAATATCAGGTTGTACCAAGATGGGAGCGGAAGCAAAACTCTCCTTGATATTAGAAAAGGCCTTACGCGCCTCTACTGACCAGGAAGAAAAATCTACCCCCTTTCTGGTCATATCAGTGAGTGGTTTAACAATAGAGGAATAATTCAAAATAAACTTCCTGTAATAATTGGCAAAGCCCAAAAAACGCATCAGCGCCTTTTGATTCTCAGGAAGCTCCCACTCAAGCACAGCGCGGACCTTCTCGGGGTCCATGCGAAAACCAGAAGCGGAGAGAAGAAACCCCAGAAATTGAATTTCTGGAACCGCAAACACACATTTTTCCAGTTTCGCGTATAATTTATTCTCCCGCAGGATGAGCAAGACCTGACGTAAGTGTTCCTTATGAGTTTTGAAATCAGGAGAAAAAATCTAAATGTCATCCAAATACACTAATACAAATTTTCCCATTAAATGATAAAAAAATGCTGTTCACGAAATGCTGAAAAACGGCTGGGGCATTCATCAAACCAAAAGGCATAACCAAGTTCTCAAAATGGCCCTCAGGGGTATTGAAGGCTGTCTTCCATTCGTCTCCTTCTCTGACCCTGACCAGGTTGTATGCTTCTCTTAGATCTAATTTGGAAAAGACTTTAGCCCCAACAATCTGGTTAAACAGGTCCGGGATCAGAGGAAGCGGATAAGGGTCACGAATAGTGATACTGTTCAGCTCCCTGAAATCCAGACAAGGTCTTAAAGAACCATCTTTTTTCTTAACAAAGAAAAAAACAGCGGCAACAGGTGACCTCGAGGGTCGTATGTGTCCTTTTCTCAGACTCTCAGAGATATAAGCACGCATAGCGACCCTTTCAGGTTGGAAAAGATTGTATAAACGAGATTTAGGCAGCTTGGCGCCTGGGGTGAGATTAATAGGGCAATCGTACTCCCTGTGCGGGGGCAAATCCTGAACTCCACTCTCAGAGAAGACATCCGAAAATTCAGAGAGAAAAGGTGGTACAGTCTTAGTAGAAACCTCAGAAACAGATGTCGTGAGGCAATTCTCTCTGCAAAAGTCACTCCAACCATTTATTTGCCTCGCTTGCCAATCAATGGTGGGGTTATGTTTAGTGAGCCAGGGTAGCCCCAACACAAGAGGAGTAGGTAATCCGCTAAGGACGAAACATGACACATCCTCAACATGAGCATCACTCACAATTAAACGAATATTGTGAACTATGCCCTTTAATGATTTCTGAGAAAGTGGAGCGGAATCAATAGCAAAAACAGGAATATCCTTTCCCAAAGTGCATACCTGGAAACCATGAGTTATCGCAAAATGATTATCAATGAGATTGACAGCTGCTCCACTATCTACAAAAATCTCACAAAAAATGTACTTGCTCTCTAGCGCCACCCTGGCAGGCAGGACAAAACGGGAACTACAAGCAAACGGAAAACCTTCAATTTCCGCCTCAACCCTGCCAATAGTAACAGATGGAACATTTTTAAAAGATTTTTTCCTTTTTGTTTCTTTATTACTCCCAGAAAACTGCCTGAATCTCCTAGAGGGACAAACATTTGCCAAATGATTTATACCTCCACAACAAAAACAAACCTTCCCATGCGGGCTGAATCTTCTATTGTCAGAGGCAATCAACCCCAGCTGCATGGGCTCCTGCTCAGAAGGGGCTGACAGCGACTGAGACCCCTGCGCACAGAATGAGACCGCTGCACTGTCCTGGGACTGAGTATGACAGGAAGGTGGGATCTCTCCTCTCTCTCTAAGACGCCTGTCAATACGAACGGCCTGAGACATAGCAGAGTCCAAGGAGATAGGCCTCTCATGAAAGGCAAATGCATCTTTCAATCCCTCTGAAAGACCATGGCAAAATTGACTTCGGAGTGCAGCATCATTCCAACCAGTATCAGCTGCCCATCTCCGAAATTCTGAGCAGTATATCTCTGCGGATATCTCTCTGGCATAACAGATGTAGTCTAGACTCAGCCAAAGCAACACAATCCGGATCATCATATATCTGACCCAGGGCTAAAAAGAATTCATTCACTGAACGGAGGGGCCGTGCCCCCACCGGCAGCGAAAAGGCCCACGACTGAGCGTTACCCCTGAGCAGCGATATAATGATCCCCACCCTCCGTTCCTCATCACCAGAGGAATGGGGAAGAAGGCGAAAATGGAGTTTGCAAGCCTCTCTGAAACGCACAAAATTCTCACTACCCCCGGAGAACGTATCCGGGAGCGAGATCTTAGGCTCAGAACAAACTCCATGAACGCAAGCTGAACCGGTCACTAGAAACTGAGAAAGAGTCTTACGGAGATCAGATACCTCCAATGAAAGACCCTGGAAGCGTTCAGTCAAAAGTGAAACCGGATCCATGCTTGAGACGGTTTTGGTGGTTTATAATGTCACGGAAGGTGTACAGGAAACAAGACAATGCAAAATGAATATATGACTCACTGGATCCAAAACTAAGGAACAAAGGGAAACCCCTGCATAAGACCTGGCACTGTCCCTGACTGCTCAACCTATGCGAACAGCCCAATGGTGAATGATCGCATATCCTCGTACCTTGACTATATAACACCTGAACACCCTACAATAGTGAGGGGACACGACCACCGGCTCCCTACACTAGACACGGAGGGAGTCAGGGTCACAAATGAATGTACAACACTTATCTTGTAGAAGACTGGGAAATAGGATCAGCATGCACACACACTCCAGGAAGTTGTATAAACCGCACACTAATGCATTATGGGGAGGAATTTAAAGGGATGCAATCAGTCCAACTACATGACAGCTGAGAGAGGCTAACGAGACGAGGAACTGAAAACCAAAACAAAGAAAGCTCAAGGAGGAGGTTCTGAAAGGCATCTGTCAGAGCTTCTCAGATGTCTGATTGTGACAGGCAGAGGCCGACTGCGCTCTGCCCAGATGCCAGCTCTTCCGCTGGGGTAGCCTGTGGGGAGTCAGGCTCTGGAGAAGAGGATAGGGGAGGGCAGAGGCCAACTGCGCTCTGCCCGGATGCCAGCTCTTCCGCTGGGATAGGGTCAGGCAATCCTACCCCCAGGACCTTGCTGCGGATCGGCTGTGGAAAGGAGAGATTGCTTAAATCCTCCTCCTGGCATTCCTGCAGGGCTGGTTGGGGATCTGCATCGGCTGTCCAGCATCCCTGTAGGTCTGGTGCAGAGACCGCGGTCCCATCTGCAGCATCGGAGCCAGGGGTGCTGTCCCCCTGTGGCCGGTGAGAGAGACCGACTGTCTCCTCTCCTTTCAAGGTAAACTGCCGCTGGGGAGTAGGACCGACTGTCCCTACTCCCTGAAACTCCGGCTGCAGTTGGGGATCTGGGCCGACCGCCCAGCATCCCTGTAGGGCCAGTGGAGAGCTCTCAGTCCCATCTCCACCTGCCATATGGGGTTCCCCCCAGGACCAGTCCATGAGGTCCCCTACCTCTGCAGATGGCACTGAGGCAGGGGATACTTCAGTCGGGTCTTCCCAGCTGTACGGTTGAAGGTCTGGGACTGCCACCCAGCTTTCCGGCAGTGTATATTGGGGCCAAATTGAGCTGAGCAAGTATCGGTAATCCTGCTCCAGCTCCCACTCCATTGTCACTAGACATGCCAGGTCTTGTCTTACCTCTCTCGCTGTAGCCCAATCATGCATAGCCTCCCTATAGTCATAGATATCCCAGAATCGGGACTCTCCAGCAACTCCAAACTCCGGTTCGGCAAAGGATTCAAACAACAGGCCAGGGCCATCATAATCCTCCCCCTCGGGTCTGTCGTGCTCAGCCATCCAGGGGGACTGCCGAATCACAAACCACCAGAGTGCCTGGTAGGCGTCATCTAGCCAAAGCTCCTTCCATACCAGGCTCTCGAGTTCTGTCACCCACTCATCCAGGGGCTGCTCTCCCAGAAGGGGCATTCGCAGGGCCACTCGCAACCGATGGGAAGATTTTCGCCCTGCCGACGCTGTACATCTTCCAGGGCCTCATGCCAGACGCCTTTCCGGACTGCATCCCTCCAGTCCATGTACTCCTCCTCATCGTAGTGTAACGATGTCCGAAGACTAGCCGATTCCATCCTGCTGTAGCCAGGGGCGCTGTACGGATACTAGAATTGCCCTCAATATGCTCCACGAACGGTGTCCCCGAGCTGCTTCTCCTCACACTAGGACGCGATCCCTCTGCTGCCACCACTGTAACGGATCTCCTGGCACCCCGACCGGGTACCTCCGTCGATGGATGCTCCTAGCGCTTCCTGAGGACTCCAAGCACTCCACTCGACACCGTAAGCACTGCAGACCCCACGAACCGCCGAAGCTTGGTTGAGGTCTCGCCGTCTCCTACCCACCCTGGACCTACGACAAGGATCCAGGCTCCAATGGGTGAACCTCTCTTCCTAAATCCAGAGAGCAATGCAGGAACAAGTAACAGGAACAAGCTCTTACAAGAGCTAGTAGTTATAGTCAGGGGAGTATAGCAAATCTTAAGCGTATAGCAATCCCCAGTGTCGATCAGTTACCCAAACACCAGCCTCAACATGATGAATGGCAAAATAGGAACTCTTTATTGAACACACAAGCATTGACTTATATACACATTTTACAACAAGGGTACCACCGCCGTGGACCTGGTTGGGAACTGAGGACATGACATAGCAGCCAATCCTTTACAGTTTAAACACAAAAACTAACCCTATTCAACAAACACAATGGCATTGTCTGTGACGCATTTAACAAACACAATGGCATTGTCTTTGACGCAATCAACAATGAACAAGATGCAAACAGACATCTTCACCCCCTCCATAATGAATGAATAGGGACAGTGGAGACACATGTGATGGGATTATCTCCTGAGTGTATCATATGGTGATCTTCTCATCTAGGAGTCGGCTGCTATTATAATCAACTATCTTAATCCCATCACTAACACAATCAGTGGGAGTCTCAGTGCAGAGTTAACCCTTTTGTGTTGCTGAATCCACACCATGCCTTTTTAACGGGCAATAGGAAATATGTGGCATATAAATTACACACATAAATAAGGGTTCATAGTTCCTTGTAACCCCAAAAGGTCTTGGGGGTCTCCATAGTTCTCGGTCCATAGTCTGTAGGAAGGAGGCTGGCCCTCAGGCTTCTCCAGCAGCCCCAGTGACGGTTCAGTCCGTCACACCTAGGGATAACATCACCAGCAGAACTAGTTTTGGTGTTTCAAATTTACAGTCGCCGCTGTAATGTATTTACCTCTCAGATCAATCCCTAAATATATTCCCACAAATGGATCTGTAACAGAACCTTCATTTTGAGTTCAATATGCACATAATGTGGGAATGTAATTTGTGACTAGGCCTATAGTCTAAATGAATGCAAATACAAGTGTTAGGAATATGTAGTGTTCTTTCCTGGTGCTAAACTGATATATTGGTATTGATTGCACACAGAAATGCAATGTAATATGTGTTTCTAGAAAAAAAAAAAGTTTTCTTTATTTTTTTTTATTTTTTTTGCACAACAGGGGTTGTCCAGTACTAAACTTCTACACTGCATTGCTCCATGCGAGCCAGTCCAGTATACTTCATAATACACTTTCATGTAAACTGTGGAGTGTAAAGGGGGGTAATGGGGTTTGCAGAGGGTCAAAATGTGAAAAAGGTACTGCTACATGTTCTCTTTAATAGTAAGGTTGAAGCCTAAAGTTTGTATTTTATTTGGTCTTAGATGACCAGTTTTGTTTTATCATTAAAAAATACAAAAACATGAATCCAAAGGTAAAGGGGTTGTCTGGCTTTGGAGCCTACAACCCCTATGCTACGGATCTGTGACCTATAACATAAAAAAGGAGACTCACCTGTCTACGGTCCCAGCCGCTTCTGATTCCTGTATCACAAAGTTATGCATTTACTTTGATTGCTCCTGTACTTACCTTTTACATGATGTGCATAAGATCCATTGCACGCATTCATAATGCACAGAACACTTTGATACCATATGTATGGCTCCACACTGGGGGATTCGTTTTTAAGAAGGGATAGGCAGGGGGCTACCTAACTTCCCTATAGATCGGAATGACTCTTGGAGGATATGTGCCTACTCAGAAAATTAGATACTAGGTGGAATATAAGCCATTTAAGTATGTTTTAAGAACATTATTTGTGTAAAATGGCCTGTAAATTACTGTACACATAGCAATATCTCAACATGAAGAGTCCTAGTTATGAGTTCATATTCTGTCCTTTGCCTATGTTTTACACACTAGGAGCCTCTATTGCTAATTACATTAGTCCTTGAATGTAACATTGTGGGCGGTCGACAGAAAGCATCTAAACAGTGAATGGAGCAAAACACTTCAACATGCATTACGACAGGCTTGAATTAGCTATAAAAATGAATCAAGAAAACATGATTATTATATCCTGTCAACACAACTGGGAGAGAAGCTAATCACAGTTTGAACTCTTTGCTGTATACAGTTTTTTACTGCTGCACAGCGCAAGGCAAAGACTGATTGGGTAGGAGGCACAAGTGGTCACACTAAAATGTCATGGCCATTACCACCTTGTGCCTTTAATTAGACCGAGAGGTACCATACAACCCATGCTTTCAATAGCAATCACTGTCTGTTGACATACTCCCTTAAAACAAATGTAAATTACTTCTGTCGATCCACCAATTGTTCTCACGACAGCTTGTCCCAAAAACGAAAAAAAAAACAAACAAACTGGAAAGCTGATTGGCTGATATAGGTAACATTGACACTTTCTTCGAACATTAAAAAATTTGTGATTTTTAGAGCTATTTTTCTACCTTGATAAATTCCCTATCAACGTTTCTCGACTAATTTACATTAGGCAACTGGCACAATAACAGTAATTTTGACCAGGGGTTCCCAGACTTTTGCATGCCACTGTATATACATATATATATATATATATATATATATAGATATATATATACCTGTTTGCCATGCTTCACTGAACATGGTATATTTGCTTTATGATTAGGTGCCCCCCCCCACTCCTCATTTTTCTCCACACTGTAAGGACTTCTGTCACAGAAACCCAGTTCTTGTGAGATCACACTGCAACATGATTCATTGCGATAGAGATTGTTACATTGGGGAAAAAAGATGAGAAATGACTGGCCACAACTAGTCATTCTACATTAACATACCTGGTGCGGCAACCTCTGTGGCAGGTATCTCAAGAACAGTGAGGCATCTAATCATAACAGTAAGGCTACATGCACATGACCGTATGTGTTTTGCCGTCTGCAAATTGCAGATCCGGAAAAAAAAAACGAATGACATCTGTATGCCATCCGTTTTTTTTTTTTTGCGGATCCATTGTAACAATGCCTAAAACGGACAAGAATCTATTTTTTTTGTGGGGCTACGGAACGGACATACTGATGCGGACAGCAAATGTGCTGTCCGCATTTTTTGCGGACCCATTGAAATCAATGGGTCCGCATCCTATCAGCAAAAAAAACGGAACGGACAAAGAAACAAACAACGTTCGTGTGCATGTAGCCTAAGTTTGTCATGCTCAGTGAAGCATGGCAAACAGGTATATACAGTATATGTATGTCAATTCTTTTCATTCGGTGACAGGTCCTCTTTAAAAAGATTTTCTGAGACTTTTATACCGATCCTCTAGATAGGTCATCAGTATCTGATCGATATGAGTCTGACCCCCGGGACCCCCGCCCATCAGCTGTTTGAGAAAACACTGACACATTGTACAGCGGCAGTGCTTGGTATCACAGCTCATCGCCATGGAGGCAAATGACCCACTCTTCCTCCCTCATATTGTGATTAAGCTAAATAAAAACACTGACAACTTTTTCTTAATGGAATAGAAATGGCCGAAGTGCTTTATTAAGGGTAACCAAGATTAAAACCAATAAATAATTTAATAAATTAATTAATAATCAAAACCATAACCATAACAATAAATACCAATTAAAAACCATCCATATAGACCAAGATCCACTCAGCATCAGCTGAGCGATACAGCCCCACAAGCCAAGCCTAGCATAGGCGAGGCCCCCCAAAGCACCGCAGCCATTTCTCTATTATATTTTGAAGACCTAAATTAAAAACATCAATCCCAACATCAGAAAGATGGACATTGTCCGATCTGTAGAGCCCAGGCACGAAGCCCTCCAGATCTATATGTCTATAACTAAACCCACCCACCAAAGGAAGAAATTTCGCTAACGCCCTATTCACCCGTTTGCGTATTTTCTCAAGAAAAATACCTTCCTTACCTGACCATATGAGACGAGGGACTATTTCAGAAAAAACCAGAGTAGTAAAAGGGAGCATACATTGCAACAACGACAAATCCCTCTTCATAACCCATAACAATTCACACGTTTTCAGTCTCCCTATGTCATTACCACCCAGGTGAAGCACAAGAAGATTGGGGACCGGCCATTTCAATAAAAGTTTACGAATTTCTGACAGTACACGCTTCCAACCCAACCCTTTAACACCCCACCAAAAAACATGCAGGTCAGCTGAATCAAACGATAGGTTCTCAGAATATATTCTCTTCTCCGCTCGCTTCTGAGCCCAAAAAATAAAGGAGTGGCCCACAATCCAGACCACAATATGACTACCTGCAAAAACAGAAAAACATTCAGACTGATAAAATTAAATCTGGCCTAACATATAACTTAACCCGATGAGAGTCCCAACGCCCAATTCTCCTGACAATTGACTCATCCAACCCTGCCCGTGCCGCCTCAGTAGCGGCACCAATTCTAAAGGAGTGAGAAGATATCTTACAAGACCCAAGATTCAAAAAAGACAGACATTTTTTCAATACTGAACTAAATTGGAATTTAGTGAGCGGAGAACAATCTCTATGAACTAAAAATGGGCCGCTCAGCGCTGGGCGAACCTCCAGCCAAGACCTTACTACACTAACTGGACATAATTCCGAACCTTCCCAAACATTCAATTTAATTAGTCTACCTCTCCCGTATTGATCAGTCTTTGACCTTCTAAGAAAAATTTCCACTACATCACCTTTTAAAGATACATCAGAAAAATCCAAACCAGAACACACTCTACGACTGGCCGCAACTAACTCGCTAATTCTTAAAGCTGCAAAGAATGCTAACACGAAAGCAGTACGGAAAAGCAAAGACTCAAAAGTATCAAAACAAACTTTAGGCAGCGTGTTACATAGCGATCCCAATAAAGGAATAGAAATTGGCCTCCTACTATCTATGTTCGGCAGGCCTCTCCTATAACCCTTAAGCATCTGCTTAACTTGAAAATGAGATGACAATGGCTGGTTACCATATAATTTTTGAAAAAAGGAAACCCCTGATACCATCCTAGCGATCGATGAAGGAGACAAATTCTTTTTAAATAAACTAGCAACAAAAAGCAACCCATAACCCAACTCATTAACATTAACACTACCTGTAACTGAATTAACAAAATTCAACCAATCCTGCCATGCAGCAGCATATGCTGCCCATGTTCTTGGGGCCAGAGAGTGCTTAATAGAATCACAAATTAGTCCCATATCAAATCCCAAAGATGACGAGGGCACGGATTCCCTTCCATCTCCGCTTCCGGCGCTACTTCCCGGAACTTCAAAAACTGAAAACGAGATAATGCATCAGCTACAACATTTGACGAACCTATTATATATTTAGCTTTAATCCATATATTATACTGCATACAAAAAAGAACCAAATGCCTCAATAGTTTAACTACTACATCGGATTTTGAAGAAAGAGTATTGATGGCAAAACAAACCCCTTTATTATCTGAATGTAACAATATCCTTTTATTCCTATAATCACGACCCCATAACACAATTGCAACAATTACTGGAAAAAGTTCCAATAAAACGACATTTTTTGTGAAACCATTGCACACCCATGATGACGGCCACTTTTCCGCTGACCACTTTCCACTCCAAAATGCCCCATAGCCACAGCTTCCAGCTGCGTCTGTAAACAGGCCCAAGGCATCCGATTCCACAAATTCTTCCTGCCAACAGCTAGAGCCATTGAAGTCCTGCAAAAATTCCAGCCAGACAGACATATCTTCTTTCAGACATCTTGTCAATCTAATATGAGAATTTGGAGACACTAAACCCCTAGTGGAAAAATAAAGACGCCTACAAAAAACCCTCCCTATAGGAATAACTCTACTAGCAAAATTCAAATATCCTAACAAAGACTGCATTTCCCTCAAACTACACTTCCTCTTACCTAACAAAGAAATTAATAAAGACCTGATTTTAACTATCTTCTCTACTGGCAGCCTAAACACCATATTCTCAGCATCAATGACAATCCCTAAAAATTCTAAACATAAACAAGGAAGAACTGTTTTTTCTGCTGCTACAGGAATACCAAAGCAAGAACAAATGTCTAAAAATCTGACTAACAATTCAGAACATAGATTAGAATCAGGAAATCCAATAAACAAGAAGTCATCTAAATAATGTAAAACACCTCCCCTTTTAATATCAAACTCAACAACCCACTGAATGAACGATGAAAAGGCTTCAAAATAATAACAAGACAGAGAAAAACCCATTGGGAGACATTTATCAAAATAAAAATAACCATCAAAATGAAAACCTAAGGAATTAAAACCTGAAGGCAAAACTGGCAATAAACGGAAAGCTGACTTAATGTCCGCCTTTGCTAACAATGCTCCCTTACCAAAAGACCGCAACAGCGCCAACGCATTATCAAAAGAGGCATAGACAACTGAGGCTTTTGACTTATCCACCATGTCATTTAAAGAGCTTTTTTCAGGATACGACAGGTGATGGATAATTCTAAAATCCCCAGGCTCTTTCTTTGGCACAACGCCCAAAGGAGAAAGCCTAAAGTTCTCAAAAGGAGGTTCTAAAAAGGGGCCAGCAATTCTATCCAAATCAAGCTCTTTCTGCAACTTATTCCTAACTACCTCTTTATGTAAGGAAACTGATTTCAGATTTTCAACCCAGCAGCAACCAACACCCTGAAACTGT
Source organism: Bufo gargarizans (assembly GCF_014858855.1). Lineage (NCBI taxonomy): Eukaryota > Metazoa > Chordata > Amphibia > Anura > Bufonidae > Bufo > Bufo gargarizans. The sequence goes on along the minus strand of NC_058083.1, from coordinate 307,681,115 downwards.
GGCACCTCAAAGCCATACTGAAACCCTTTAAAAAGCATCTCAGCTTTCTGACGATCTGGATAATGGACGAGCCATGGTCGCATTTCTGCTAACCTCACAGGACTCAATGCTTTTAGAAACGAGCTCCCTGGTATTTGGTTGCTGCTGGCCAGATAGGGAGTTCCTTTTGAAACAGCGAGACATGGGATGGGTACCTCCACAAAAGGAACACTCATGCTTAAAACGACAGTTACTTGCCCATTTACAAGTGGCCTCGTTAAAGGCAAAACACACCCCTTTTCTCATAGTGGTTTGTGAAGGATTAGATGACCTAACTGGAACCGATTTCTGGGGTAACATCAAATTCACCCACAGACCAATATCCTTCACCCCCCACTTAAGAGACGGGTGTACCGCTAGCTTCTGACGGAATGTCTCGTCATACTGAAACCAAGCCATCCCGCCAAAATTTCGGTATGCTTCTATAATTATATCCAGATGCTGAAAAAGTCCTGAACAAAGCTCAGGATGCTTTTCACCCAGTACTGCGGAATAAATACAAAAGGCTTGCAGCCAGTTATTAAAAGACCTGGGAAGAAAACGCTTTCTTTCCTCATCCACTCTATCCTCCTTCTTAACAACCTGATCTTTTGAAGACGGTAATAATGACATTAACTCTACATATTCCATTCTCCAAATTCGCTCTTTGATAATATTACTTAAATGAAAACCAAGCGGTGAAACCTCACAAGCTAAAGCTTCCTTAAAACAAATTTCCTTCACACCAGTACCTTTTTCAACATTAGGTAACACACTGCCACTCTCAACACTAGGCAGACTGACCTGATCAGACTTAGAGCTCCAGACATCTGAAGCTGAATTAACCTTTCGCCTGCCAGTAGTTTCCACTAGCAGCTTAACCAGACCAGCTACCAACGCTGAGTCAGACACAGACAAAACATTGAGAATCTCACCAACAGGGTGTCCCTCCTGGGCTGGTCCAGAGGCTGCAGCTGACTGTAGAGAAGATTTACTTGAGGGGCCTGGAGCCAGCTCAACCACATGAGGTGGGAGCCTCTCAACAGGTAGCCCTAAATCCTCCTGCTGAAAACCTTGTGAAGCGCAAGCCTGCGCTGATACTCCTTCACTGGCAGCTTGCTGATGACGTCTCACCGGCACCGCTGCTTGTTGATGACGTGGCTCTGGAATCGTCGCTTGCCGATGACGCTGCCCCCTGCTGGTACTGGGACCTGCTGTACAGAGCGGAACGCCGCTCTGTCCTCTTGACTCGACGCTCCTGGGGGACCTTCGGCTCTGGCCAGAGGCCACAGTCTCTGCTCTGCTGCTGCGCCGGCGTCCAGCCTTCGGAGGGGGAGGAGTATAAGCGCTCCTGGTTTTACGAGCTCTTTTGCGAGGCAGCGCAGACAACTCCTCCCCCTGACACTGGTCAGCAGATGGCTCCTCTGTACACAGCTCCGGGATGGCTCCTCCGTCTTCCGGCTCCCTCCTTTCTTCAGCCGACATCAGGAGCGGCGGCGACGGCGACCTCTGAGGCGATGGCGGCGGTAGGCGAGACGGCGGCATCATCAGGCAGGTTCTCAGCCATTCTTCTCCGCCGGCAGACTCCGCTCTCCCGATCAGCTGGCGCAGTAAATCCTCCATCCTGGTGCGCTGTCCAGATCCGCGGCGACTGCCCTGAGGTAGCGGCGAACCTGGGGATATAAAGGGTACAAATTTCCCGCCTTGCAGGCAGGGGCAAATCACAGAGCTGGGATTCTCCCCCAGCAACAGGGCAGCAACCAATTAGAAGCTCCTCTCCAGTTGCCATACAGAATTTACAATATCAACAAAACCAGCTCCAACTGAATTCTTCTTCTTTGAGGTAAATTACCTGTAAAATAAGAGCGGGAAAAGCAAGGGGGGGGGGGCAGAAAACATATACTGCATAGTAACTGACCTAAAATATGGGGGTCATTGCCCCCATGAGTCCCCCAAGCTAATCGCTCTGGTGGGCCCTCACATTCACTTCAATGGGGCTGAGTTGTGTCTAGGCTATGTGACATATGAAAGTGACATCACGTGGCCTAGGGTAAGCTGCGAGAAGGCCAAGGTGCTACTGCTACTGAATAGGTTATCAGTATAAAAGTCTCAGAAAACCTCTTAAATAATTACAATGACAAACATTTGTAATGTAAAGTGCAGGGATATTTCTGTGGCTGGGCCGACTCTCTGAGAAGTCAATGACTGCAATATAGGCGCTCAACCCCAACACACAACACATACTAGGGTCAATTTCAGAGGAAGCCAATTTGCCTATTTGTTTATTTTTGGAGAGTGGGAAGAAACTGGAGAACCTGGAGTAAAGTAAGTATGTTACCAAAAAAACAACATATTTTTTAAAATGTTTTTTACTCCATAATTTTTTTTTACTATCATTAACTTTGCAGCAAAATGTAACGTTTATTGTTTAGTTTTTCATTTTTCCATAAAAGAAAAGCAGAAACGTAAAAGTGCTAAAAAGCTAGTAAACCGCAATACTATTTATTTCATACTAAGCCTGTGAAGAAAATAGTGATAATATTTAGTAGCTTTTTAGCACAAAAAAAATTGTTTCTGTAACAGGTTGGTTCTATAGTGTAGAGGTAAACTTGCTGCCTGCTATGCAGAAGGTCTGGGGTCAATTCCTAACATATATCTGTAAAACAGTAATTCTTAGTAACGGTTATGGTAGAAAATGTAACTTTTCCTTTTCTGCTTTTTTTTGTGAAAGAAAAGCCAGAAAGTAAAAGATACATTTTTCTGCCATAACCTGTAAAAAACTTTGTTTAGTAAATGTCTGTGTGCTGGGAGAAGACCACACCGTTTCATTAGTATATACTGCACTGAAGTGAATGCTAATGAGTCCAACAATATCATAAACATGAATTGACTGCAGTTCAGCCTGTATTACCCTCATGGCGGTCCCAATCTAATGCTTTCTAAAATGTAATAATGCATAGAAAGAAAAAAAAACACAGCTCAGCCAGAAACCTAGCACTAGGATTGTAGATATTCCCTTGGTAAGATGAAAGGCAGCACAGACCATTCCAGGTATAGAAGATAGCTTCTGGAAAAATATTGTGGATCCAGTTCTTGTAAAGTTAAAAATTTTACAGAAACATGCTTAAAACCACCATAATAGCCTGTCGCTTATGGGTTATATTCTTACTTGTAGCTCAAAATGGAATCAGAAGGTAAAAACTTTTAAATTCAAATCCACCAATGGAGTAAATCAAGGTTCATCACATGATTGGATATCTAATGCAAATGTAATATTCATCTAAAAGTTGTACACAGAGCGCAATATAATTGCAACTCAAATACTGGCTATGTAACTATGTGTTTGATCCAGATTAATTCTGCACTTAAGGCCTCATGCACACAACAGTATTTTTTCACGGTCCGCAAAACGGGGTTCCGTTGTTCCGTGATCCGTTTCCGTTTTTGTTTCCGTGTGTCTTCCTTGATTTTTGGAGGATCCACGGACATGAAAAATGAAAAAAAAAATCTAAGTCAAGTTTGCCTTTGAAATGATAGGAAAAAACGGACACGGATCACGGACGCGGATGACAATCTTGTGTGCATCCGTGATTTTTCACGGACCCATTGACTTGAATGGGTTCGTGAACCGTTGTCCGTGATAAAAATAGGACAGGTCATATTTTTTTCGAGGACTGGAAACACGGATCACGGACGCGGATGCCAAACGGTGCATTTTACGATTTTTCAACGGACCCATTGAAAGTCAATGGGTCCGCGGAAAAAAAACGGAAAACGGAACAACAGCCGCGGATGCACACAACGGTCGTGTGCATGAGGCCTTATGGGCATATAAACCTAGTGTGGGGGATATAAACTGATATGAGACATAGATAAACCATGCCAAGCAGTAACTATGTAGATCGCTACTCTGCAGTCCAGTGAATCACGTATTTAAATCTGTAAATTGTGAACAGTAGTAATATGGATAAGAAATATGTTGAATAGCACTTGAGATCAGTGATATATATATGTTATGATTGTAAAATTCACCTACTTTTGTTATGATCCAAAGTGTAATTAATCCCTAATTGTGTTACGTGCCATAAGTGCATGCAAACACAATAAATGCATAGCTAATATGGAGTCATAATATGTCATGAAAAGGTTATTGAACCCTGAATAATGGGCGAAGAGAAGAAAGCCCCCCCCCCCCCCCCCCCCCCCCCCCAACCAGCACTAATGCACACATACCAATATAGAGCAGAAGTTGGAGAGGTGTAAACAGTGGCATAGACATAAGCATACGATCATAGGCCATGATATCTTAATTTGATGGTGGTGAACGTGCATATGTATGTCAGACACCACATATGTGCACCTCTACTTAACCCCACCTTCTCATGTAGCAAAATTACTGCTATAGTTACAATAACCAAATGTGTTTTGTCTGTGATAAACTCAACATTCAAAGCAATGGCAAAAATAATGGTAAAAACACAGTATGGAATGCGTTGTTCATGGAGGACCTTTGAAAAATAAGACCGTAAACATAGCTGTAACAAAACCGTGGATGTGGTAAAGGATCATTTGTTTTCAAAAACTGGAGGATAACTGGTATTATGTCATATATGACAAGTAATGGTATGATAGTGAGTGGCATAGCATACAGTCATGTAAAACATCATACAGTCACTAAACAGGGATATGGCAATGCATTTGAAGATAGGACTACAGAAGTCTACAATTAAGAGACCAGAGCAACCCCTCCAACTAATAATGGCACATTAAATCAGATTTATAGTCCAGACCAAATGGATATCTCGTATTGGGATGGAATAACCAGTTTGCGATTAAACAATTTCCTGTGCCAATCTTCACCTCGAATCAGTCTTTGTACCCCTTCAATGCCAAAAAATTTTAAGGAGGCAAGGCAGCCACCATGTTGTATTGTAAAATGTTTTGTGGCCCAAATATATTATTTTGTAAATTCTGCAATTCAGGTCTTTTGTTTTCTTACAGTGCATCCCACATATTTTAAGTTACATGTGACATATTCGATGACATAGATGATTAGATTATGTGGTTGCTCTCACAATTAATGTGGATTTTTTTCTTTGTAAATCGGCAGACATTGCATCTTTTTAGTCCATATTTTTTTAATCCTCTGTGTTGTAGCCAGTGGTTCCCCATTTTAGTTTGTGTTGTTGAAAACAAATTTGGAGATAATGAATTTCCCAGAATTTGACTTTTTCTGGCTACAAACATACATCCCTTGTTCTGCAAAAATGTCATCTTGGTAAAAAAATCGGTAAGTTTCTTTGTATAACATTAACAATTTGTTTGTATTCTCTACTAGATACCATCAAAAATGTAACCATGGTGCTTTTATGTGGAGTCTTAGGGGTAGATTTATCATAACGGGTGTAAAGTAGAACTGGCTTAGTTGCCCATAGCAACCAATCAAATTCCACCTTTCATTTTTCAGAGCTCTTTTGAAAAATGAAAGGTGGAATGTGATTGGCTGCTATGGGCTACTAAGCCAGTTTTCCTTTATCCCTGTTTGATAAATCAACCCCTTAGACTTTCTAGGATTGGTACTGTAGGATGCAGCATATCATTCCTATTTTTTCTGGCAACTAGATTTCTGGTCATTTGGATAGTCCACTCAGGATAACCTTGACTTTTTAGTCTGTTACAGGTCTTTTCAATTTGGTGTATTGAAGCGTAACTATTTGAGCAGGCTATTCTCAAGGCTCTTTCACACCTGCGTTATAGTCTTCCGGCATAGAGTTCCGTCGTCGGGGCTCTATGCCGGAAGAATACTGATCAGGATTTTCCTAATGCATTCTGAATGGACAGTCCGTCCTTCAGGATGCATCAGGATGTCTTCCGTTCCGGAACGGAACGTTTTTTGGCCGCAGCAAATAGCGCAGCATGCTGCGCTTTTTGCTCCGGCCAAAAATCCGGAACACTTGCCGCAAGGCCGGATCCGGAATGAATGCCCATTGAAAGGCATTGATCCGGATCCGGCCTTAAGCTAAACGTCGTTTCGGCGCATTGCCGGATGCGACGTTTAGCTTTTTCTCAATGGTTACCATGGCTGCCGGGACGCTAAAGTCCTGGCAGCCATGGTAAACTGTAGTGGGGAGCGGGGAGCAGCATACTTACCATCCGTGCGGCTCTCGAGGCGCTCCAGAGTGACGTCAGGGCGCCCCAGGCGCATGGATGACGTGATCGCATGGATCACATGATCCATGCGCATGGGGCGCTCTGACGTCATTCTGGAGCGCCCCGGGAGCCGCACGGATGGTAAGTATGCTGCTCCCCCGCTCCCCACTACTACTATGGCAACCAGGACTTTAATAGCGTCCTGGGTGCCATAGTAACACTGAAAGCATTTTGAAGACGGATCCGTCTTCAAATGCTTTCAGTACACTTGCGTTTTTCCGGATCCGGCGTGCAATTCCGGCAAGTGGAGTACACGCCGGATCCGGACAACGCAAGTGTGAAAGAGGCCTCACTCTAGTAAACTTACTTACAGGTATTAATTTGATAGTATGTATTGGGTGGCTACTGGTCGCATATAGCAGAGTGTTGCCCAGCAGAATTTTTCCTAAATAGGGAACTATAAAACTTCCCATCTTTAGTGTCTCCTGCCCTGTTAAGATAAAGGAACGAAATCTGTTGATCTTTTGACAGTAAGCTGTAAAGTACACTGCTTGTTGTTAATTTAACAAAAAAAAAGGCTGGCTTAAACGCCACATCGCCTGACCAAACAATCAAAATGTCCTCGATGTATCCATACCAGCGTATATTGTTACTGTAAGGGCTCCAAATAGAATAAATGAATTCCTCCTCCTGACTTGGAAAAAAAGTAAGCCAGCACTTCATCTGCAGATCTGCTGTTTTGCCCCACATCAGTACAGAGAGTAGTTTGGGATTTGGGTGGTACTACCTCTCCTTATGGAGAGTGCCTTCATGGGCGTGAGGAGGCTTAAGGCTGAGTTCACACGGGCGAGATTTCCGCGCGGGTGCAATGCGGTAGGTGAACGTATTGCACCCGCACTGAATCCGGCACCATTCATTTCTATGGGGCTGTGCACATGAGCGATTTTTTTCACGCATCACTTCTGCAATGCTTTAAAATCGCAGCATGCTCTATATTCTGCGTTTGTAACGCAGGACAGGCCCCATAGAAATGAATGGGGCTGAGTGAAAATCGCAAGCATCCGCAAGCAAGTGCGGATGCGGTGCGATTTTCACTCATGGTTGCTAGGTGACAGTCTATTCACTGTATTATTTTCTCTTATAACATGGTTATAAGGGAAAATAATAGCATTCTGAATACAGAATGCTTAGTACAAGGGCAATTGAGGGTTAAAAAAATAAAAAATAAATTAACTCACCTTGTCCTCTTCATCGCGCAGTTCCCGGTCTCTTCTGATGAGCTGTCGGCTAAAGGACCTTTGGTGACGTCAGATCACATGCTCCAATCACATGGTACATCACCACGGTGATGTACCATGTGATTGGAGCATGTGATCTGACGTCACCAAAGGTCCTTTAGCCGACAGCTCATCAGAAGAGACCGGGAACTGCGCGATGAAGAGGACAAGGTGAGTTAATTTATTTTTTATTTTTTTAACCCTCAATTGCCCTTGTACTAAGCATTCTGTATTCAGAATGCTATTATTTTCCCTTATAACCATGTTATAAGGGAAAATAATACAATCTACACTACAACTAACCCAAACCTGAACTTCTGTGAAGAAGTTCGGGTCTGGGTACCACAGTCGGTTTTTTATCACGCGAGTGCAAAACACATTGCACCCGCGTGATAAACACTGAACATCGGAACGCAATCGCAGTCAAAACTGACTGCAATTGCGTACCCAATCGCGCGGGTTTGCCGCAATACACCGGGACGCATCCGGACCTAATCCGGACACGCCCGTGTGAACCCAGCCTAAAGGTCATACATGCTCCTCTGGAATTCTGGTAAGGAGAGATGCCTTAGGAGAGGAGAGCTGCCTCTGATGCCATCAGCCAATGTTCGGCCTGGTGGGATTAGAAGCAGAGCTTGCTAAGAGCCTCCTCACACTGATTAAGGCTCTCTATTAGATGAATAATGCTTTCCATACTGTGTTTTTACCATTATTTTTACCATTGCCTTGAATTTTGTGTTCATCACAGACAGTACACATTTAGTCACTGTAGCCAACAGTAATTTTGCTACATGAGATAATGGGTGGGTTTAAGTAGAGGTGCACATTTGTGGTGTCCCCTCCCCTGAAAATATGCATGTTCACGTCCATCATATATCATATCAATGGCATCTGATTTTTCTTCCTAAAATGTTCTTTGACACCATTTGCTGCTTGTTTACTTGGTTTTCATGGAAGAGCAACCCTTCACACCTCCCACATAGACTATTGATTTTAAAACTCTACCTAGGGGGCATGGTTTTTCCTGACCCCCTTTTGTACTACAGGGCAAACTACCTGAGTAGATGGGTGACTCTAGCTGGTATAGATACTTCTTCCTCATACACTGAAGCTGAACGTGTGAGCAAATAGCTTAGCTTTGACGCATGTGCTCCCCACCTTCAATGACCACTAATTATGCTCAACTGTTAAAGAAACCATAACAGTAGTCTTTCATACTTTTTTTTTATCTCTTTACCCAAACCACATACCTTCTCCTTTCTGGCCCCAATACGCATGCTTCCGTTTCTAGTAAACAGAGGGAACCCTTTGCGGTAATTATGGGAAAAATTACCCAACTGTACCATAGCTGAAGATGAAAAAGAGTACAACAGACTTTCTTTCCTACACATCACACAATACCGTCAAGTATGCAAACAATTTCTACCGACACACTTGGAGCCATGCCTTGAACAATAACTATTACTGCCGCACCTTCTGACAGATCTCCTCTCAAACATTTACGCATGCGTAGTCGTTGACAAAGCACCGGCCAAACCCAGCTTTCTTTTAGCTTGGGAAAGGGAACATGATTCTACTGTCAGCACAGTAGGCAGGAAACACACACACAGTGAGCCCTAACTGGAACCCAAGTCGCTATCCCTGCCTGCTTCCATCACAAGCCCTAAGCGACGAGTCTGCGACAAGTCGACGTTCCCTGTTCTTGACAGGATCTTTTAAAACGTCCTCACTGCGTCTAAGTTGCTAATTTCTACAGGAGGAGAAGAAGAAAAGGGAACCTCTGTATCGGCGCTGTCAGCAGGAGTCAGATACCAGGTGAGTATTGCTACAAGTAGATAATTATTTTTATTTTTAGTCGACGCGTTTCAAGGGTAGAGTGCCCCCTTCATCAGGACAATAATCAGATGACATTCACATACAGCCATATTTAAAGCCATTTTTGGCGCACAGGCTAGGGGGTGGGAAAGGGAGGAGGGAGAGGGGGCAGATGTGGGTGTGTTTTTGCATAATCCTGTGGGTGGACATGGCAGGGAAAGGTGTACTATATGTAAATAAACATGTATGGGCAGAAAACACGTTTTACTGTCTTTATTTTAATTATAAGTGGTATGCTGGCCGGTATGTTGATTGCGCTTGTGATGAGCACAATCGTGGCGGCAGGGTAAGCACGATTATGCTGTATCTTTATTATATAATTGATGCCGTGGTAGGTTTGACAGAGAGGGATTTAGGTAGGGACCCTGAATCTATGTACTGCCGTGTGCTCGTTTCACTAGTGGCAAGCGCGATCCTCACTGCATAGCAGGCAGGATCGCGCTGAGCACTTGTTCTGTGTAGGATGCAGCGATGAGCTCAATGGAGAAATGCGCTGGGGGGGGTAAGAGTGTCTATTGTTACATAGAGTGCACAATGTATCTGGTGTTGTGGGGCAAAAAGTTGCCACTTTATTAAAAAATGGATCTATATAGGCAGCACTAAGTTTCTGTCTATATGCCTGTGTCAGGGGCCAGTTACGTGTAGAGGGGGGAGGAGTGTATGAGTTGTTATGCGCAGGATTATGCAAAAACACACCCACATCTGCCCCCTCTCCCTCCCCCTTTCCCCCCCTGGCCTGTGCGTTAAAAATTGTTTTAAATATGGCTGTATGTGAATGTCACCTGATTACTGTCCTGATGAAGGGGGCACTCCGCCCTTGAAGCGCGTCAATTATTATCTACTTGTACCAATACTCACCTGGTATCTGACTCCTGCTGACAGCGCCGATACAGAGGTTCCCTTTTCTTCTTCTCCTATACGAATCAACTCATCCCGACGTCCGCATCCACGGCACGGGTAAGAACCAAGGCAGCAGCGCAGGCACCGCACACGCTGATCGCGTAATATCAGCCAAGCCAAATATAGCTGTTTTGACTCCTCACAACAAAAGTTGGTAAGCGCAACTATTCTTATGATCTTATTCAAATGAAACAGCACCACACATGAGGCGCTGCCTCCTGTCCCTTTCTTCTCTTTACATGATTGGTCCGGAGCGGTATCCGATATAACTGCAACCGGAGGACGTATCCAGTCCACTTTTTTCTAATTGGACGATCTGCAGCCCACAGTTTGGTGTCCTGTTCTTCAAACTTTAATTGACATACTCAAGTATTCAACCAATAATGGAATACTTTCCACAGTAGCTACAACAGCGTCAATCGTTGGTTTCACGCTACACCACCAAGAAGGATAACACCGTAAATCTTGGGTCGGGAGCTACGAATGACGACATGACAATTCATACCAGTATTGATATTAATAAGATGCTTGAACTTTTTAAAGCCCTTGAGGATAACCTCAAAAATGAACTATTCCATTCACTGGACATAATGTTTCTAGAAATATACCTTCAGGAAAACATAGGCCCTAGGAGTCTATGAATAGGTCTTGCCCCCACTTTTCCAGATGATCCAGTTTTCACCTATGAGTGGAATGATTATCTGGATCAGTGTGCTGCAGGCATAATTAGAATGACCATAGATAAGAGGAAAAATCTCGCCAATTTCTATACCAAGGAAATTGAAACAAATATTGAACATCTCCGTCAGTTTACAATACACCCTGACTTTTCCATCATTAACCACAACCTGACCAATAGAATCTATCAAAATGAACAGAATATCTTAGCAAATAAATCTAGTAAACTACAGAGAGATAGAGCAGATAAAGAGCAAGGCAAATACCGATTACCCAAAAATAGGGGACCAAATAACTATAAACTACACAAAAACCACAAATGAAAATACCAATAAACGTGACAGAGCAGAACCATAGACCATCCCACTATGGGATCAACAAAACATGGTCATAAACTAATCACCTTTACAAAAAGAATCATGATCAGAAACCAAAAAAGAATAATGAGCATACCCAGAATGTAGAAAGTAACACCAATCATACAACCGAGATTGACTCAGCCACTATCAGCAAAGAGGCTATCTCAATCCAAAACAAAAACCCCATCAGCCATCCTAAACAAACCGTACATACCCCCAGGGACCACCCGTCGAACAATATAGAGAAGGTAGGAACATTGCCAATTGCTACTCCTTCTCATTACCTCAACATAGGGGATACTAATCGCACCACGCAGCTATTACCCCCCCCCCCCATACTACCGAACTACCAGGCTACCCACACACATACTGATAATACAGACAACTCCACTACAGATGACTTCCTGGAAAAGTTCAGAGCATTAAAATCTAAGTACTTTGAATATTGAATATAAAAATAGAAACCGCACATCCTTTAATTAATACAATACTAAAGACCACGTCTTCCCTTATCCACCTCACCTATACTACTGAGAGCAACAATACACCAAACCCCCCCCCCCCACCCTGCCTGATATCGCCAGTAACATAAACTCAGTCTGTCTTGTCCCCACCCTTTCTAGAAAAACCTACCCCCTACACACAAGCAGCGGGTCACCTCCAAGATTCCTCTCTAGCCATTAATATTACCATACATCAAACGTCATTATTGGATACTATTGAAAACAATTATATCATCACTATTGATAACTCCAGCTCTGGTACTACTGCTCTGGTACATTTTTTTGGCCAAGCAAAAATCAGTCCACCCCCCAACTAACGATAACAGGCCTCTTAGACAATCACCACCCCCAAAATGTCCACACTCGTGTCATTTTTGGGGGAGGAGTTATGACACAGGACAAATGTGACTATTTAGGTCACTTTTAATGGAAGGCCAAAAGAAGATACATTTTTTTATTACAGCAACTGAAGTTTGTTCACTTCAGTTGCTGTAACTAAGCCATTTCATGAAATAACTGGCAAAAATCTAGATCCATTTGTTGATAACAACTTATATTTTGACTCAAAAAAAAAGTATTTTAAGTTCTTAATCAGACGATGCAGGCAATTAAAAACATGGGACAAATACGTCCCTTGGTCCTCAAAGGGTTAAAGAGGACCTGTCATCTCACCTGACATGTTTATTTTAGTAACTACTTGCATTTCCTAACAATTAAATAGTTCCCTGCATAGGATACCGGCCCCTCAAGCGCTGCAAATCCAAGGACACTGTGAGAAGGAGAGTCCACAATATATAGTAATGAAAAAGGATTGCGCTGCTGGAGAGAGTTCTTTTACAGTTTCAGTCAAATCTTCTACTTGTCTATTCGGAAAAAGCCTTCAAATAAATTGACCACATACAGACATCTATCCCAATCATAGCATGGAAACCTGAAAAAATATGAAAAAACGCACTCTGGTGTAGTATGTATGCAAAAGATTTGCCGCACCTTGTGATTAAGCTATACTCACAAGACTCCACTACAAGCACGCATGGATAGAAGTCCGGTCGATGTCATCCACAGGAGTGCTTCACAGGTGCAATGGGCGTGCACCTCCAGCCGTCTGTTAGGTGGATATTACTCTATCCCCTTCTGTCGTGGTGTAGAGTAATATCCAGCATGAAGGACACAGATTTTTAGAATGCAATCCTAATACCTTTGGAAGCTGATTTTATAGGCCTTAAGATACTCATCCCATGGGAACAGTCTTGGAGGATAATTTCATGGGTTGTGGAGATTTAGGATTCCCCACAACAGACCAGGCCTCAGGCTTCAGCAAAGTAGTGAATTTGCATTCTTTATCCAGAGACAGACATTAGGGAATGGAAATTTGTGAGATCTGTAAAAAGTCTCAGGCTGGAGGAAGTTCTTCTGGAGAGTGCACAGTGAGCTGTTTTCCATCATCCAGAACTCTAATTCCAAACGAAAATAATCAATGGTAAGGTATATTTCTGGAACATAGGATATCTTGCAAGGGCTTCAATTTGCGAAGTTTAGCTACAGTGGAGGCTGTCCGGGTAGATTTCTAAAGATGTGCCTTGGTTATTTTTGAATCTTCCATAGACGTGAATGGAGAGAGCTGTGCATGAGTGGCCACTTATCGAAAGTGGAAATTTATAGACATTTATTGCATATCTTGTCAATTTAGCATAGATGTTGAGATGGTAATACCCCTTAAATAGAATATTTTTACCCGGGAGCTGAGGCCTATGTTTTTCTTGCTGCACACATTCCTTTGCATATCATTCATAATGACTCTGTCCTGTAACCATTTGAGCATGTCAGCCATTCTGACTGGCTTCTTATTATATCAGCATGCTTACTTCATTACAGATCTTTTGGAAACTCAGCCACTGCAGGAAACAGATGAGGAACTCGCCGCTGACATTGACTATACAGAGATAATATCTGAGGAAGAAAAGGAAGAGCTAAAGAATGAACTGACCAAGGTAGACATAGCTTTATACTTATTTTAATTCATATAAAACATGTAGGAGCAGAACAAATGCTATTACTTAGATCACAATTGTTCAAATATTTCCCAATGATGACTATGTAACGGTGAGATCAGTGTGGGTGCACGCGAGTCACAGTGACAAATGATGTAGAGGCAGTAGAGTGCGACAAGTAACTGTTAATTTTACCGAACAATATGGCAGTTTAACATGGTGAGCAAAGTATGGCAACAGTATGGCGGATTAATATGCAGAGCACAGTTCTTACAAGGGTTGTCCAAATCTTTTAACTTTTTTTTACTTTTTCAACTTTCAACCCCAGCCTGCTGTACCTGTTGAAAAAAATCTGCTCTCTGATACTTCACTCCGGTTCCTTGGATCCCTTTAGAAATCTTCCAGTCTCTGTCTTGTAAACTTCCAGGCGGATGGGGTCAGGTGTTCTGCTGCAGCCAATTACTGGCCTCAGTAGTAACGTGTCCCCCAAGAGGCATGTGACCCAGCAGTGATAGCCATTAGCTGCAGCGGCGTGTGAGACAAGGACTCAAGGAGTTGTAACAGAGGGGAGCATGATTTTTTTAAACAGCAGGCTGAGGTTGACAATTAAATAACTCAAAAAGGTTAGACAACCCCTTTAAATATTACTGGAACAGTCAAACTCATAAATACAATGTGACAGAGGTAGCAATGGTGGTTGTAATCCTCCCTTCATGCAATGGTATCTGTGGCTGTCTGTAACAGGAAATACAATTTTATCACAATAGTAAAAGTAAAACTTAAATTGTATGCAGCCTGAAAGCTTAAAAATCTGACCTACTGTTGCCAATTAAAGGGGTTTTCTGGGCTACAGATATTGATGACCTATCCTCCGCCTCCTCTTCAGTGTTTACTTGCATGCCATCTAGACTGTAGAGGTGGTTCGGGGTAATTACAGCTTCCTCTGCCATTCAAGAGAATGAGATGAAAGGCTGTAATTACATTAGACCACTGTCAATTCACAGCATTGGTCACTGTTAAAACCAGAAACAATTCCCCAATAAATATTTTGCCTTATATGGCAAACTATGCCTGTAAGTAACTCTAGGAATCTGCCTGCCAATATTCTGTGCCAGTCCACACCTGGAACCTGATTTACCATGCCTTCACTCCAGAATTCTGGATTTTGAGCTCACTTACACAAATATTTTTGCAACTTTTTTCATGTTTTCACCAGTCACTCCAGTTTTTAAATATGGGTGGGAAAGTGGGTGTGATTAGCTAGGGTAATGAGTTCCTCTCCAGATTTATCATAAATACTTTTATTTTTTTTAAGTTGCAATCTCACTCCCGTAGGAGAGTGGAGTAGGAAAACTGGAGTTACTTTTCTAGACAAAATTGTTTAAGGATGAGACAATCTTATCATACAACATGTAAGATTTGATAAATGTGGCATAATGTACGCCAACACAGACTGAAGCAAAACTGACTTCAAATATTCCCCAGATGATAAATTCCCCACCCCCCTCATTTTTACAACCCAAGCCTGGACTTCTTAATAACTATTAACCATTTGTATGGTTGCTGCACTATACTTGCTAATACTAGCCACATAGATATTGTATAGATAGTCTTAATATCAGATACTGCTTATATATTATAGAATGTTTTAGTCAATGACCTTTCTCAGCCATATGAGCCTGAGAGGACTTGTGTGTGTATTGCTGGAACATGGTCCTGTAGCAACCTGGAAACTGTCAACGAGTAAGCTAGCTACTGTTAATGGATAGTATTTTAGCTTTGTTTCTCTAGTTACTATATGGAGTGCGCTACTGTGTGCTGTTCTTAATAAGTTGACACTGAAATGTTATTTATTTACTTCCTAAATGCAAAATTGCACACATATTCTTTCTTAAAAATTTCCCACTATTTTATTTTTGTACAGTATTCAGTCAGGTCCATAAATATTGAGACATCGACACAACTCTAGCATTTTTGGCTCTATACACCACCACAATGGATTTGAAATTAAATGGACAAGATGTACTTTAACTGCAGACTGTCAAAGAGTTTTTTAAGGGAAAGAAGTGAAATGTTATGCAATGGCCAAGTCAATCACCTGACCTGAATCCGATTGGGCATGCATTTCACTTGCTGAAGACAAAACTGAAGGGAAAATGCCCCAAGAACAAGCTGGAACTGAAGACAGTTGCAGTAGAGTCCTGGCAGAGCATCACCAGGGATGAAACCCAGCGTCTGGTGGGTGATGTCTAGGCGTTCCAGACTTCCGGCTGTAATTGACTGCAAAGGATTTGCAACCAAGTATTAAAAAGTGAAAGTTTGATTTATGATTATTATTCTGTCCCATTACTTTTGGTCCCTTACAAGTGGGAGGCACATATGCAAACTGTTGTAATTCCTACACCGTTCATCTGATTTGGATGTAAATACCCTCAAATTAAAGCTGACAGTCTGCAGTTAAAGCACATCTTGTTTGTTTCATTTCAAATCCATGGTGGTGGGGTATAGAGCCCAAAATGTTAGAATTGTGTCGATGTCAATTTATGGACCTGACTGTATCTACCTCCTTTACATAGCTGTCTGTCCTACTTCTACAGGTATAAAGAACCGTGCAGAGGCCCAAGATCCCACTATAGCATGAAAGAGAACACTCTTTTTACACAGTCGTCAGCTGATTCCAGAACTGCTAATAGGACGTGCATTTATTTCCTTTCAATACACCCCGTAAAAAAAGAAATATAACAATCACAATTCACTGCAGAACGGCTAATAGAATGTATGTATATTTCCTTTTAATACACCACGTAAATGGCGGTAGTACAAAGTAACTTTACCGCAGAATGGCAATTAAGACATATATTTTTTTTGATTAATAAACCCCCCCCCCAAAAAAAATATATAACAATCACATTTCACTGCAGAACGGCTAATATATAGGACGCACGTTTATTTCCTTTCAATAAACCCCACAAATGGCTGTAGTACAATGTAACTTCACCGCAGAACGGCAATTAAGATGTATTCTTTCTTTTCTTAATACACCCCAAAAAAGAAATATAACAATCACAATTCACCACAGAACGGCTAACAGGACATACGTATATTTCCTTTTAATACAGCATGTAAATGGCTGTAGTAAAATATAACTTCACCGCAGAACGGCAATTATGACATATATTTTTCCTATTAATACACCCCCCAAAAAAATAAAATATCAAAATTCACTGCAGAACGGCTACTAGAAGGTATATTTCCTATTTAAATACCATGTAAATAACTGTAGTACAATGTAACTTCACTGCAGAACAGCAATTAGGAAATATTCTTTTTACTATTAATAAACCCCCCAAAAAAGGATAACAATCAAAATTCACAGCAGAACGGCTAATAGGACGTACGTATCATTCCTATTAATACACCACATAAATGGCTGTTGTACAATGTAACTTCACCGCTGAAGGGAAATTATGACATATATTTTTTCCTTTTTTTCCTATTAATACACCCCCCAAAAAAGTAAAACAATGTAAAATCGATGCAGAACGGCTAATAGGATCTACGTATATTTCCTATTTATTCACCCAGTAAATGGCTGTATCACACAGCACATGCACCCCAATAACAAGCAATGTTTGCTGGAATCACTGATGTATCATATAGTGCAAACAAACTAAAAGCAGCAGTATAACTGCAATCTGGATCCCCAACTAGTGCAGCAAGGTGTAATAGAATCGCTCCTATTACCCGTGCTGCACATTCACCTGTTGCACCCTGTTCTCCTTTTATAGTGTAAATAATGCCTCCCTATTCACTACACATTAAAGAATCTTTCCCTTAACTTCTAAATCGATTTTTCAGCACAATAAAGTCTTTACTAGCACTGTCCCTAGTGCCTGCTGACATCTTTCCCTGCACTAAGTACACTGGAAAATGGCTGAACCCAAGATGGCTGAGACTATTTATAGGGCTGTGACATCACAGGGGCTGGCTGGCTGCTGAATGGTTGCATGCATGGCATTGTGGGTGATCCCTCGTTCCCAGAGTTCTTTGCTCCATGTCCTAACACGTGCATGCGATTCGTTACCACAAAGCACAAGGAAATTCGGCTTTGGTGCGGATCTAATTTTTCCTGAAATTCAGATCGAATTCCACTTCGTCAACTTCGATTCGCTCATCTGTACTCATAATGTATTATTAGGAGGGACACACCCACAAAAGAAAAGTTTGAAACTAGCAGCAGGCGGCCTGAAAATAAATGATGGAATGAGGATTGTAGCCCAAAAGTTAGTGCAACTTTTTTAACTCAATGTAACCACTAACATATGTAAAACATTTTTTTCATGCCAAAAGTGTCCATAACCTTCACATGCTAATAAAATTAGTGGCTTGTTGCATAGCTATGCTTCACATTTGTTTTTTGGGGCTCAAAATCCATCTCTGCCTATAGACAAAATCCAAAGAAGATCAGGGCAATCAATAAGGAACCCCTTTCTAAACTGCCTACTAGTCTGGATGTTTTTTTCAGGGAATGCAACCACTGTGAGTAAAATGTCAGATAGGCAGAGTGATGGGTAGTCCTTGTTAGGGCACATATAGTCATGATAGTAACAAGAAGCAGATTGAAGCCTCTGTATGTTACTCAAAGGTGTCTTTAGTGCTCAGTAGAACTGAAGACTGAAGACAGACTTTCCTTAGCAACGCTTAGTTAGAACTTTGATAAGAAGACTCTTTACACCCTATTTTCTAGTACAAAGAAACATCTTTCCCTAATAAAGTATATTACAAAAATGTTTGTCTTCCCTGTCCCTACACAATATTAAAAATAAACTGAAACAAACACTTTACTCTTCAAACTCAAATCACATACCAGCCTGGTAAATCATAGTTCATGGTCAAAGATTTGGAATATTTATGTTAAAACCTGTCATCAGCATCTTATTGGTGTTGGTTCGACCCCCACAGATCAGCTTTTTGAGAAGGCACTGGCGCTTGAAGTAGGGCCACGGCCGTCTCTGAGCTCACCAAGCACAGCGCTGTCCATTTGATAGCAGCTGTGCTTGGTAAGGTACCATTCACTTAAATGGGGCAGAGCTGTGCCTAGGCCAAGTGACCAATGAACGTGACATCACATGGCCTAGGGAAAACCATGAGAAGAGCGTGACACTACTGCGAGCATCGGTGCATTCTCAAATAGCTGATCGGCAGGGATCCTGGGTGTTGGACCCCCACTGATCATATACTGATGACCTATCCAGAGGATAGACTCCTTTTAAGCTTTCTTCTCAGTTTTCACACCAAATGTATTTAAAATGTTGTCCAAGCATATGGATCTAAGACTGAACTGCCAAAGTGACATCTTTTAGAGTTCTAGTTTTGGGGTTTGGAGACAATATAATCAGAAAACTCCAAATCATTGTGTAAGTATTAGATAAATATATGAAATTTAGCTAAAATGTTTATGAGGCTTGGAGTTACATCACACTATATGATATGCTAGGATCTGGTGATCTTAGGTTTTCAGTAGATTGGGGTCAGTATCCAAGAGAATACCTACTTTATAACCTTGCAAAAAGAATCTCTATCTTGAGCATTTGAGGCTTTTCTTTGCATGCATCGTAAAACATAAGCTCCAGCCTCTTTTCTTGAAGCAGATCTAAGCAAGGGATGAATTTCTGATACAGAAGCAATGACTGATAAGAATCATCCTATTTCAGCATACATTTGTACCCTTTATTTATGGCTCCTAGTGTACGGCATACATATTAGGACATGGTCAGACATCATCCACAACTCCATCCTCCGTCAGGCAAAACTCCATCAGCCCTCAGACATCAGACAAAACTCCGTCCTCCGTCAGGCAAAACTCCATCAGACATCAGACAAAACTCCGTCCTCCGTCAGACAAAACTCCATCAGACCTCAGACATCAGACAAAACTCCGTCCTCTGTCACCCAAAACTCCATCAGACCTCAGACATCAGACAAAACTCCGTCCTCCGTCAGACAAAACTCCATCAGCCCTCAGACATCAGACAAAACTCCGTCCTCCGTCAGACATCAGACAAAACTCCGTCCTCTGTCACCCAAAACTCCATCAGACCTCAGACATCAGACAAAACTCCGTCCTCCGTCAGACAAAACTCCATCAGACCTCAGACATCAGACAAAACTCCGTCCTCCGTCAGACAAAACTCCATCAGACCTCAGACATCAGACAAAACTCCGTCCTCCGTCACCCAAAACTCCATCAGACCTCAGACATCAGACAAAACTCCGTCCTCCGTCAGGCAAAACTCCATCAGACATCAGACAAAACTCCGTCCTCCGTCAGACAAAACTCCATCAGACCTCAGACATCAGACAAAACTCCGTCCTCCATCAGGCAAAACTCCATCAGACATCAGACATCAGACAAAACTCCGTCCTCCGTCAGACAAAACTCCATCAGACCTCAGACATCAGACAAAACTCCGTCCTCCGTCAGGCAAAACTCCATCAGACCTCAGACTTCAGCTAAAACTCTGTCCTCCCTCAGACATCAGACAAAACTCCGTCCTCTCTAACTCAAAATACGCCCTACTACACACACTCTTCACCTGACGGAGCTGCTAGCTGCTGGAGAGGCAAAGGACCTGTGATGACATCATGACCATGTGACGAGTCACATGTGTGGGAGGGGTCAGATGTGCACAGCAGCTGGTAGAGTGTACAGAACAGTAGCCATCAAATAGAGCTCTGTACTAGAGATGTGTGTGTAACCTGCATGTAGCAGAGCTGTGTACTGTGTTACAGAGATGTGTGTGTAACCTGCATGTAGCAGAGCTGTGTACTGTGTTATAGAGATGTATGTGTAACCTGCATGTAGCAGAGCTGTGTACTGTGTTACAGAGATGTATGTGTAACCTGAATGTAGCAGAGCTGTGTACTGTGTTATAGAGATGTATGTGTAACCTGCATGTAGCAGAGCTGTGTACTGTGTTACAGAGATGTATGTGTAACCTGAATGTAGCAGAGCTGTGTACTGTGTTACAGAGATGTATGTGTAACCTGCAGGTAGCAGATCTGTGTACTGTGTTACAGAGATGTATGTGTAACCTGCATGTAGCAGAGCTGTGTACTGTGTTACAGAGATGTATGTGTAACCTGCATGTAGCAGAGCTGTGTACTGTGTTACAGAGATGTACGTGTAACCTGCAGGTAGCAGAGCTGTGTACTGTGTAGCAGATCTGTATGTGTAACCTGCATGTAGCAGAGCTGTGTACTGTGTAGCAGAGCTGTATGTGTAACCTGCATGTAGCAGAGCTGTGAACTGTGTAGCAGAGCTGTATGTGTAACCTGCATGTAGCAGTGCTGTGTACTGTGTATCAGAGCTGTATGTGTAACCTGCATGTAGCAGAGCTGTGTACTGTGTTACAGAGATGTATCTGCAACCTGCAGGTAGCAGAGCTGTGTACTGTGTAGCAGATCTGTATGTGTAACCTGCATGTAGCAGAGCTGTGTACTGTGTTACAGGGATGTATGTGCAACCTGCAGGTAGCAGTGTTGTGTACTGTGTAGCAGAGATGTGTACTGTGTTACAGAGATGTGTGTGTAGCCTGCATGTAGCAGAGCTGTGTACTGTGTATATAGAGCAGTGTGTGTAACAGCATGTAGCAGAGCTGTGTACTGTGTTACAGAGATGTGTGTGTAACCTGCATGTAGAAGTGCTGTGTACTGTGTAGCAGAGCTGTATGTGTAACCTGCATGTAGCAGAGCTGTGTACTGTGTTACAGAGATGTATGTGTAACCTGCACGTAGCAGAGCTGTGTACTGTGTTAAAGAGCTGTATGTGTAACCTGCATGTAGCAGGCTGCGTACTGTGTTACAGAGCTGTATGTGTAACCTGCATGTAGCAGAGCTGTGTACTGTGTATATAGAGCAGTGTGTGTAACAGCATGTAGCAGAGCTGTGTACTGTGTTACAGAGATGTGTGTGTAACCTGCATGTAGAAGTGCTGTGTACTGTGTAGCAGAGCTGTATGTGTAACCTGCATGTAGCAGAGCTGTGTACTGTGTTACAGGGATGTATGTGCAACCTGCAGGTAGCAGAGCTGTGTACTGTGTATATAGAGCAGTTTGTCTAACCGCATGTAGCAGAGCTGTGTACTGTGTTACAGAGATGTGTGTGTAACCTGGGAACTATAAAAAAGTGTAAAAAAAAAACATAAATATTCAGATCACCCCCCTTTTCCCAAAATTAAAATAAAAGACACATCATGGGTTTCGCAATGTGTAAAAACGCCCATTGTATAAAAATATATTCCCCATACGGCAACCAGCAAAACAGAAAAAAAAAGAGTCCAAATGTCCGATTCGCCGTTTTTCGTCACTTCATTTGCTACAAAAATGTAAATAAAAAGTGATCAAAAAGTCTTAAACACCCCAGAATGGTATCAGTAAAAAGTTTAGATTGCCCCTCAAAAAATGAGCCCCCATCCAGCTCTGTACACATAATTACAAAAAAGTTATGGGGCTCAAAATATGGCGACAAAAAAAATCGGATATTTTTATTTTTTTAACACTATTAAAACGCAAGAAAAACTATACATATAAGGTATTGCCGGATTCGATCTGACCTGTAGAATAAAAGTAACCAGTCAGTTTTATCGCACATCGAATGTCGTAAATAGAAATCACGTAAAACTGTGGTGGAATTGCTTTTTTTTTTCAACAGGAAGAATGGGCAGTTTTACCATCTGAGAAAATAAAGACCCTCATCCATAACTACCACAAAAGACTTCAAGCTGTCATTGATGCTAAAGGGGGCAATACATGGTATTAATAACTGGGGTGTGTAAACTTCTGACCAGGGTCATTTGGGGAGTTTGTGTTGTGATTATGATTTATAAAGAGTAAACACCGTTGTTTGACATAAATGGCTTCAGCCGACCACTAACCACGAGCGAGAGAGAAGTGTCTGTGGTATCAATCATATTCTCTGAACAATGGTTAAAGGGGTATTCTCATCTTAATGATCACTCTTAAATCTGTTAATGATTTGACAGTGATAATTTTTCTAAATACATTTTATTACCCAATTCCCATCCTTTTTTAGAAAATAAGTCCCCTCTTACCTGATCGTTGTCTTTGGTCTCCCCTGGTTACGGCCACCTCTCCTGTCGAATCCAGCCGGGCCACGCTTGCGCAGAAGACGGAAAATTCTCTCCCGGCTGGGCCGCGCAATGTCCTGAACGCGCATGCCGCTGCGCATGCGCCATGATGACTTCTTCCTGGCCAGTATAGTACAGAGCCGCGAATGCGCACGCCGACTCTGTACTATACAGGCCAGGAATAAGTCACCATGGCACATGCGCAGCGCTGTGCGCGTTCAGGACATTGCGCGGCCCGGCCGGGAGAGAATCTTCAGTCTTCTGCGCAAGCGCGGCCCGGCCGGGAGAAGAATACAGGAAGTGAACGTCACGCTCAAGGAAGGTAAGTATGAAAAAGGGAAGATGAGAATACCCCTTTAAGAAATCATAAATTCTGCAAGTGTATGTAAACTTATCAGCACAACTGTAAGTAGCTGTGTGATATAAATCTGTGGAATATGGGAAGCACAAGAGGATGTGCACCTTAAATCCCATCTTTGTAAGGCCTCTTGCACATGGTCGCTGTGTGCCTGTAGTTGTATTGTGGACCACATACGGCGGTTCCGCAATACACAGGGCACCAGCCGTGTGCATCCCGCATCCGTGATGTCGACCCATTCACTTGAACGGAACAGAAACACGGATCGGATCCCCACAGAAGCACTACAGAGTGCTTCCGTGGTGTTTCTGGCCGTGCCTCCGCACAGCAAAAAAGTAGAACATATTCACGGACCTATTCAAGTTGAATGGGTCTGGATCTGTCCCGGCTGCTGCACGCACGTTGCCCGTGCATTGGGGACTGCAAATTGCTGTCCCCAATGCACGGAATGGACCAACAACGTTCATGTGCAAGAGGCCTAACACTTGTGATCTGTGTGAAGCGGCATATATGCATTCATGTTGCATGTATTTATTAATTAGGGTTACCAATTCTGAGTAACTTGGAGTGACAGGAGATTTACAGAATCAGATTTTTTTTTTTTTGTCGTCATATTTTGAGCTCTATAACTTTTTTGTAATTATGTGTACGGCGCTGGGTGGGGGCTCATTTTTTGCGGGGCAATCTGAACTTTTCACTGATACCATTCTGGGGTGTTTAAGACTTTTTGATCGCTTTTTATTTACATTTTTGTAGCAAATGAAGCGACCAAAAACGGCGAATCGGACATTTGGACTCTTTTTTTTCTTCTGTTTTGCCGTTTGCCGTATGGGGAATATATTTTTATACAATGGGTGTTTTTACACATTGCGACACCCATGATGTGTATTTTTTTATTTTTTTTTATTTTCATTTTGGGAAAAGGGGGGTGATCTGAATTTTTTTGTTTTATTTTACACTTTTTTATAGTTCCCAGGTTACACACACATCTCTGTTACACAGTAAAAAGCTCTGCTACATGCGGTTACACACACATCTCTGTAACACAGTACACAGCACTGCTACATGCAGGTTGCACATACATCCCTGTAACACAGTACACAGCCTGCTACATGCAGGTTACACATACAGCTCCGCTACACAGGACACAGCTCTGATACATGCAGATTACACATACAGCTCTGCTACACAGTACACAGCTCTGCTACATTCAGGTTACAAATACAGCTCTGCTACACAGTACACAGCACTGCTACATGCAGGTTACACATACAGCTCTGCTACACAGTACACAGCTCTGCTACATGCAGGTTACACATACAGCTCTGCTACACAGTACACAGCTCTGCTACATGCAGATTACACATACAGCACTGCTACACAGTACACAGCTCTGCTACATGCAGGTTACACATACAGCTCTGCTTCACAGTACACAGCTCTGCTACATGCAGGTTACACATACAGATCTGCTACACAGTACACAGCTCTGCTACCTGCAGGTTACACATACATCTCTGTAACACAGTACACAGCTCTGCTACATGCAGGTTACACATACAGCTCTGCTACACAGTACACAGCACTGCTACATGCAGGTTACACATACAGCTCTGCTACACAGTACACAGCACTGCTACATGCAGGTTACACATACAGCACTGCTACACAGTACACAGCTCTGCTACATGCAGGTTACACATACAGCTCTGCTACACAGTACACAGCTCTGCTACATGCAGGTTACACATACAGATCTGCTACACAGTACACAGCTCTGCTACCTGCAGGTTACACATACAGATCTGCTACACAGTACACAGCTCTGCTACCTGCAGGTTACACATACATCTCTGTAACACAGTACACAGCTCTGCTACATGCAGGTTACACATACAGATCTACTACACAGTACACAGCTCTGCTACCTGCAGGTTACACATACAGATCTGCTACACAGTACACAGCTCTGCTACCTGCAGGTTATACATACAGATCTGCTACCTGCAGGTTACACATACATCTCTATAACACAGTACACCACTCTGCTACATGCAGGTTACACATACATCTCTGTAACACAGTACACAGCTCTGCTACCTGCAGGTTACACATACATCTCTGTAACACAGTACACAGCTCTGCTACATGCAGGTTACACATACAGATCTACTACACAGTACACAGCTCTGCTACCTGCAGGTTACACATACAGATCTGCTACACAGTACACAGCTCTGCTACCTGCAGGTTACACATACAGATCTGCTACCTGCAGGTTACACATACATCTCTGTAACACAGTACACAGCTCTGCTACATGCAGGTTACACACACATCTCTAGTACAGAGCTCTATTTGATGGCTACTGTTCTGTACACTCTACCAGCTGCTGTGTACGTCTGACCCCTCCCACACACGTGACTCGTCACATGGTCATGACGTCATCACAGGTCCTTTGCCTCTCCAGCAGCTAGCAGCTCCGTCAGGTGAATAGTGTGTGTAGTAGGGCGTATTTTGAGTTAGGGAGGACGGAGTTTTGGCTGATGCCTGATGGAGGACGGAGTTTTGTCTGATGTCTGAGGTCTGATGGAGTTTTGCCTGACGGAGGACGAAGTTTTATCTGATGTCTGAGGTCTGATGGAGTTTTGCCTGACGGAGGACGGAGTTTTGTCTGATGTCTGATGTCTGAGGTCTGATGGAGTTTTGCCTGACGGAGGACGGAGTTTTGTCTGATGTCTGAGGTCTGATGGAGTTTTGGGTGACGGAGGACGGAGTTTTGTCTGATGTCTGAGGTCTGATGGAGTTTTGCCTGACGGAGGACGGAGTTTTGTCTGATGTCTGAGGTCTGATGGAGTTTTGGGTGACGGAGGACGGAGTTTTGTCTGATGTCTGAGGTCTGATGGAGTTTTTGGTGACGGAGGACGGAGTTGTGTCTGATGTCTGAGGTCTGATGGAGTTTTGCCTGATGGAGGACGGAGTTTTGTCTGATGTCTGAGGTCTGATGGAGTTTTGTCTGACGGAAGACGGAGTTTTGTCTGATGTCTGATGGAGTTTTGCCTGACGGAGGACGGAGTTTTGTCTGATGTCTGAGGGCTGATGGAGTTTTGCCTGACGGAGGATGGAGTTGTGGATGATGTCTGACGATGTCCTAATATGTATGCCGTACTAGTGAGCTTGACTAAGGCTTACCTTAGTACAAGTCATCTATCGTAGCAGGATGTCCTGGCAGATTTCCATTAATCCATGAACTGTTCTCTCCAAGGTGAACAAGGAACACCGTTGCTTCTCCCCCATTCTAAAAAGTGCATAACATACATTGTTGGCAATGAAACAAAGTCAAGATCTTTTCACCAGACAGTCCCTTGGAAATGTTTTACTTTCAAATTAGATATCTGCCATTATTTACTTGATTATTAGTATGTTTTGGCACCATTAACTGATGGCAACATCTGCCATCACTGGATGATGCGTTTCTGTTTACAGAATCTTTTTTCCCAACAAATACTGTATATATAAGATGACAGATGTAGGGTCAACTGTGTAGTGGACAGAGCTTGTCACTGCAGCACTGCTTCCATTGACCTCAATAGAACCAGAGCTTTAGTAACGAGCTCCCTCAACTACTCAGATGATGGAGCTATGTAGTTCTGAAGCAAACTTCTGGAGACTGAGCTACACTCAAACAGCTGATAAGCAGGGTGTTGGACTCCTGCCAATTGGCTAGTGATAGCCTATCCTAAAGATAGGCCATTACTTATTAAAAGTTGGGCAAGACCTTTAAAGCTTGTAGGCAATAGTGTATTGGCTATGCCTTGTCCCTAAATATTGTGCTACTGAATGTGATGACATGGCATGAAAGGAATTACATATAGCATAAACATAAAAGATTTGTACAGGGTGGGCCATTTATATGGATACACCTTAATAAAATGGGAATGGTTGGTGATATTAACTTCCTGTTTGTGGCACATTAGTATATGTGAGGTGGGAAACTTTTCAAGATGGGTGGTGACCATGGTGGCCATTTTGAAGTCGGCCATTTTAAATCCAACTTTAGTTTTTTCAATAGGAAGAGGGTCATGTGACACATCAAAATTATTGGGAATTTCACAAGAAAAACAATAGTGTGCTTGGTTTTAACGTAACTTTATTCTTTCATTAGTTATTTACAAGTTTCTGACCACTTATAAAATGTGTTCAATGTGCTGCCCATTGTGTTGGATTGTCAATGCAACCCTCTTCTCCTACTCTTCACACACTGATAGCAACACCGCAGGAGAAATGCTAGCACAGGCTTCCAGTATCCGTAGTTTCAGGTGCTGCACATCTCGTATCTTCACAGCATATGCTGTGCAGCACCTGAAACTACAGATACTGGAAGCCTGTGCTAGCATTTCTCCTGCGGTGTTGCTATCAGTGTGTGAAGAGTGGGAGAAGAGGGTTGCATTGACAATCCAACACAATGGGCAGCACATTGAACACATTTTATAAGTGGTCAGAAACTTGTAAATAACTAATGAAAGAATAAAGTTACGTTAAAACCAAGCACACTATTGTTTTTCTTGTGAAATTCCCAATAATTTTGATGTGTCACATGACCCTCTTCCTATTGAAAAAACTAAAGTTGGATTCAAAATAGCTGACTTCAAAATAGCCACCATGGTCACCACCCATCATGAAAAGTTTCCCCCCTCACATATACTAATGTGCCACAAACAGGAAGTTAATATCACCAACCATTCCCATTTTATTAAGGTGTATCCATAAATGGCCCACCCTGTACATTGACATACCTCAATTAGCCAAATGTACCACTGTGCTTAAGTAATAATAATGCCACTGTTCTTTTATAAAGCCGGGGGACTTATGGCCCCTGAAGTATAAGATGCGATGTGATTGTAACCTCTACTAAAGAGGAATATTGAAGAAAGATGTTCTTGTATGGGCAAAGCCATTGTAGATATGGTGAAGAAGAATTAGAGAGCTCTATTAATAGTGATAAGTATATGATGTACAGGGGGCTTCATATAATCTTTATCAATGATGTTAACCACACCTAAATATCAATCTGTTTCTGTTACTTTTGATTCTTTAACTTCTACATATTCTTTTTAGGTTTGACTTGTTTACTTTAATATTTCTATAGCTGGAAGATGAAATAGTAACTTTACGTCAAGTGTTAGCTGCCAAAGAGAAGCACCTGGCAGACATAAAGCATAAGCTGGGAGTCAGCGTGATGAATGAACTGAAGCAGAACTTCAGTCGTGGCTGGCACGATGTGCAAACCCATTCTGCGTAAGTGTCTAGCTCTTAAACTGTTCACTGTATGACCTCAATAAGTATGATTGTCTACTGTATACCTTGTGGGGGTTATATCAATGCTATTCACATATAAGAGGACAATTAAAAAATATATAAAAAATATTTTATCTTTATGAATATACTGACAACACTAGAAACTACAGAAAAGTGACTGTCAACCATGAAGGAAGGCCCAGCCACAGAATTCTGCATCTGTATGACAAACCTCACATTTGGTGATGAGAAAAGGGGATAAATATGTGCAAACCTTGACTTAAAGGCTATGTACACTTTAGGAGGATTTTTTTTTATTATTGCATTGTATTCATTTTGAGCTAAAATACTTTTTTCAATTGGTCTTTATTAAAAATTTTGAGCCCCTTTTTATGTACAGCTTTGAGATTCTCTAGTAGCATGCTCTGTATTTTTACTGCTTACCGTCAGGCAGCTCAGCTGATGACTCCTTATCTCTAATCTCCTAATCGCCTAAACACTCATCATAGTTTAATTCTTATCTTACTGATAGGAATGTGGCTTAAATAAGTGCTTATGACCTTTTAGTAATTTAGATGACTAGCACAAATTGAAAGTAGGATTAACACAGCTAGACAAACAGTTAACCCTTTGTGAGAGAACAGCTTGGTATTTTTAATAAACACATACTGAAAAAAATATTTTTAGCCCAAAGTGAGTAAAATAGAATCATCAAAAAAATGCTCCCAAATGTGTACATAGCCTTTAAAAGGCTTTTTTGCCCACAAGCAAAGCGTGATTGATAAATTTTAAGGGAATCTGTCACCAGGACATTCACTGTTGAACCAGGCACAATGTCTTGTAAGACTAGTTCTCCTAAATTGTAATAATACTTTTCATTTTGTGATCTGTTGGTTCATTCGGCAGAAAAAAGTCCTTTTAAACCATATGAAAATGAGCAGTTAAAGAGGTACTCCCACCTGGGACATAGATGGCATATCGAGAGCTTGCTTAGCTATGTTTGGAAACCCCATAGCAATGAATGGAGACCATGTAGTGCATGTGTGGTTTGCTCTCATTCATTTCGGGGTCCCCATTCTCTAGATAGAAGAAGGTCCCACACCTATCTGACATTGATGGCCTATCACTAGAATATGCCTTCAATGTCCCATATGGGCTATCCCAAATGTACTGAGGGTAGGCTCAAGACACCCTTGCTCATCCTGCTTCCTCTGCCAGCCTTCCCTCTCCTTGACTGACAAGGACAAGTGAGATGACTATGCAGAAACCGGGTCCTGTCAATGAGGAGGAGAGGGAGGGATGAAGGAGGTGCAAGGGTACACAGAGTGGCTTGGGCTCACTCTGAATGCACATAAAGAGGTTTTCTCTTTTTGACATTTATGGCATATTGGTAAGCTATGGCATAAAATGTCCGACCTTTGAGGCTCACTCCTATCTCAAGAATGAGTCCTCACTACGAACAGAGAGCGCACCTCTTTAAAGTACCTTTTCTCCAGAATGAAGTAACAGATGGCTTAGTGAGAGATAGCATTACATTCAGCTGAGCTATCCCTACAAGGCATCATGCCGGGTTTAGCTGTGAATTTCCTGGTGACAGCCTCTTTTTAAAATCAGTCCTTTGCCTAAAGCACAGAACAGCAGTGCTTGCCCCTTCTGTCTGCCACTAAAAACTTCTGCATTCCATAAAACCCAACTGAAAAACTCATATCATTTTCTCCACTGGCAACAAGTTAATTCTGCCATATATCGACTTAAGTATCAGAATAGATGTCCGCAACACTGGGAGTTACGGAAGTAGCGTAATTTGTTCTGCTGTGCTGTTTGCATGGATCCCATTCACTACGATGAAAGTTATGTAAACAGTGCAACATCGGCCCATTTGATTGTTTCTGTAAACCTGGCTACCTGGGGCCGGTGCTTAGTCCCATCTCGCTATTTCCATGGCAACAGACAACTCTGTTCAATCAATTACTACAAATAAAACCACAAATAAAAATAATGGCTTGTGTGAACAATCTATGACAGTAATCTCAATGACAGCGCTGCAGAGTTTCTTAGAAGTACGTAGGCCTGTTCTCCCAATACACACATAAGATAAAAATCAAAATCCTCTAAAAGAGCAGTCAGAAATGTTCATAAGAGCTCAAAGTTTGTCCAATACTTGCCAGTTGGTAGTAACTGTACATTTTTCCCCACTGCTGACAATCAGATCATGCTTTTGCCAATGCTAAAAACCCTTTGCTCACATCTCCTGCAGTCCTGTAGAGAATGCAATAGACATGCGCCTCCCATAGTGAAACACCAGTGCAACAGGATAAATCCTCCACATAAGTAAGGGTTTTACTGTACTCACAAAATGACAAGTATTAAAGGAGCTGTTCCGTAAACGACTCTTCACTCTAAAGTTTTTTTTCATCAACTGCTCCTATTCTTCCTTGGTTTTTTTCTTCTTCAAATTTACCCTTATTTGCAGTTTTCTTTTATCCCCCATGCTTGAATCCTACTTCCTGGTTTTTCATGTGTCTGCTGTCCTATCATGCATATTATGTGACACTAACCACGCACCTTGGTCTTACCAATGACGCTTCCTATGTCCTACATTAGAAGGCTTCCATGCAGGACGTAACATACAGCAACTGAATGTCAAAACAGATTTGCCACAGGGTGTGGTTGTAGGCTAATAACTTTAGAATAAGGCCGTTTGTATAAATGGTTGTATTTAAGTAAAGTGATATAACAGCATATAAAACACCAACACCACTAGTCCCGCCCAACTCGAGTTTTGCCATACTGCATAGCCACTTCACTTCCCACAGATCATTTAAACCCTCAGAATCCCACAAAAAATCTTAGTATATTCCAATTTACAATAAGCAGTTTACACAAATACAGAAAACAGAGATTTATCAAAGCAATTGTATACAAAATGTCATATACATAAAAATTTGAGATTCTATACCATGTTCCATCTCCAGTAGACCATGTCATCAAAATAAATATTTATTTTAATAACCATATATATACAAAGATACGATACATATAGTTTCCCCTACTATTAATGATCCTATGTACACCTCTAAACTAATTAAAACTATTGAACCATATTATTATGGTGGATCTCATAAAGAGGTTAATAGTGTAGCAAAACCTAAATATTACTTATATCTACACTCCTAGTCCAAATAAGATTTTAGATCAAAATCCAGGTTTAACTCTTGTGGGTGCAAAGTCCAGAACGTGTAGATCTAGAAAGTCTCTCTCTGATTTATTAGTGTCATTTGATCTCCACCTCACCATTTCCCAGAGACCAGTTCTATCTCCTGGAATTTAACCCCTTCAAGCGACAGCCAGTTTGGACCAAATGGCGGAGCCCCATTTTTCTAATCTGACGTGTCACTTTACCTGCTAATATTGTAACTCTGGAACACTTTTACTGATCCAGGTGATTGTAAGACTGTTTTCTAGTGACACATCATACTTCATGTTAGTGGTGAATTTGAGTTGATATGTTTTATCTTTATGTAAAAAAAAATAATCTAAAGCATGCAGAAAATTTGGAAAAATTAGCAATTTTCTACATTTGAATTTCTCAGATTTTAAGACAAATAGTGAATCCTCGCAAAAAAGTTATGAATTAACATTCTCCATATTTTGTTTATTTCATTACATTTTTTAAGATGTAAGAAGGTTTAGAATTATGAAAGCAATTTTAGAAATTTTAAAAACCGTGTTTTTGAGGACCAATTCAGTTCTGAGGTGACTTTAAGGGGCTTACATAATAGAAACCACCCAAAGATGACAGCATTTAGAAACTAAACCCCTCAATTTATTTTAAACTGAATTTACAAACCCTATAGGTGTTCCACAGGAATTAAAGCAAAATGTAGGTAAAAATAAAATAAATATTTTTTTTGTGTGCAGATTTTTTATTTAAATCCATTTTTTTCTGTAACACAGCAATGTTAACAGTAAAACAAACCTCAAAATGTATTACCCTGCAGTTTACATAAACACCCCATATGTGGTCGTAAATCTCTTTATCGGCACAAGGCCGGGCTCAGAATGAAAGGAGTGCAATATTGTTTTTAGTGGGCAGATTATCTAGATTTGTTTTCAGGTGCCATGTCATATTTAAAGAGACCCTGAGGTTCATGTAGAAAGAAACCCCCAAAAAGTTAACCCATTCTGGAAACTACAACTCTCAAGTAATTGATCAAGGGGTGAGGCCTCTTGCACACTGCCGTGTTTCACGGCCGTATGCGGGCCGTGGAACCGCGGCCTGGATCCCTCCTGAGAGCAGGAGCGCACGGCGTCACTGGTTGCTATGACGCCGTGCGCTCCCTGCTGCCGGCACAGTACAGTAATACACTGGTATAGATCGTACCAGTGTATTACTGTATTGCGGCGGCAGCAGGGAGCGCACGGCGTCATAGCAACCAGTGACGCCGTGTGCTCCTGCTCTCAGGAGGGATCCAGGCCGCGGTTCCACGGCCCGCATACGGCCGTGAAACATGGCAGTGTGCAAGAGGCCTGAAATGAATGCTTTGACCCAACAAGCGTTTCATAGAATTTAGAAACACTTGGCTGTTACATTGCAAAATTACATTTTAGTTCCAATAAAATATTGCTTTAGCCCCAATTTTTTTTTTCACAAGGCACAACAGAAGTTAATGCCCCTCACTATATGTTATGCATTTTTTCCCAGAATTCAGCAATACCTGTGGTTGTAAATAGCTATTTGGAAAAACGGCAGCATTCAGAAGGGAAGGAGCAGCATCTGGATATTCTAACATGGAATTAGCTGAAATAGTTTTTAGGGGCCATAACATTTTCATTTTTATGTTGACTGAGTTGTAGCACTTGTTTGTTGCAGGACAAGCTGTAGTTTTTTTTTAACCATTTTGGGGTACGAATAACTTTTTGATTGCTTTTTAAACCATTTTTAACAGAGGAGATGGGCAAAAATTCAAATTCTGGCAGCATTTTTATTTTTATTTTTTTATTATGTTCCTCATGCGGTGTATATGATATGATAATTTTATTCTGTGGGTTGATACGGTTATAGCAATATCTAATTTATATAGTATAAAAATAAATGGTATTTTGCATTAACATCCCTAACATTTATTTTTTTCTACCAATGTAGCTGTGTGAGGGTTTGTTTTTTGCAGGATGGGATTCAGATTTTATTGGTGTCATTTTGGGGTCCATCTGACTTTTTGATCACTTTTTATTACATTTTTTGGGGAGGTGAGGTGAAAAAGACAGCAATTCTGCAATTCTCATATTTTTTTTTATTTTTTTTTTTATTTTTTTTACGGCATTCACCACGCTGATTTAGCTATCCACTTATGTGTAGTTTATTTTATTTTTTCATTTTCTTAATCACTTAGAAATGAACGGATATGGGAAAAGGCAATTTATTTTATTTTTTTATTTAATTATGTTTTATCTATTTGTTTTTGGAACTTTTTTTATTTAAAATTTTTTAAAGTTTTTTTATCAAGTCCTATTTGGATCTTGAAGATTCAGTGGGGCAGATTCCTCTACAGTGCACTGCAATAGTTATGTATTGCAATGCACTGTACTGTCAGTATTACAGTGACACTAAGCCTGATCAGACCCTCAGGGTCTGGCAGGCTTAGATACATGGCAAGCCTGGATGCCTTTGTAAGGCGTCTGGTTGTCATTGCAACCATGGCTACTGACCACGGGCATCTAAGGGGTTAAATGGCATGTTACAGCTCACACTCGCTGCTGATGGCGGCGGCTCAATTTCTAAGCAACTGCCATCACAGCCGCACAGGGGGGACAGCAGAGAGGATTGCAGAGGACTATTGGGGCACCTGAAGGACAATGAGGGAACTGAGGGTATCAGGGGCGCAAGAGGGGCCATGTCTGATTTCAGGCACTAATCTCCCGAATGGAGATCAGAGCCTGAAACCAGCATTTTTACACTGCCACGCACAGACTAACCAATCAGAGCGATCAAAGGCAAGGGGCCACTCTGATTGGTCCCTTGCTGTCTTCTCCGGGGCTCTGACACTTTTAGCAATTTGGACGCAACTGCACACCTGATTGCCTTAAATTATATGCAATCTGGACGTACAGTTACATCCAAATGCGTGAAAGGGTTAAAAGGGTTATTCAAGTTCTATAATGTGCCCCATATGCTGGGGACCCTCACAGAAGTTGTACTTACCCCGCTCCATGGCACCCGCGTTCCTTCTAAAAAAACATCTGACGTCAAGGAGCAGCCAATAGCAGGCAGCGACAGGAACAAGCCTCCCTAGTGTTACCTGCAATGCTATGGAGGCTTGTCCCGATCGCAGCCTGCTATTGGCTGACCCCCCAACGCCAGATGTTTTCATCTGTGCGACGGGGAGATGCAGCGGCAGCCATGCCGGCATCAGAAGCGACGCGGGTGCCAGGGAACGAGGAAAGTACAACTTTAGCATGTAGAGAAAGTTAATACAATACACTTACTAATGTACTGTGATTGTCCATATTTGCTGTCTGGATTCATTTTTCCATCTCATTATATACTGCTCATTTCCATGGTTACAACCACTCTGCAATCCACCAGTGGTTGTGGTGCTTGTATACAGGGCTGGCGTCAGCACCCGGCATACCTGGACAAGTGCTGGGGCCCACTGCTCCTGTTGGGGCCCACTGTGCAGTGGCGTGCCAAGGGGGGCGGTCCAGCTCTCAGGGGGGTGCTGGGTTGGCTGCTATGGGCGCTTCCAACAAGAGAGATGGAAGCGCTTATTGCTGGAGCGGATGGGAGACGGCGGTTCTTTCATTTACTAACCGCAGCTCATCTCCCTGTGCTCCTTCTCTCCTCTAGGCCCGGCCCAGCAGTGATGTCAGCCCAGCCCAGGAAAGAAGGAGCGCAGGGAAATCAGCTGAGGTTAGTGAATGAAAGGACTGCTAGCTCCCCTGCACTCCAGCAATGTTAGGTATCTTAGGGGGCCACTCGGGGGTCATTACACTTTGAGGGGGCCAGGGTTATACTACTGTGGGAGGAGGCCACTCGGGGGGTCATTCTACTGTGTGAGGGCACCTTAAACAATATA
Organism: Bufo gargarizans; assembly: GCF_014858855.1. NCBI lineage: Eukaryota > Metazoa > Chordata > Amphibia > Anura > Bufonidae > Bufo > Bufo gargarizans. The sequence continues at coordinate 307,645,484 of NC_058083.1, read as the reverse complement.
ATTACCCCCAATGCCCCCCATACAGTATAATGACCCCCAGAGCCCTCATTCAGTATGAATCCTCAATACAGTATGACCCCCCAGTTAGGGGGCTACTGGGTTCCATTATACTCTGTGACCGGGCCACAGGAGGTCATTATCCTGTGTGTGGGGGCCAGTGGGGGTCATTATACTAAATGGAGGGCCACAGGGAGATCATAATACTGAATGGAGGGCCACTGAGGGGTCATTATACTGTGTGTAGGGCCACTGGGGGCTCATTATACTGTGTGGGGAGCCACTCAGGGTCATTATACTGTGTGCAGGGCCACAGGGGGTCATTATACTGTATGGGGGCCACTGGGGGACACTATACTATCTGGGGGGCACTGGGGTTCATTATATAATGTTGGGGGACATGTAAATGTGAAAAAATGCCAGAATGGGGCCCACTAAGATTTATCCCCCAAGGGCCCACGTGAATCTGGAGCCAGCCTTGCTTGCACACTATAGGAAAAAGTGCCGGCCTCTCTGGTGGCTGGGAACATGGGAGCTCGAATAGGCTGGTACTTTTTCCTATAGTGTGAAAGCACGGCCATCGCTAATGGATTGCAGGGTGGTAGTAACCATGGAAACAAACATTGTATAATGTGATGGAAAAATTAATTCAGCCAGAAAAATGAAGCCATTCTGAGATTGTTTTCTCGTGACACATTGTACTTATGTTGGCATCATTTTGGAAATGTCATTTTATTTTTTTAGGACGTTAGAAGGCTTAGAAGTTTAGAAGCAATTCTTAAAACTTTTAAGAAAATTTCCAAAACCCACTTTTTAAGGACCAGTTCAAGTCTGAAGTCACTTTGTGGGACCTACATAGTGGATACCCCCATAAATGACCCCATTGTAGAAACTACACCCCTCAAGTTACTCAAAACTGATTTTACAAACTTTGTTAACCCATTAGGTGTTCCACAAGAATTAAAGGAAAATGGAGATGAAATTTCAAAATTTCACTTTTTTGGCAGATTTTCCATTTTATTACATTTATTTCTTTAACACATTGAGGGTTAACAGCCAAACAAAACTCAATATTTATTACACTGATTCTGCGGTTTACAGAAACACCCCACATGTGGTCGTACACTGCTGTACGGGCACACGGCAGGGCGCAGAAGGAAAGGAATGCCATACGGTTTTTGGAAGGCAGATTTTGCTGGATAGGTTTTCTGAACGCCATGTTTTTTATTTTTCTGCTGATCGTCTTGTGCAAGGGCTCGTTTTTTGCAAAAACTGTTGAGGTTTTTATTGGTACCATTTTTGGGTACATAGGATTTTTTGATCATTCATTATTACACTTTATGGGGCAAGGTGACCCAAAAATTGGCTGTTTTGGAACAGTTTTCATTTATTTATTTTTACAGCGTTCATCTGAGGAGTTAGGTCATGTGATAGTTTTATAGAGCAGATCGTTACGGACCTGGCAATACATAATATGTATACTTTTTCTTATTTATTTAAGTTTTACACAATAATAGCATTTCTGAAACCCCAAAAATTATGTTTTAGTGTCTCCATAGTCTGAGAGCCATAGCTTTTTTATTTTTTTGTCTTAAATAGGGTATCATTTTTTGCGGGGTGAGGTGACAGTTTAATTGGTACTATTTTGGGGTCATATAAGCCTTTTTGATCGCTTGCAGTTGCACTTTTTGTGATGTGGGGTGACAAAAATAGCTTTTCTGGCACTGTTTTTTTTTATGGTGTTTATCGGATGGGGTCTATCATGTGATATATTTATAGAGACGGTCGTTACGGACACGGTGACACCTAATATGTGTATTTTATTTTTTCATTTTTTTTATGGGAAAAGGCAATTTCTTTTTTTAATTAACATTTTTATATATTTTTTTATTTTTCATTTTTATTATTTTCACTTTCTTTTTTTATCAAGTCCCTCTTGGATCATGAAGATCCAGTGGGGCTGATGGCTGTACTATAAAGTATAATACTATTAGATGCCCTGTAGGTGGCAAGAGCGGACGCTTTTGCAAAGCGTCCGGTTGCCATGGCAACCATCGGGTGCTGCCATCGCAGCACGGCAGCCTCGATGGTTGAGAGAGGGAGCTCCCTCCCTCTATTAACCCCATGGATGCCACAACCGTGGCATCTATGGGGTTACAGCAGAGTGTCAGCATAGAGCTGACACTCGCTGCTGATGGCGCCGGCTCAGGAATGGAGCCGCCGCCATCACACACAGCAGGGGGACCGGGGGCAGCTCTGGAAAATAAACGGGGGGGGGGGGGGGGCGGGGGGGTGTATGGCCAGCAACATTGAGGGAGGCTGGGGCAGGAGGGGCGGGGAGAATGCATGGGGCAGGGAGGGGGCGGAGGACCGCATCAGGAGATAAGCGCAGGAGCAGGAGAGCAGGAGATAGGCGGCAGGCGGACACAAGGGGTGCTTGGAGGGGCACAGATGGGGGGGCACGAGGACACTATCTGATTTCAGGCTCTGATCTGCAGAGCGCAGATCAGAGCCTGAAACTGGAATTTTTTCACTGCCGCGATCCGATTGGTTAGTCTGCACAGACTAACCATTCGGATCGATTGCCGGCAAGGGGCCACTCTGATTGGTCCCTTGCCGGCATTACTGCACTGTGTGCTGTCCGTGACAGCAGCAGTGCAGGGGCAGAAGCTTTAATCCAAGCGCTTTGCAGCGATTGGATTAAAGAGCTGGTTTGACGTTTATAGACGTGATAGCTGCACGGGGCATGTGCAAATATCATGTATATAAACGTATTGCAGTCGTGAAGGGGTTAACCTTTTCAGCCCAGGGCAACTTTCTGTTTTTGTTTTTCATTTCCTGGCTTCCAGGAGCCATAACTTTTTTATTCTTACAATCGCATAGGCGCATGAAAACTTGTTTGCTACTTTCACACTAGCGTTCGTCGGTCCGCTCGTGAGCTCCGTTTGAAGGGGCTCACGAGCAGACCCGAACGCAGCCGTCCAGCCCTGATGCAGTCTGAATGGAGCGGATCCGCTCAGACTGCATCAGTCTGGCGGCGTTCAGCCTCCGCTCTGCTCGCCTCCGCACGGACAGGCGGACAGCTGAACGCTGCTTGCAGCGTTCGGGTGTCCGCCTGGCCGTGCGGAGGCGTGCGGATCCGTCCAGACTTACAATGTAAGTCAATGGGGACGGATCCGTTTGAAGATGCCACAATATGGCTCAATCTTCAGGCGGATCCGTCCCCCATTGACTTTACATTATTTTCACACTTAGCTGTTATATGCTAAAATAATGCAGACGGATCCGTTCTGAACGGAGCCTCCGTCTGCATTATTATGATCGGATCCGTTCAGAACGGATCCGATCGAACGCTAGTGTGAAAGTAGCCTTATTATTTTGCAGGACAAGTTGTTCTTTCTAATAACACCATTGTACATGATTTAGTGGGAAGCTGGAAAAAAAATTCCAGATGGGGTACAATTGGAAAAAAGGCAATTCTGCCACAGTTTTATGGGTTTTGTTTTTAAAGCATTCCTTATGCGGTAAAACTGACCGGTAATCTTCATTCTATGGGTCAGTATGATTACAGAGATACCTCCTTTATATAATTTTTCTTCTGCGTTAATACTTTAAAAAACTTTAGAAAAAATAAACATATTTTCTTTGCATCACTATATTCTGCCCCCCCCCCTTCTCCCCCAGATTTGTGTCTACTGAGCCAAGTGAAGTTTTCTGTGACGATGTATAGTTTTTATTGATACTATTTTGGATTGTGTATGACTTTTTTATCACTTTTTATCAAAAAATTTGGGGTAGGAGCGACAATTAAAATAAACCATACGTATTTTAAGTTCCATTAGGGGACTTTAACAGGCTATTGTAAATCGCTTATCCCATAAACTGCAATGAATCACCATTGCAGCCTACGGGAGTTGTGCTATGTTTATATGAGAGCCCTGCCACCTGCAGACCTCCATAGGAACTACTTCTTTAATAGTCTAGGATCCTTCAGAGGGACAGAGGATATCACAAGGAACGAACAGCTTCACCATGCAAGGGAGCTATTAGGGCCTGGGAACAAGGCACTACCTGGTAAAGCCACCTCAGATGCCGTGGTCACGATTGACCATGGTATCTGAGGGGTTAAATGCCTGTGATCGCCATTATCACTGATGTGTGAAACAACAGAAACCTGGCAGCTATTACGCCCACTTCACTCCATAGTGGACGCCATCGTTAAAGAAACGACCAGTGCTGTACATGTACTGGGCTGGTTGGGAAGAGGTTAAACTCATCATTGTCTTTTTGTTCCTTAACCTCAATTTGTTTTCTTCTTTCGCTATCTGTAATAATTTCCTGGTCATATCTTTTTTCTAGGAATTTATTTTTTAGTATATCGCTTTGTCTACTCTTTTACGTCAGAACAATTTCTCTTTAATATCTGAAATTATCCCTTTGGGAAACTCTTTATTCAAACTGCATAATGGAAATGGCTTTTATTCAATGTATAAGCTGGCATCTGTGGACTTAAAAATGTTCTGGTTTTTATCTTAGTTACTAAAGAGGCACTTTTAACATTTTTTTAAAGCGTACCTGAGTTTTCAAAAAACAGTTTGCATAATGGCTGTGTTTCTTTGTATAATGATAAATGTGAAGGAACATGGGCTTCCCTAAAGTCTCTTTCAGCCATATTATTCTCTGTTTCAGCTGCACAGCTAGATGCATTTCTCTCAGAAGCAGGGGGTGTCTCCCTTCTTCCAGTACTGTATGCAGTGGCCTCACTCCTCACTATGTGTTTTCTTCTAGGGAGCTCTGAAAACTGGGTTAACTTACACTTACAGAAAAGCAGGAGGCTCATGTGATGTTTAGAGCTGTGTAGAACCAGTTTTATGAGGCTCACAATATCAGCTAGCTCTGATACGTCGCCACTTCCTCTTAGTCATCTTCTGAGTCTCTGTTACCAGGGATGGATCTTGCCTGACAACAAACAGTGGACTGCAAGTTACGTGAAAATTATACCCCCAGTGGCCATGACGTTACAGCTTTTTTTCAGATGGATGCAGACATTTTTTTAAATTAAGTGATTTAGAAATTTGCTAGTTACTGTACACCATTCTCTATTAAATGAAATTGTGCGAACGTACCGTGACTGTTTAAGCAATAACCTTCTCTCTAGGCAAAATGGACATAAAATAACTTAAAGTCAAATTTTTAGGGCTTATAGGCTATGTGTTTTGCATTAATTTTAGTTAAAAAAAAGTTTCTTTCTTATGCATAACAGGGAAGAAACCTTCAGGTCATCCGGGAGGTGGCAGTAAGCCTTATTGGACTCAACTCCCTCGCAGCACAGTATTCGTCATGTTGGTACTAAAAAGTAAGGACTGCCAGCTCAGGAGTGACCGACTGCTGAAATCAGCGAGGGCAGCATAGTACAAGTGAGAGGTTCTCTATAAAGGGAATATGCCACCATGCTTCTGGACTATTTGTAGTAATATTTGATTAGTGCTGCAAATAAGGAGTCCAAATCTCTACTATATATATATAACTACTGCCCCCTATTCCACTGCTATCAGAACTCAAAGCTACCCTGAAAGTCTGGACTGTTGTGCTGATCTAACATAATGAATAGGAGATCTGTGTGTAACCACCGCTGTCCCAACAATGTGTTTCAGGGCAAATTTAAACACAGACAGAAGGGGGAACAGGGGGCAATAGGAAAATAAAAAATAGCCACCTGGACTCCTTATCTGCAATACAATTATGTATTACTGCAGATAATAGTCTAAGTTCCTTTTAATACCGTAAATAAAATTCTTGCAATGTGTGCAATAAGCAAAAATTTTTATTTAAAGGGAACCTGTCACCTCTAAAAACCATCCCAAGCCGCCAGAAGTACCTGAGAGTAGCCAGCAGCGCATTTCCAATGATCGTTTTCTCCTGAATGCAGATGAAGCAAAAGCTCAGAAAATGTTATTTTATCCCCTGCCCGCGTGATTTTCTAGTCATGCTTGAAGTCAAGGGGGCAGCGGCCTCCTTGCTTCAAGTCAAGGTAACCACGCCCCCTTCCCTGCCCCTTTGCTGTGACTGACAGAGCTTATGCCAAACAGCCGGCTGTCAGTTACAGGAGAAGGGGCAGGGAAGGGGGCGTGGTTACCTTGACTTGAAGCAAGGAGGCCACTGCCCCCTTGACTTCAAGCATGACTAGAAAATCACGCGGGCAGGGAATAAAACAACGTTTTCTGAGCTTTTGCTTCATCTACGTTCAGGAAGAAAAAGATCGCCGGAAACAAGCTGCTGCATACTCTCGGGTACTGCTGGCGGCTTGGGTTGGTTTTTGGAGGTAACAGGTTCCCTTTAAGTGACATTTTCATGGGTCTCATAGACATTTGAGATTGAGACTTCAACATGAGGGACGTATAATTTTAATTTTAAAGCAGAAGTCCAGAATATGAAAGTGCAACACATTTGCAAAAAAGCAATAATTAACCAGGTTTTAAATACCGTATTTTTTGCCCCATAAGACGCACTCCCCCCCCCCAAAAGTGGGGGAAAAATGCCCCTGCGTCTTATGGGGCGAATGCTGCCATTTTACATTGCAGTCTGCGATGCTGCAGCATCGCAGACTGTGATGTATCAGCTGGAGGGGGGAGAGAGGAGGGGCCGGTGTCATGCAAATGCGGCGGGCCGGTGCGGTCACTGTACTCCAGCCCCGCCGCTAACTCGCTTTCATTGAAGTTCCGATCCCCAGCCCCATCTGTACTACTTACTAAATGTCCTGTAGCAGGCAGAGCAGGGTGGGCGGCCGGCCGTAACTCACTGACGCCACGTGCCTGCGCCGCCTACTTCATTCATAAAGTAGGCGGCGCAGGCATGTGACGTCAGTGAGTTACAGACGGCCGGCCGGCCACCCTGCTCTGACTGCTACAGGACATTTAGTAAGTAGTACAGATGGGGCTGGGGATTGGAACTTCAATTAAAGTTATTATTATAAAATGTTTAGGCAATAAAGCAGTGAGTGAGCGGTGGGGCCGGAGTACAGTGACCGGCAACGGCCCCGCCGCATTTGCATGACACCGGCCCCTCTCACAGGTTTAGCTCCGGTATATTAGGGCATCTATGGATGCCACGATTATGGGGTGGGGTATATGTGGATGGCACTGTTATGGGGGGGGGTGATCTGTGGATGGTACTGTTATGGGGGGGTGATCTGTGGATGGTACTGTTATGGGGGGGGGTGATCTGTGGATGCCACTATTATGGGGTGGGGGATATGTGGATGGCACTGTTATGGGGTGGGGGATCTGTGGGTGACACATATATAGCAGTGCCATCCATAGATCCACCCCCCATAACAGTGCCATCCACAGATCCCCCTCCATAACAGTGCATCCACAGATCCCCCCTCCATAACAGTGCCATCCACAGATCACCCCCCCCCCCAATAACAGTGCCATCCACAGATCTACCCCCCCATAACAGTGCCCCCCTCAGATCACCCCCATAACAGTACCATCCACAGATCCCCCAAAACAGTGCCATCCACAGATCCCCCATAACAGTGCCACCCACAGATCCCCCCCCATAACAGTGCCATCCACAGATCCCCCATAGTAGTATAATGCACAGACCACCATTAGTTCAAAAATGACCAAAAGCACCCATTTTGGTTAAAAAAAAGTGTTTTCTTATTTTCCTCCTCAAAAACCTAGGTGCATCTTATGGGCAGGTGCGTCTTATAGGGTGAAAAATACGGGGTACGTTTTTCCCACATAAGCAAAACAAAAACAAATTAGTAATTACATAAATATTAAACTCTAGGGTAATTACCTTGAAAATCACCTTTACAAATCATCGAGGCCTGTAATTTGCTAATTGAGAGAAAGAGCAGGAAGTATTAGGATGGCGCAGCTGGATTATCCTGCGCCAGTTCTGTAATACGACCTGTGTGCACTCAGCACTGGAAATCAGCCGGAAACACGTTTATAAATAAGGCTTTAAATAGCAAAGAGATTTATAGAACTTAGTTGACGTATTAGAATGTTAGCATTGTTTCCCATATACCTGAAATACATAGTAACGGAAACAAGAGGTAGACAGGAGTGGACATATGTGGTTCATACATTCAGCAGGTAAAATATGCTTTTTAACCCTAGTGGCATAATTGGAAAAGGAAAATAATAACAGAAAATAATAGTTTTATAATAGTGTCAAATACAGTACAGACCAAAAGTTTGGACACACCTTCTCATTCAAAGAGTTTTCTTTATTTTCATGACTATGAAAATTGTAGATTCACACTGAAGGCATCAAAACTATGAATTAACACATATGGAATTATATACATAACAAAAAAGTGTGAAACAACTGAAAATATGTCATATTCTAGGTTCTTCAAAGTAGCCACCTTTTGCTTTGATTACTGCTTTGCACACTCTTGGCATTCTCTTAATGAACTTCACAGGTGTGCCCTGTCAGATTTAATAATTGGGATTTCTTGCTTTATAAATGGGGTTGGGACCATCAGTTGCGTTGTGGAGAAGTCAGGTGGATACACAGCTGATAGTCCTACTGAATAGACTGTTAGAATTTGTATTATGGCAAGAAAAAAGCAGCTAAGTAAAGAAAAACGAGTGGCCATCATTATTTTAAGAAATGAAGGTCAGTCAGTCCGAAAAATTGGGAAAACTTTGAAAGTGTCCTCAAGTGCAGTCACAAAAACCATCAAGTGCTACAAAGAAACTGGCTCACATGCGGACCGCCCCAGGAAAGGAAGACCAAGAGTCACCTCTGCTGCGGAGGATAAGTTAATCCGAGTCACCAGCCTCAGAAATCGCAGGTTAACAGCAGCTCAGATTAGAGACCAGGTCAATGCCACACAGAGTTCTAGCAGCAGACACATCTCTAGAACAACTGTTAAGAGGAGACTTTGTGAATCAGACCTTCATGGTAGAATATCTGCTAGGAAACCACTGCTAAGGACAGGCAACAAGCAGAAGAGACATGTTTGGGCTAAAGAACACAAGGAATGGACATTAGACCAGTGGAAATCTGTGCTTTGGTCTGATGAGTCCAAATTTGAGATCTTTGGTTCCAACCATCTTGTGCGACGCAGAAAAGGTGAACAGATGGACTCTACATGCCTGGTTCCCACCGTGCAGCATGGAGGAGGAGGTGTGATGGTGTGGGGGTGCTTTGCTGGTGACACTGTTGGGGATTTATTCAAAATTGAAGGCATACTGAACCAGCAAGGCTACCACAGCATCTTGCAGCGGCATGCTATTCCATCCGGTTTGCGTTTAGTTGGACCATCATTTATTTTTCAACAGGACAATGATCCCAAACACACCTCCAGGCTGTGTAAGGGCTATTGGACCATGAAGGAGAGTGATTGGGTGCTGCGCCAGATGACCTGGCCTCCACAGTCACCGGACCTGAACCCAATCGAGATGGTTTGGGGTGAGCTAGACCGCAGAGTGAAGGCAAAAGGGCCAAGTGCAAAGCATCTCTGGGAACTCCTTCAAGACTGTTGGAAGACCATTTCAGGTGACTACCTCTTGAAGCTCATCAAGAGAATGCCAAGAGTGTGCAAAGCAGTAATCAAAGCAAAAGGTGGCTACTTTGAAGAACCTAGAATATGACATATTTTCAGTTGTTTCACAATTTTTTGTAGTTTTTATCAGTTTTGATGCCTTCAGTGTGAATCTACAATTTTCATAAACATGAAAATAAAGAAAACTCTATGAATGAGAATATGAGTCCAAATTTTTGGTCTGTACTGTATATTAACATATTTTAATGCAAGCAGAAACGCATGGTGATATATAGAGTAAACCAGTTAGGCTTAATACACATTTTCACTAACTCTCTTCCATCAGGTTTTCATTGCTTTATGACAGTCAGAATAGTGTAGGAGTCTAGTAAAAAAAAAAAAAAAATTCTATCTAGTAACAGGGGTATCCCATAAACATAATTAATTAACTATCCACATGATAAGTGATAACTGTATTATCACTGGGGGTCTGACCACAAAAATAGGGGTCCCTGAATCCTCATTGTGAATGGAGCGGTGGTGTTCATGCATGATCACAGCTCAATTTACTTTTATGGGACAGATGGAAATAGCCGACCGCAATGCTCCAAAGTCCCATAGAAGTGAAAAGGGAGATGGTTACGGAGCATGTGCTCCATACACACAGGGGACTCAGGGGCCCTCATTCTTGTGAAACTGTGGGTAGGTGATTGTTTATGAAAAAAATCCCTTAAATCTCTCAAAGATTAAGCCTATTTTGGCCTTAAGGACGCTGCCCCATTTTTTTTATTTGATATGACACTTTATGTGGTAATAACTAGGGATGAGCGAACCGACTTCGGATGAAAGATCCAAAGTCGATTCTCATAATACTTCATTTGAATACTGTATGGAGCGAGCACTCCGTACAGTATTAGAATGTATTGGCTCCTATAACTTCATAAATCAATTTCTACTGTAAAAAAACATTTCCCGAACTCGAGTTCAGTTCCAACGTACCACTTGGAACCAAACCCGATTTCGGGAAATGTTTTTTTACAGTAGAAATTGATTTATGAAGCTAATATGCGATTAGCATAGAAGCCAATACATTCTAATACTATATGGAGTGCTCGCTTCGTACAGTATTCAAATTAAGTATTATGCAAATCGACTTTGGATGTTTCATTCAAAGTACATTCGCTCATCCCTAGTAATAACTTTGGAATGCTTTTACTTATCCTAATGATTCTGAGACTGAGAATTTTTTTTCATGGCATGTTGTACTTCATGGTAAATTTGGGTCAATATATTTAGTTTTTATTCTTTTCAAATTATTTTTATAAATTTTCAAAGAAAGAAAAGAGGGTTACAAATTATCGAAGCAGTTAAAGGCAAATGTACAATGGTACAGACATCTGATAAGGCGAGCATTAGCAATAGCAATAACATGGGACTTTTACGCCCGCGAGCTAGATACCAGAGATATTTTGTTTTTATTTATAAAGCTAAATATTATGAAAATGTAACAACATTTGCAATATTCCAAAGTTAAAGAGTAACCAATCTTTATTTTTTTCCCCTCAGACTGTGTCAGTGCATAGTTATACCTTACTAATATAGTTCATTCACCAGTTCCATTCTTTTCCCTGCATAAAGTCTGTCCAAAGATCAACTGTTGTGGCCCCTAAACTTGTAATCCATTGCATATTGCCAACAGAACCGGTGAAGGAAGTATATTAGTAAAGTATAACTATGCACTGACACAGTCTATCTGAACACAAAAAAAAAATGTTTACTTACTCTTTAAATTTCTCTGCTTTTAAGACACAAAATAGCTGATAATTAATGTTTACAATATGTCCACTATATGTTGGCATTATTATTCAGTTGTACTTTTATTTTTTGGAGAGGATAAAAGACTTATAAGTCTAGCAGCAATTTTATAAATTTTCAAGAAAATTTCCAAATACAATTTTTTAGGGACCAATTCAGCTTTAAGATCCCTATATATTAGAACTCACCCCCACATAAATCAACCAAGTTAAAAAACTGCACACCTTAAAGTATAAAATACCAATAAACAAAGCAAAGACCCAAAATTAGGGTCCAAAATTATACAGCACAAGTAAATTGTAGGTGCCAAATATCAATACCTCCTAAATGGGGAAACTCCAGGCACTCAACATATGAAAAATTACACAAAAATATATCCAAAAATATATACAGTGGGATGCGAAATTTTGGGCAACCTTGTTAATCGTCATGATTTTCCTGTATAAATCGTTGGTTGTTACGATAAAAAATGTCAGTTAAATATATCATATAGCAGACACACACAGTGATATTTGAGAAGTGAAATTAAGTTTATTGGATTTACAGAAAGTGTGCTATAATTGTTTAAACAAAATTAGTCAGGTGCATAAATTTGGGCCCCACAAAAAAGAAATGAAATCAATATTTAGTAGATCCTCCTTTTGCAGAAATTACAGCCTCTAAGCACTTCCTGTAGGTTCCAATGAGACTCTGGATTCTGGTTGAAGGTATTTTGGACCATTCCTCTTTGCAAAACATCTTTAGTTCATTCAGGTTCGATGGCTTCTGAGCATGGACAGCTCTCTTTAAGTCACACCACAGATTTTCTATTATATTCAGGTCTGGGGACTGAGATGGCCATTCCAGAACGTTGGCCTTAGTGGATTTTGAGCAGTGTTTAGGGTCGTTGTCTTGTTGAAAGATCCAGCCCCGGCGCAGCTTCAGCTTTGTCACTGATTCCTGGACATTGGTCTCCAGAATCTTCTGATACTGAGTGGAATCCATGCGTCCCTCAACTTTGACAAGATTCCCAGTCCCTGTACTGGCCACACAGCACCACAGCATGATGAAACCACCACCATATTTTGCTGTAGGTAGCAGGTGTTTTTCTTGGAATGCTGTGTTATTTTTCCTCCATGCATAACGCCCCTTGTTATGGCCAAATAACTCAATTTTAGTTTCATCAGTCCACAGCACCTTATTCCAAAATGAAGCTGGCTTGTCCAAATGTGCTTTAGCCCACCTCAAGTGACACTTTTTGTGCTGTGGGCGGAGAAAAGGCTTTCTCTGCATCACTCTCACATACAGCATCTCCTTGTGTAAAGTGCGCCGAATGGATGAACGATGCACAGTGACTCCATCTGCAGCAAGATGATGTTGTAGGTCTTTGGTGCTGGTCTGTGGGTTGACTCTGACTGTTCTCACCATTCGTCGCTTCTGCCTATCAGAGATTTTTCTTGGTCTGCCACTTAGAGCCTTAACTTGAACTGAGCCTGTGGTCTTCCATTTCCTCAATATGTTCCTAACTGTGGAAACAGACAGCTTTCTGTATCCTTCCCCTAAACCATGATGGTGAACAATCTTTGTCTTCAGGTTTGAGAGTTGTTTTGAGACAAAAGAGGAGGGAAACTTACAATTGACCCCCTTAAATACTCTTTCTCATAATTGGATTCGCCTGTGTATGTAGGTCAGGGGTCACTGAGCTTACCAAGCCAATTTGAGTTCCAATAATTAGTTCTAAAGGTTTTGGAATCAATAAAATGACAACAGCGCCCAAATGTATGCACCTGACTAATTTGGTTTAAACAATTATAGCGCACTTTCTGTAAATCCAATAAACTTTGTTTCACTTCTCAAATATCACTGTGTGTGTCTCCTATATGATATATTTAACTGACATTTTTTATTGTAACAACCAACGATTTATACAGGAAAATCATGACTATTAACAAGATTGCCCAAACTTTCGCATCCCACTGTATTTATTAAAGTTGATAAAAACTAATTAAATAAGCAGGTAAGTAAATTGACATAGACAAACACAAGGACAAGGAGAGTACCAAAACATGCCAGAAAATCAAGTATTTATAACAATACAGGAATGTAGTCAAGGTTGGGTAAGGAGGAAACAAAGTAATATGTAGATACAAAGTCAAACTATATGGCCCACCTCCAGGACACCCAGACATGTGTTTTGTGTCAGCTTCCAGTAGTACTTTGCTTTATTTTTTTATTTTTATGGGATTCACCATGTGGTATATTTAATATAAAAGCTGCAGGTCGATAGGAATATGGTGTTAGCAAATTTATATAGGTTTATTGAATGTTTTACTGCTTTTGCATGATAAAATCACTTTTTTATTATTTGTCAAGGGAACTGTATGTGGCCTTGTTTTTGCCAGATGGCCTATAGTTTTTACTGGTACAATTTTTGGGTGTTTATGACCAAGTTACATTCATACAACTGTATTCATATTCATAGCTGTTTCAGGGTGATTGCCCCTCATCAGTGCAGAGCAGAGAGTAATGGCTTAACTGGGTGAGAGGCCTTTATCAAGATTTTTTTTAGGGGGTACTATCTCTCTTTGGGGAGAGAGCGCCTTAATTGGCATGAGGAGACTTATAGGTCATACGTGCTCCTCTGGAATTCTGGGAAGAAAGGGATGCAACAGATGTCCAAAGATGAGGTGCTGCCTTATTTTTATCCGAGTAATGTCTCAAGGCCTATTTAAAGGGTGGAACATTGACTGCCTTACATCTGGTGACATTAGAGGCAGAGCTTGTTAAGTGCTCATTTGCATCCCTTTCTTCTCAGAATTCCAGAGGAGCATGTATGGCCTAGAAGTCTCCTCACGCTGACTCAGTAGCTCTCTCCCCAAGGAGAGATAGTACCCCCAAATTCATCAGGATAATGCTCACGCACACACAGAAAGGGTTTCGCAGGAAAGTCTCTGCCATATTGCAACACTCCCTTGGCCTGCCCGGTTACCAGATTCATCACCAATTGAGCATTTATAGGACCAGCACTTCCTACAAGTGCATCATATCTACAGACACAGCTGCAACATCAGTGGGCAAATGTGCCGCAGTATACCATACAGATGGCTAACCATATCTCATCTGGTATCCAACCTAGATGCGGCCCAACGGGACCTACTTTCAATTGCATCGTTTACCTCAATAAATGTATCGTTTTGTTGTAATATTGTAATTGCTTACATATATCATCATTACATTCACCCATAAAAAGTTTCATTCCATTCCAACAAAAACATAATTTTTTTTTTGTCAATTAATGTTTACCTGGGACTTCAATTCTTTCACTCTGAATTGTGCACATTTCCAAATTGCTCTTTACACTACCGTATATGCCCATAACACCACAAGAAACAATAAAATGTTACTGACACAGAGAAGAAGTTACCCTTCTTTGATATCACTTCCGGCTCTGCAGCTATTGGCAGAAGCTGTACCCAAAACACTTCCCGCTGTACCTACCCAGAGCTCTCTACTCGCTTCCAGATTAGTTTCTTTCTTTTCTTATACAAATGAAGGAGGCGACAGCTAAAATTGGTCAGATTGCATTCAGAGGTTTGGCAGATCAGGGAGTCTATGTGCTACAGCTGCAGAGCAGGAAGTGATGTGAGAGGAGGAAGGGTCATTGTCACCGTGCGGTTCACTGTGACAGTTGTGACCGTGTAGGCTGGCTGCATGCCTTCTCGCGTACTGGCTGGAGGCTGACTCCTGTGTATGCTGGTTGCTTGGGGCTGCCTGCTGGTTGCGGTGTCTCGTGTGAACTGTTGCCTGTGAATGTTTGCACTCCCCGTATCTGCTTCTCTGTGCAGTTCTTATCACTGTTGCCGTGCAGGCTGCCTGCGGACTCTCTTGCGTACTGACTGCAGGCTGACACCTGTGTATGCTGGTTGCTTGGGACTGCGTGCTGGCAGCGGTGTGTGTGAACTGTGGCCTGCGTTTGTGGCTTCCGTGTCTGCATCTCTGTGGTTCCTACCACTATTGTTTAACCTGCTGTAGTGTCATGTTCCATATTACATTTGTAATAAAGTTCTCTGTTGGTCCTTGGTCTGTTTTGCCTGTCTTGTTTGCAAAACGTCCCGGAGGTCTGCCTTGGGCCTTTGGCACATGACGCCATTTTAGCAACTTTTCCTGAACTGCCTAGTAACATGCAGCCATGTAATTTCCAGAGGTGTTAAAGAGGACCTGTTACCACTCCTGACATGTCTGTTTTAGTCAATTTTTGTATTCCACATAAAATGGCAATTCTGGAGAATTCATTCTTATAATTGTATGTTGTGTCGTTCATCTATTATTCCTACTAGAAGGTTATAAAAACATATGTATGAACTAGAAAAGCTACAATTTCTGGGGAAATTGTGTGAAGTGTTCTTGCCTCTACCAGTAGTCTTCAACTGAAGTGGGCAGAGTAACTGGGTGGAGTGGCTTGAGTAACTGTTGTGTGGTTGGAGTGGCTGGAGTAACTGTGAAAAGGTTGGACTGGGCAGAGTAACTGTGTGGAGTGTTTGGAGTGAGTAAAGATACTAAACATTACATTAATTGATTAATCAAATTTAAAAAGTGCACATGGCAAGCTTGATAGAGTGAGAAATGCATTTCAACTTTTATTTATTTATATAGTACATTTAATTGCAATGTTGTTGCCCAAAGTGCTTCACAGTAACATTAAAACATACATTTATAAAAACATTAGCAGCCGATTTGTGTAGGTGGGCTTAAAAATGAGGGAGTGGTGGCAGTTTAGAAATCATGTCCTGATTTTTCAGCTCACACTCTATCTTTTGTCACTCTGCTGGCTGCTCACACACCTGGGTTCCTATGGCAACTCACTCTACAGCAAGCAGTTAAAATCAAACTGTCTCTGAAATATTAAATATGAAGGCACAGTCGCAGTTTAGAAATTGCCCTTCAAATTTGA
Organism: Bufo gargarizans; assembly: GCF_014858855.1. NCBI lineage: Eukaryota > Metazoa > Chordata > Amphibia > Anura > Bufonidae > Bufo > Bufo gargarizans. The sequence goes on along the minus strand of NC_058083.1, from coordinate 307,629,231 downwards.
GGTGCCTAGATTGGAGTTTCAATGAATGTCAATGGGCGGCGTGAGTTGCAATCAAATGGTCATATTGTGAAAACTATCAGGACTATGGCTTAGCCGTGGACATTTTTAGTGGCAGCAGGGATATATGAAGGTTTTTAAATAAGATTTGTGTAGGTGGGCTTGAAAATTAGGGAGTAGTGGCAGTTTATAAATCATGTCCTGATTTTTCAGCTCCCACTCTAGTTTTGAACATTTCGCCATTCATTCCTATGGGACCAATTTTGCCACAAAAACGCAGATATTTCGTGAACCATTCGGCGAAACATTCCACAAAGTAATAGCACACCAATCGGGAACAATCCGCACTTTTCGGTATATTACTGTCTATGTAGTGTAAAAACTGTGGGAGGAGTTAGGGTGGTAAATTTGGCTATAATAATAAGAATATATACACTTAATATATGTAAAACTAGGTATTACCAGTTAGGGTTGAGTTCTTGCACAAAAAAACAAAACAAACACATTGAATTTAGAAAATCCCTACAATGGCACTAGTACCCCTCCTTTATTGCCCAGAAACAGATTGGTTGGTATGCTTAGCATTTGAAGATTAGTATTCCCCATTTCATTACTATTACAATAATATATATTATAATCATGGTTATATTTCAACACTACATTATCAAAAAGTACTGCACTCGCTGTAAAATACCTCTAAACCAGCAAGTTATTTTTGGACATAATGAAGCTACAGTGCTGGGATAAATATTGTTTTCACTGCCAGTCCAAGATATGCGCCTGAAGCTGTCAGACTAACTGCTTTGGAGCATATAGGATATGTCATTAACAGTAATGTACCGTTATGACACTGACAAAAGCTGAAAATGCCTTTCTGGCACTAGATGTATTCTGGAACTGTCATAATGCATCAGTATTTTAATCTTACATTGCACTTAGGGGTCTTAAGACAAAGAAATCCGTTTCTGTATAAACAGTTTTTCTTCTGTTAAATGATTACTCTAAGCCTTCTCTTATCCCTCACAGGTTTGTGTGAAATATATATATATATATATATATATATATATATATATATGTTGTGAGGATTCGCTCTGGTAGGCAGGGTAAGCGGATGCAGAACAGAGGCAAAAGAAACAGTTTGTAAAACAAAACTTCAGTGTTTATTCACACAGGAGAAAAATACAAAGCAACATTTTTCAGTCTTAGTGTTCGTTCACACAAAGGAAAGTCCAAAGAACAAAAACACCTTGTTAGCAGGTTATTTCAGTGGTCCACTAGGGGCCTCTTTCCCCGCATGTGGCTCTAAGCCCTCTAGCACAGCACCAAGCCTCAGACCCCAAAACAGAGACCTTGATTCTGAGCCCAGCTGCCTATTTAAAAAAAATCCAGTAGAGCTCCCTTCTTTTGAGACGTATCGTCCGACGTGGTGGGGATAGGACGATATGTCTCAAAAGAAAGGAGCTCTACTGGATTTTTCGAGCTTAAGACTATTAAACCAGGGGGGCTTAATGTTGATTTTAGGGTGGCTTGAAGTCTCTGATTTGTTTTGTCCTTTTGTTTGTTTTCCCTTCCCTACATGTTGGTTTATTTGTGTGGGTTGTCCTAGTGATGTGAAGTTATCCTTATGTTGTGATGTTTTCCTGTGGGGTTCTGGGAAATTCTGCTTGTCCTCCGTGTAAGGTTGTCTATAAGTGCAATTGGTATACCAAAGGCTAATAACTAATAATTTTTATTTTTTCTATATTTGTTATAGATGAACTTGAAATCATATCTTGTAATGGATTATCTCTTTGAATACTGGAAGACAGCAGGACCTGATCGGCATTTAATAATTGATAGTACTAATATAATTCTTTGAATAATCTGTTTTTTATGAGTAGATACCTGAGGCCCGGCATTATGGGTGGAGCTTGGCGTCACACGCAGTCTGTGATTGTGAGTCTCCCTAAACACACGTGGTTGGACGGTGACTGCAGGCATGACACATGTGTAGGGTGATCACATTTGCTTAGTTCTCCCAATGAGGTGACTGGGACATGGAGGCACTTCACGGTGACATCTATGCCCGCTGGACCCTATATAGTTTGCTGCCTCTGATTTGGTTTTCCAGGCGGAGGCCGCACGCACAGGGAGTACAGGTGTGAAAGTGTATGTTGCACGGACCTGTAAGATAATAATTTTAGGTATATAAATATGGGGATGAGGTGGTTGATTGTGAGAGTGGCGTTCGCCATTGATTTGTAATATACCGCTGGACCCCCTTTGTTACGGCTAAGTAACTAAGTATTCAACAGTACAACAGGTCCGTTGCTAGGTATGACTGTCAGGTGATTGTTTACATGACTGTTGTGCCTGCTTGTCTATGCCCGCCCATTTTGGGGAGTGAGCATGCTCAGTCCGCCTGTGTTGCCGCGCGGCCATCTTGATTGTGGGCCGATGGTTACTGTATGATATAGATAGTCTCGCGGGATGAAACATTTCCCGCGCATGCGCAGTGTCGGGTTCTGGGCGCCGAGTGAGTCCTGCGGTCTTCAGAGATATATGAGATAACTACAAGTAAATTAATTTTTTTAATCAACACAATCATGGGCACCTGTAAGAGATTATTAATTGATCATGTTTATGCACCATAACTACGGTACATGTATTGCTGATCTTATTTATTACACTTGGCACTTTTTTTTGATAATTTGTAGTGTTTGGCTATATTTTTTTATACTATGATCATGTACAATTGAGTTTCACCTATTTTTATTGTTTATGTACTAATTGGAATGTAATTATGTAATCACATTGTATTAATTTTGTATGTTTTATAAGCACTTGATTTTGCACTAAGCATTATGGCTTGACAAAGGCTCTATAGAGAGCTGAAACGTTGCTGTTCACATATGAGTGAATAAAATACCCTTTTGCTTTTTACGGATACTTGTGTGCTGCCTTGGATTCTTTTTCTATATATATATATATATATACATATATATATATATATATATATATATATATATACATACACACACATAAAGCAAGCCCAGGAGAGGAGAGAGTATAGGTGTGATAGTTCAACTGATTAAAACATTGATTTTATTTTGTTGATTGGAGACTCCGTTCCCAAGTTGTGATAGGCCTTTGGTGCAATGAAGACGTCACCATTGCTACTGTTGCACCCAAGTTCCACTCCTTTCTGTGGCCAGCCCTAACTTGGCTGCGTTCATTTACAGGGCCAGGCAGCGGCAAATAAGAAAGGGAGGGTCTGGCCACAGAAATAAGGGGAGCTTGGGTGCAACAACATCAATGGTGACGCCCTTTAGGAGACTGAGTTGAATAAAGTTTGAACAATAATACTAATGCAGTTTTAATTATAGGTACAAGAAGACACAAGAAACCTTAAGCCAAGCTGGGATGAAAGCTTCTGCTGCAATAACAAATGTGGGAAGTGCCATTGGAAAGAAGCTAGGAGATATGAGGTACTTACATGGATACAGCATAAACAATTTATTCAAAGCTTGAAGATATGTAGTATTTACGCACATCAATGTGGCATGAGCAGTTTATTTATTTTTAAAAATGGGTAGTGTAAGAGGTTATGGTAACCAAGAAACATCTAAAATGATGAGGGCATGCACAGTGAAGCAAGGTGTACCGCCTTCAGCTTCATCTGCACAATGCGCATGCAGGTGGAGAAGGGTCCTGGACTTATCTTTGGTAAGTTATTTTATTACAAAATGTAAAAACAACTGGTTTTGATATGGGTAGGTTTGGAACTAGAGATGAGCGAATTTCTAAAACAAAAATTCGAATCATCAGGTTTGCAGAATTTTCCCCCAAAATTTGCTTTGATACGAATATATTCACGGCGAATCGTAATAAAAAAAAGGCTATTTCCGGGCTGCATAGAGCCTTTATATGGGTGTAGAACACTGTGCTTTGCAGTTACACGCATAGGGAGTGTGCTGGGGTAGGGAAATAATACTGTCAGTCAGTATGACATGCAGATGACAGGCGTCGCTATTAGAATCACACTGCACACTTCACTTATTTGGGCAGTCATGGGGCCAAAACCGATCAAAAAAACTCAAGTATTAACTCAGCCTTACAGGTCGATGTTAGTGTAAAGAAAAAGTGCACTCCTTTTACACCCTCGTAAGTTGATTCCACATAGATGTCTACAGAACCTGTTCTATTAAACGCGTATACAAGTACAGGGTGTCAGCAGTAAGTTTGTGTTGACGTCATGGATTAATTTGCCCTTCCTCTGATCCGTCAGAACAATAACCCACAAAAAACGGATCCTGTCTGTAGAGCATATGCCTTCACTCGGTCAGCATTTGGTCAGTAATCCATCAGTATTGCTAATGCCCCAAAAAAATACATGAGTGGGTCTAAAACAGAGATTTCCTCCCTTCTGAAAGATCAGAAGAAAGTAAAAATAAATGATGATGTCAGCCAGGCCGAAAGCCAAAATAGTAGACCAGTCATGAAGTGAGGAGGATGGGAACAGCATGAGAAGTCCACAGAGTGGACCTATGACATAGTGGTGAGGTAGAAGCAGCACGAGGAGACCACAGAGTGGCCCAATGACAGGGTCTGAGGTTGGCAGCAGTATGAGGAGGTGACCAAGTGGCACAATAACAGAGTCTGGAGGTGGGGGATGCAGCAGCAGCATCATGAGGCCAACGAATGGCACAATTATAGATTCTGTAGATGGCAGAAGCATGATTAGGCCAGCAAGTGGCAAGGTGACATAGTGTGCATATAGCAGCAGGATGAGGAGACCACAGAGTGGCAAGGTGACGTGGTGTGGAGATGGCAGCAACAGCAGGAGACCACAGAGTGGCAAGGTGACACATAGTGTGGTGATGGCCGCAGAAGGATCCCACAGAGTGGCAAGGTGACATAGTGTAGAGATGGCAGTAGCAGCAGCAGCATCAAGAGGATACCATAGAATGGCAAGGTGACATAGTCTGGAGATGGCAGCAGCAGGATCCACAAAGTGGCAAGGTGACATAGTGTGGAGATGGCGCCAGCAGCATGAGGAGACCACAGAGTGGCGAAGGTGGGTGAAATAAGGAGCTCTTGGCATCAGATGTGTGGCATCAGGCGGGTTTCAGCATCAAAGTAGCTGAGGCAGGTAGTCAGAAGAAAACGGTCTCTTGTATCAAAGTGTTGGTGTGGCACCATGGATGATCTAGTCTGATGCATCAGGAGTTGGTGGTTAGAAATCCTGGCTGATCCACACATGATTCACCTTGACAGAGGTCAGTCTCTCCACGTTTTGGGTGGACAGGTGAGTTCTCCTTGGGGTAACTATGGCCCCCACCACACTAAACACCCGCTCTGATTCCACACTACTGGCCCGGCAGGACAGCTTTTCCAGGGCAAACTCTGCTAGTTGCGACCACAAATCCAGTTTGGCTACCCAGTAGTAAAGCAGATCTTCAATGTTGGGTGGCAGGGTGCTGTCCAAGTATGTCACCACCTGCTGGTTCAGGTCCTGCTCCAGGTCTAGCTGCTGCTCGTGAGTAGTTTCTTCCCTATGCCGGTGAATAAAGCTACTCATCAGCGACTCTAGACTCAGGCTGCTGCTGATAGAGCTGGTACTGCTCCTGCCACCCCAGTCCTCCCCAGCAGCCATGGCAGTAGAACATGAGCACAGAGGGCGGCCCCTGGTCAGACCTGCGAGAGGATGGACGATGGGGCAAATAGGCAGCGTTTGTCCTCCCTCTTGGTGGGTGTAAAAAAGGCCCCATTCTGGACCGGTAGCAAGGGTCCAACAAGCTGGAGAGCCAGAAGTCATCCAGCTGCCGAATGGTGACAATTCGGCTGTCACTACGCAAGCAAGTGAGCATGCAGCGGGCCATTTGTGCAAGTGACTCGGAAGGACTCCCTGTCTCCTTCTCCATTGCATACTGCCAAGGTGTGTCTGGGTCATCTGCCTCATCTTCCTCATCGTCCTGTAGCTCCTCTGGCTGCTCCTGTCCTGTCAGCTGAGTAGAAAAACCACCCATTTGGCTACACATTGCCTGTGCTCCAATGTCCTCCTCCCTCTCCTCTTCCAGTTCAGCCCCAACAGGGCTCATGTGGCCATGAGATCAAGGCGCCACATCTCCTGTCCCCTGACAAGCCATTGTTACCACCATCTGTTCCAGGACATGAAGCAGTGAAATGACGACATTCATCCCGTAGTCATAGCAACTGACAAATAATGTGGCGTCCGCAAAGGGCCTGAGCAAAGGGCAGGTGTCATGCCTGAGCTGCCAGTGGCTGACATCAAAGTTACACAGGAGAGTTCTCCTATCCGCTTGCATCATCAATAAATCGATGATTTCTTTTCTCTGTTCGTATAGTCGGTTCAACATATGGAGGGTGGAATTCCAATGGGTGGAAAGATCGCAGATCAGCCTATGTTGGGGGATGCCGTTCTGCCGCTGCAACTCAAGGAGGGTGTGCATTGCAGTATATAAGTGGCTAAAGTGCATGCAAAGTTTCCTGGCCATTTTAGGATGTATTGCAGATAGGTGGAAGACTTCAGGAACCACTGGACAACCATATTGAACACGTCTGCCATGTGCAATTTCTTGATGCATCACATGGAGCAGTTGCACCCCTGTGTGACTCCGTTCAACAAGGCAAGCCAGGTGCAGAACAGCGTGACACCACCGAGCCCTGCACATGTGGTATGCTGGAGGGGCACTGTGACTTGTCCCTGCAGTGGAGGCTGAGGACATGGTGGAGGATGAGGAGGCAGAGGCGGACATTGTTGCAAGACCAATGGCGTGACAACATAGAGGAGGAAGTGGCATGACTTGACAGAAGCACCAGCAACTTGGACAGGAGCACATTCAGCCTCTGTGCCATTGGATGCGTGCATGCATACTGTTGTCTCTTGGAAATCGCTTCAATGATTGATTGCTGGTGGAATGATTGACGAGGAGCAGGAGCATCTGGACCAGCAGAAGATGGAATTGACAGACAGCTTCCTTCAGCTGAAGTGGTGAAGCCTTGACTGGCTGAAACTGGGTGCATGCCACTGGGTGATGTAGCGGTTGCTACGGCAGGCTGGACCACCACATCGGAGCCACGGTTCTCCCAGGCCACTGTATGGTGATTCTGCATATGTTGACGCAGGGCCACAGTGTCAACATTGGCAACCTGGAAAAAATCAAGGGTTGGCAGCACTACTCATCCCACTCATTTGGGTACTGACCAGGAAACGGCTTACAAGCCAGATGGTGCGCGCACATAGGGATCCTGGCTGGGGGTCCCAACTCATCCATAAAATTCAATAATCCGCAGCACTCGCCGGTAGATGGTGAAAAAAGTGGTGATTTATTCACTCAAGCAACTAGAATACAGCACCCTGGCCACACTTCACCTTCTGCCCACAGATGCGATATATGGCCACGTTCACCTCCTCTAGCGCTTTGAAAACAAAAAACTGCCACACCACCGAGTAGGTGATTCCCCCCCCCCCCCCCACAGTCCGCACTGACCGATTGCTACTGCCGCTGCCTCCATGTACCCCTGCATCACTTCTTCCCGGGCAGGTAGGCTGCTGCGAATTAGGTGGTCTACCCTGAGCACGCTTGGCTCCCGACCTCCCAATGCTGCCACCCTGCTGACTCCCAGGCATGCTACCACCTTTCTGGCTCCGCCGCTGCCTCACGGGCAAGCTGCCACCCTCTTCTCCTGATGATGATGAAGCCCCTTCTGCACCCAGCTCCCAAGTGGGATCGGCTTCATCATCATTGATTAGTGTCTGCACATCACTTATGTCCTCTTCAACGGCCTCTGGGTCAGGAGCCTGACCACTCGCAGCACAAGCTCCCACGCCACTCTTCTCATCACTACTTGCCGCCTAGCGGAGGAAGTGGTGGATGTCTCCTCCAGATCTTGGCTGGGCAGTAGCTGCTTACTGTTCTCTAGTAGCTGTTCCTCACTGAAAAGTGGAGCAGAGCCTACAGCATACACTACTTCTCGCGGTGAGGGAACAGAAAAGGACAGAGGCAGTTTGAGGACAGGTGAGGGCACAGGGCCTGCTCCCAAGCCATGCCAACTAAGGGTGGGCTTGGGGTGTTTGAGGTCACTTGGGATGATGTGGATGACCGAGTTAACCAATCAAGAACCGCTGGGTTGCTGGTCAAGCTAGATGACACCAGGAGCTCAGGCCTCTCGCTGCGACTACTGCTGCCACGACCCCTTACTCTGCTGCGACCTCTGCTTGCGCCAGAAACATTCATGCCTCTGCCACTCCTCTCTGCCTAACATACTTGTAGCTGAACTAAACAAATGAAATGTAAATTAAAACACCCCTAAAAGCAACAAATAGATTTTTCTTTTTGTACTAAAATAGGTCACTAAATTATTTCTGCGCAAATAACAGCAAACGTGACCTGCGTATATATTTTTTGTATTGGACTAAAATAGGCCACTAAACGATTTCAGAGTAAATAACAGAAAAAATGAACTGCGCATATTTTTTTTATCTTTTTCTACTGAAATATGGTAATAAATGGTTTTAGCACAAATAACACCAAATGTGAACTGTTTATTTTTCTCGTATTGGAGTGAAATATGACAAGAAACACTTTTAGCGCAAATAACAGCAAATATGAACTTAGTCTATTTTTCTCTATTTCTCTATAAATAGGGCAATAAACACTTTCAGCACAAATAATACCAAATGTGAACTGCATTTATTTTTCTCGTATTGGAGTGAAATATGACAAGAAACACTTTTAGCGCAAATAACACCAAATGCGAACTGCGTCTATTTTTCTCGTATTGTAGTGAAATATGACAAGAAACGCTTTTAGCGCAAATAACAGTAAATATGAACTAAGTCTGTTTTTCTCTTTTTCTCTAGAAATATTGCAATAAACACTTTCAGCGCAAATAACAACAAAAATGACCTGCGCAAATATTTCTCGTATTAATTTGAAATAGGCCACTAAATGATATCAGCGCAGTTAACAGCAAAAGTGATCTGCCTCTATATTTATCTTTTTCAACAGATAAAAGCCACTAAAGGCTTTTCAACATAGCACTTGCATCCCAATAACTAATTGCTGGAATGACAGAGCTATATAATGAGACTATCTGGAACCCCAACTAATGTTTCACTGCACTTTTAAATTGCTTTTTTTTCACAATGAGGATTTTCCTATGACTCTCCCTAGCATCTGCACATATCTCTCCCCGTCTGTGAAATTATTCCTCTCACTATCCTTTCCCTGCACTAGTAAATCGCTTCTTTCCTTTTTTTTTACAATTTGTTTTTCTTTCACTCTCCCTAGCGCCTGCATACATGTCTGTCCCTGAAAAAAGTACGATAGTGAATGGCAGAATCTAAGGTGGCCGCCGTATTTATAGGCTGCTGATTGGCTGCATGCATGGCATTATGGGTCATCCCGCCTTTCCAGAGATCCTTGCCCCATGTCCTCACACGTGTTGCCGCCATTGTAGACGGCTAGCCGCCATGTTAGAAAAAAATTTGGTTCATTACCATGAAGCGCAAGGAAATTCGAATTCAGAATCTAATTTTTCCTGAAATTCACGACGAATTCGACTTCGTTAGCTTCGATTCGCTCATCTCTATTTGGAACACTAAAGTCTACCTGCATAACAGAATGCTGGTAGCTCGGTGGACCCAAACCTAGTGGTTTTCCTTTAAACTACAAGGAAAAGGTCCATACTAGGATATTTTGCAGGTCATTCACTTGGTGTATCTGCTAATGTTGTACTGTAGCTAACACAGAATAAAACAAGTGAGGCATCAGGAAGCCCCATATCCAATTCATCATGCTATGGATTCTGGTAATATTTGGGATGTTATATCTTACAGGAAGATGAAACTGAAATTTTGGATATTGTCCACTCATTTACTATTCATGACTTATTCTCAGGAGAGGCCATCAATATCTGATCTGTAACGGTCTGACACTTTGCACCACCACCGATTAGCTGTTTCAGAGTAGCTCCGGCATCTGAGCTGGACCTACATAGCTTCATCCATCCTGTAGTGGACACAGTGAGTTACTGCAACGCTGCTCCCACTGAAGTGAATGGGAGCAGCACTGCAGTTACACCCTCCATCCACTACACAATGGATGCAGCTATGTAGTTTGGCTGCAGAACACCTAATTGGTGGGGGAGGGTGTTGGACCTCTACCGATCAGATATTGATGGCCTATCTTGAGGATAGGCCATTAATAGTAAAGAAGGGACAACTCCCTTAAACTGCAATCTTGTATGCTGATTAGGAATTTATTGTGTTATTAGCCAAAGTCCTAATTCTCACAAAGAAATGCCTGGAATGTCCAAAAGCAACAAATGAACCTGACATGCCAGCAGAAGGTGTAGGCAGCAGCCTAGTACTCGAGGCTATGGTTATTATTTGGTTACATTCGGTATAATGGTCAGTATAATGAAAGGTTTACAGGGTTTCACTGCAACTACTGCTGACAGCTAGAACAGTTTAACAAAAAAAAAAGATACCCAGCCTCCGCATTTCCAAGTAGAGCTACTCTTTAAGGCTATGTTCCACTTTGCAACCAATTACTGCAGTACATCTAAAATAATAAATGAAACAACTTTTCAGATGTTCTTTATTTTTGAATATTCCCCCTTTTGGTATATATAGCTCATATGCTGAGCTATGTGTCTCCATAGGCAGTCTGATTCTCCTGCAGAACTCTTCTCCTTCTGTCCCTTACTATTTGCTAACATTCAATTAGCAAGAAGTAAGGGACAGATGATCGGCAATGAAAGATGACCATAGGCTTAGACTACAGTTTTGTAGTTTGTATTGTGAAGACACCCAGGTTGGTAAAGAAACTACAGACACAAAAATGTGCAATATTTTATTATCAAATTTTTTAGATGCATTGGTGAAATACAAAAATCACATTATGGACATGGGATGTTGAGTCTCTGCTGTTAAAGGGGTTATTCTGACTCTGATTGTTGTAATAGCGATTTATCCCTAGTGAGGCCTCTATGCCTGGCCTGTATGAGCAGATATCATCACTGCGGACAATCCTTATCAGATAGCTTGAACTCACCAACACCGAGATTATCCGTGTAAGTTGCTTTATTCTGTAAGCCAGATAACAGAGTACAGCAGAACAGATGGATTCCGGTATTGTGCGGTCAAAAGATGATGCTTTCATAAGCGTACATGAGAATACATGTGTACCTGTACAAATGTCTGGAGCAGTATGAAGATACAGGAAATGAAGTACACAGAAGAAGGGGTGGAGCAATGAAAGGAAAGGAGTCACAGATATCACGAGCAAGAAAAACAAGTGCATTACCAAAAACGGCCACTAGATGGGAGCATATAACTAAATGAATATGAATTAAACTATATAGATTTTAACTGCGTAGCAGCACAGGGGTTCTTTACTAACCAGACAGCCATCTATGCTTTTCCGGGAACTTTTTCTGGTTCTTTTGTCTTTGACTGAACTACCTACATTGGTAATTATGGGTTCACTGATCATTTGCTAAGTGATGTCTATTGGGTTGTAATTCAATCTTGTATATTATAATGTTTTACTAGTCTATATGTGTCACCCATTTGGGTACCAACATTAATGAAATTAGCAACTGGCTATGTTAAATATTCAATTAAAATTGTTTCAAAAACAAGCAATGTACTAAAAAAAAAGTAAATTGGCTGCAGAATTCAGAGTTTAGACGGTTCCATCAGCTCCCAGGGAACATATCGGATTGCATAAGTCAAGTATTGTGTGCATGAAGAATTAAGCATGATTGTGCCGGAAGGCTGTATGCTCACTGCTCACATTACGTGGATTTTCTTTGTGTTGTGGCTCATAACTCTTATAAAATGCTATGCTTTTTATTCCTCTGCTGCAGATCGCACTCTATTAGGTAAGAAGTTATGATGAGAATGTCTCCTGCCAGATCTGTAAAAAGTAGCATATATGAATACTGTGGTATTTTTTTCATGAAAACACTTTATCCCCCATCCTTAAAATAATGTACAGCGGTATAGATACATGAATGTTGGAGGCTACAATAAGTTGTACGGTCTTAATGCTAACAAGGTACGTACTTCAGATTACCTTAGCAGTCACATACTCCATTTAGGCCTCATGCACACGACTGTATCCATTTTGCGGTCCACCAATATGCATAGTATCACGCCGGTCTTAATATACAGCTAAACTGGCGGTGCAGTCCTCTTCATAACTTCAGCAGATCCGTATTTCAGCATGATAAATGACCTCCATAGTGCATTTAAAGGGCACCTGTCAGCAGATTTGTACCTATGAAACTGGCTGACCTGTTACATGTACACTTGGCAGCAGAAGGCCTCTTTGTTGGTCCCATGTTCCTATGTGCCCGCATTGCTGAGAAAAATGAAGTTTTAATATATGCAAATTAGCCTCTAGGAGTAACAGTAGCATTGCCATTACACCTAGAGGCTATGCACTTTGATTAACAGGGCCAGGCAGTGAAAACATCATCATGCCTGGCACTGCCAATCAAAGTGGAGATGGCGCAGCAGTTAAAACCTCTAGGTGTAGCAGCAACTCCCCTGTTGCTCCTAGAGACTCATTTGCATATATTAAAACATAATTTTTCTCAGTAATTGGGACACATATGAACATAGGAGCAAGATGCCTTCAGCTGCCAATCGCACATGTAACAGGTCAGACAGTTTCATAGGTACAAATTAAACTAAAAGAGAACATATGAAGAGTCTGCGGAAACATACCAATATGTCCCTGGGCACAAATTTAAACTCTGTAACAGGGACTTCCATCTCTATATGCAGTTGATAGTACTGGTAGTACTGGTGTTCTCCTATGTGGCAAGGTTGACATTGGCCCCCACAAGCTTCAGTTCTTAGTTGAACAGCATATACTTACAAACTTAATCTGCATGAGATGATGTCACTGCACAAGAATAATTCTTAGTTATGTCACAGGATTTGGATGCAAACTATAACATCCCCCACTACAGGAATAATAAATACAGGCACAATGCAGGAATAGTGAACACAATTATATCACAGTATAGATATTATAAATACAGTGATGTCAAAGTATAGACCAGGGGTGTAGCTAATGGCTCACGGGCCCTTGTGCAACATGGCACCCCCCCCAAGCCAAATTCTCAACCTAACCCCTTCTCTCCAGCCCTACTGTTAAGGACATATTTGGAAAACATTACATACAGCACTACAAAACATACAGGGTAATACAGCGCCACACACCTCTTACATCCAGCGATGTAGATAGCACACAGTGCCTTAAAAAATAACTGCGCCTAGCAAATAGTGTCTCTGACACTGTTAGTGTAAACATAATGTCCCCTAAAAATAATTGTGCTATGATGATGCTGTGCCAGGATGCCCCCCTTCCCCCACAGTAATAGTGCTCTCCAAAGTCCCATCAGTAGAAATAATTATCTCCCAGAATGCATAGTGTTAACAGTGCCCCCAATAGTAATAATGCCCCAATAGTAATAGTGCCCATACTAGTAATCATGTTCCCCATAGTCCCCCAGTAGTAATAATTCTCATTATAATGTGTGCCAGTGGAAAAATACCCCCTTATAATCCTGGCCAGTTAAAAAATACTCCCTTGTAATGTGAGCCAGCACAAAAATACTTCTATAATGTGTACCAGTATAAAAAAAATACCCCTATAATGTGCACCAGAACAAAAAAATACCCCTTACAATGTGAGCCAGTACAAAAAAATCCCCCTTTACCTTAGAGATCAGACCCCCATATCAGATCCTCAGATCAGACCCCCATATCAGACCTCAGATTAGACCTCCATATCAGATTCTCAGACCAGACCCCCATATCAGACCTCAGATCAGACCCCCTTTAGATTTCCATGTGAAACCCCATATCAGACCTTAGCTCAGTATTCCATGTCAGACCCCCATCCATATCAGACCTCAGGTCAGACCCCCATTAGACCTCCATGTCAGACCCCCAAGTATCAGACCTTAAATAAATTAACTTACCTCTCCTGCTCCGCCGCATGTCTCCAGATGGGGCAGTCTCCCTTGCAATCTTCGCTCCCTGATCTTCTCTGGGCCCGCGCTGCACTGTCATCTGACTGCCTGCAGCGTCAGGTCATTGTGCGCGCACCAATTCCGGCCCTGAGAAGACCAGAGAGGAGAGGCGAGTATATCACTTCCCACACCTCCTGCAGATAAGTAAGTGCTTCCATAATGGAAGCACTTACTGGTTATTGCTTTATAAGACGCACTGCGTCTTATAAAGCGAAAATATAGTAATTGGCAGTGCGCTACTGGCAAGGGGGGCCCGTAGGCCCCATTGGCTTAGGAGACTGGTTTCAAATGCGAATGCTGCAACCCCTATAGCTACGCCACTGATATTATAAATACAGTGATGGCACAGTACAGATATTATAAATACAGTGATGTCACAGTATAGATTTGAAAAAATACAGTGATGTCACAGTATAGATATTATAAATACAGTGATGTCACAGTATAGATTTAAAAAAAAAGTGATATCACAGTACAGATTTTATAAATACAGTGATGTCACAGTATAGATATTATAAATACAGTGATGTCACAATATAGATTTTATAAATAGTGATGTCACAGTATAGTTATTATAAATACAGTGATGTTACAGTACAGATATTATAAATTCATTGATGTCACAGTATAGATATTATAAATACAGTGATGTCACAGACAGTACAGATATTATAAATTCAGTGATGTCACAGTATAGATATTATAAATACAGTGATGTCACAATACAGATTTTATAAATAGTGATGTCACAGTAAAGATATTATAAATACTGTGATGTTACAGTACAGATATTATAAATTCAGTGATGTCACAGTATAGATATTGTAAATACAGTGATGTCACAAAGCATGTCATCTCTCACCTAACGGACTGTGCACAAAATGATGCTGAAATGACCAAAGTGAAGTAACAGTACAAGAATAGTGACAGTGACATTACTGTACGAAGATAATGCACACAGTAATTCCACAGCATAGAAGTAATAATCACTCTGATGCTACACTGCAGTAATGATGCACACAGTGATATTACAGTTCAGTAATAATGGTCACATGTATTACAATATGGGGATAATGCACAACATGGTGTTACAAAACAATTAATGGTTTTCTAAGGGTACTTTCACACTAGCGTTTTTCTTTTCCGGTATTGAGTTCCGTCCTAGGGGCTTAATACCGGAAAAAAACTGATCAGTTTTATCCTAATGCATTCTGAATGGAGAGCAATCCGTTCAGTATGCATCAGGATATCTTCAGTTCAGTCACTGTATGGTTTTTGGATAGGGAAAATACCGCAGCATGCTGCAGTATTTTCTCCGTCCAAAATTCCGGAACACTTGCCGGAATGCCGGATTTGGCATTATTTTACATTGAAATGCATTAATGCCGGATCCGTTCCGGAAAAACGGATCCGGTTTTATGTTCTGCGCAGACCTTTAAAAAGGTGAAAAAGATAAATACCGGAACCGTTTTTCTGGATGACAAACGGAGAGAGACAGATCCGGTATTGCAATACATTTGTGAGATGGATCTGCATCCGGATCCATGTACAAATGGTATCTGTTTGCATACAGATTGCCGGATCTGGCAGACAGTTCTGGTGATGGAACTGCCTGCCGGAATCCAGCGATGCTAGTGTGAAAATACCCTAAGACTCTTATACTGATGACCGTCAGTATCTGATTGGTGGGGGTCCGACACCCAGGCCCCCCGCTGATCAGCTGTTTGAGAAGGCACTGGCGCTCACAGTAGCGTTGCAGCTTTCTTTCGGATCACCAAGCACAGCGCCATACATTGTACAGCAGTTGTGCTTGGTATCACAGCTCAGGTCCACTTACTTCAATTGGGCTAAGCTGCACCAAGGCCATGTAACTGATGAATGTGAAATCAAGGGTAAGCTGCGGGAAGGGCGCACCGCTACTGCGAGTGCTGGTTCCTTCTCAAACAGCTGATCTGCCGGGGCTCCCTGGTGTATGACCACTACCCCTCAGATACTGATGGCTTATCCCGAGTATAGGTCCTCAGTATAAAAGTCCCAGAAAACCTATAGATTCCGATGTACTAACCGCTACACGTGTAAAACACATTTACCAAGAGTAGAACAGTGGTGCATGAAACATAGAAATGAGTGCTTGAGAAATCAAAATAATATGTTATGAACATTATCAGAATAACATACCTAGCAATCTCCATAGCCAGAGTATTGAGCAAATCTTGTAATAATGGTAGATCATAAACCGCTATACAACCTGATGTCGAAACTGTTCATATCATAATAAATAATATAGAGAGAAAGGGGAAGACCACCTTTGTGTAGTCACTCAATATGGTACAGGATAATGCAAAATATAACCACAACTATACCTAGAATAAGGAAGGGAAAAAGTACTATCACCAACAGAAGCATGTCATTCAGGAGCTGGATTCCCTCGTGGCCGTTGGCCTTTCTTAATTCTTCTTCTAAAAGAAGTTGTTAACCATTTGCTTATTCTTTACAGATGTCCACAAGGTATATCAATTTAAAAAAATGCACTCAGCTGACATCTGGGCATGGCCCACCAGTGCAGCTGGCTGCGTGTCACCAAACCACTCCCACCCGGGGCAGCCGAGGCCCGTGCAATTTTAGGAAACTATAGTTTACTGGAGTTATGGAAACAGCTGACCATTTCACAACTTCCACATAACTACAAAAGAGAAAACATATTGCCCCAATTTTTCCTCCAAACCAGCCTCATGGTTGAGGGTCACACAGAATGGCATCCATTGGGCTGCAGGGTGTACACCGCTGATCTCTACAATGTTGAAATGTATTTTTAAAGCAATATATAGTACATTTTGTAGGTATCGTCAGTCTTGTCTAACCATTATTGAGCGCCTATATATAAATTGTGCCTGTTTATCTGCATGCTTCAAGGAAATGGCATAAAGTGTGACATTTATGGGTTGCATTCTGTCTCTTTCTATCCTCAATGCCCTCACATGGCAGCTACTCAATTCGTCACTCTATAAGTATGCCAGCTATGAGGTAATGACATCATCATTCTGTCTTTATTTGTCATACTTCTATGTATATTGTATTAACAATTCGGTTCCGCTTGCGTTGTAGTTTAACCTAAGAATGGGAAATGCTCCTATCTTCTGAATCGGTCTGCTCAAGGACCTGGAAAGTGAGATGCCATAAGCAAACACAACTAGGTTATAGAAGCAGGGATTCTGTGTGCCAGGGTTTTGTACCGTTCATTTGTGATGTATTGTAAGCAATTTGTACAGGTAAATGCTGAATACATGTCCACCACTCACTGGCACACAATCTTCTAAAAACGTCTCCATCGGAAAAGACAATGGGCCAGATTTATCATTAGCTCAAGTCAAAATAATGGGGTGACTTTTATAAATCTCTAGACAGTTTTACTAACGCAACAATTTAAAAAGTGGCAAAAAAATGCGCAATTTCACTCCAATGAGGACCATGCTTATCTTATGCCACTTTTTTAGTAGAACATGCGACTTTTTCGTAAAGACGTGAGACTTTTGTAAAGCCGGTTACTGAAGGATAAACTGTTACCGTCAAACCACATTTATCACAGTATTAAAGGACCATTAATAAATCTGACTTTTAGCCAAAAGTGACTTTGGACATATGTAAAAGTCGAGTAAGATGTAAGTGTAATAATAAATGTGGCCCAATGTGACTCAATAAAAAACCCTCAGCAGACAATTACTATGTAAGACCCCTTCTGTGAAAACAAAAATACATGTTAATAGCACTATTCACAACCACACAGGATAATTGTAATCTGTAAGGGTACTTTCACACGTGAGGCAAAGGACTCTGCCAGGCAGTTCCAGACGCAAACTGATGACATTTGTCAGGCGGATCCAGATGTGGATCCGTCTGACAAATGCATTGCAATACGGGATCCGTATCTCCGGTGTCATCCGGAAAAACGTATTTATTATAATTTTTTAGCATTTTTAAAGGTCTGCGCAGGCACAGACCGAAAAGCTGGATCCGTTTTGCCAAAACACTTAATGCCAGACTTGGCACTAATACACTTCAATGTAAATTAATGCTGGATCCGGCATTCCAGCAAGTGTTCAGTAATTTTGGCAGGAGATAAAACTGCAGCATGCTGCTGTATTTTCTCTGTCCAAAAAACGTAAAAGGGACTGAACTTATGCATCCTGAACGGAATGCTCTCCATTGAGAATGCATTTCTTTTTCTAAAAGATCTTCTGCTTCTAAGGCCTCTTTCACACGGGCATCATGTTTTTGAGCCAGATAAAATGCCGGTGCGTCGCGGGAAAATGCGCAATTTTTCTTTGCGAGTGCAAAACTGTTTAATGCGTTTTGCACGTGCGTGAGAAAAATCGGCATGTTTGGTACCCAAACCCAAACTTCTTCACAGAAGTTCAGGTTTGGGTTAGGTGTTGTGTAGATTGTATTATTTTCTCTTATAACATGGTTATAAGGGAAAATAATAGCATTCTAAATGTAGAATGCTTAGTAAAATAGGGCTGGAGGGGTTAGAAATTTTTTTATAATAATTTAACTCACCTTAATCCACTTGTTCGCGCAGCCAGGCTTCTCTTCTTTCTTCAGGACCTGGGTAAAGGACCTGTGGTGACATCACTGCGCTCATCACATGGTCCATCACCATGTTGATGGATCATGTGACGGACCATGTGATGAGCGCAGTGACGTCACCACAGGTCCCTTTCCTACTGCACAGCAAAGATGAAGACAGAAGAGAAGCCGGGCTGCGCAAACAAGTGGATTAAGCTGAGTTAAAAAAATATATATATTTTTTTTAACCCCTCCAGCCCTATATTACTAAGCATTCTGTATTAAGAATGCTATTATTTTCCCTTAAAACCATGTTATAAGGGAAAATAATAATGATTGGCCCCCATCACCTAGCAACCGTACGTCAAAACTTCTATGGGGCCTGTGTTGCGTGAAAAACGCACAAAGTAGAGCATGCTGCGATTTTCACGCAACGCACATGTGATGCGTGAAAATCACAGCTCATGTGAACAGCCCCATAGAAATGAATGGGTCCGAATTCAGTGTGGGTGCAATGCGTTCACCTCACGCATTGCACCCGCGTGGAAATCTTGCCCGTGTGAAAGAGGCCTAAAAGATTGTCCATCTTAGTATTCTTATTACATCCTGCATGGAATAATAGGATAACGTTAAAAGCACAATATATAAAGCTCTGCAGTGTGCTAATCACATGTTCTAGTCCCCTGGTGGGGCTAAACAAAAAAAATAAAAAATTTATACTTGGTATTGCCACACGCCTACTGACTCAGCAGCATAAAGCTATCATATCATTTATATCCCAAAGTGAATGCTGTAAAATTAAAGGCGTATTCTGGCAATATCGTTATCCCCTAATTTCTGTCATCTCTCTTCCCCATACAGACTCACTGTTAGCCGGCAGCAGAGCGTTTAAACACCACTATCTGCTAAAACATCTAAAACAATGGACGCACAATGATTCAATTACCCAACGAATAAGCGTTTCGCTCGTTCATCAGGTAATTGGCGGCACATTTACACCACTAGATAATTGCTAATGAGCGTTCCTAGTTAGCAATTATCTGGCAGATTCTAGGCCCGTGTAAAGGGCCTTATGAGATCAATTTCACAAATGTGCTCTAAAATGGACAAAAACCCTTCAAAGTATTGATTTAACAGGAAGCTAGGTAATGCCTCTGTGGTAGTCAATTCGTATAGATGGACGCAAACTAGAAGTTTGTAAGTGTCCTCCTGAGATGATTCACAAGACAATCCAGCTTCATCAGGGATTGGAATACAAAGACCAGCTGTTGCATGCCCCACACCTGTAAAGTGTTAACCAGTAGAGAGGCTTCAAGCTACAAGCAAATACATACAAATACTTTGGGGGAGATTTATCAAACTGGAGTAAAGTAGAACTGGCTTAGTTGCCAATAGTAATCAATCAGATTCCACCTTTTATTTTTCACAGCTCCTTTGGAAAATGAAAGGCGGAATCTGACTGCTTGCTATGCCAGTTCTACTTTACACCAGTTTAATAAATCTCCCCCTTTGTGTTGTTAAAGGGGTTCACCGGGAATTAAGAAAATGAAAATATAAGTATATTTTAAAATGGCTAGTTTTGTCAGGGGAAACAAAATGGCCGCTGTCCTATTAGTTCACACAAAACCTGTCCTTATCACACATGAGGACAAGTTACTTCACAACACTGAGGTAAAGAGCTGCCTCCTCCTCCTCTCTACTTGTCAGGGATTATGGTCCTGAATACAAATGATAAGAACTGTAGCTGAATCTCTAGGGAATTTAGTTTATGAGGAGATATGAAGGACAGGACAGACTGTGGTAATGGAGACTGTAAACAGGTGCTGCTGCTCATTAGCCTCACCTCACTCTCCTCTCATGTCTCCTCATCTTCTCCATTCCCGCAGAGCTTCACCTGTATTCAGGATCATAATTCCTGACAAGTAGAGCAGAGAGGAGGATGAGGCAGCTCTTTACCTCAGTGGTGTGAAGTAACTTGTCCTCCTGCTTGATTAGGACAGGTTATGTGTGTACTAATAGGACGGCAGCCATTTTATTTCTCCTAATAATTGCTCCCCACACAAAACAAGACATTATAACTAATGAAAGGTATTAGTAAATATATTTATTATAAAATAATATTTATGTATTTTCATTTTGTCATTCCTGGAGAACCCCTTTAACTTATGAATATGGAGAGCAACTGTTCTCTACTATTAATATAGTTACACTTCATAAAAGTTATGTGAAATTAGACATGGATTGTAGAACTCTCGATAACCAAAATTTTTAAGACTTAGAAAAGTTTTGGTTAGAAAGTAATGTTTCATTCTATTTTGCCTATCCAGGAATTCTCCTACATTCAAGTCCTTTGAAGAGCGTGTTGAGAACACAGTGACGACACTAAAGGTAACAGATAAGCATGGCTGTTTTATGGTTGTATTAGAGAAAGGTCTTCAAGTCTCTGACTTCTTGTTTTACCACCAACATGGTATAAGTCACGGCAAACATGATTTAGGAGACCCTCCTAAAATTTTAATTAAATATATTCCAAACTTCTATATATATAGGTGTTTAATACCAAAGTACAAATGTGCTAGATCTTTGCAATTTTAGTAGTGCAAATTTAGTAATTATATTAGCCAGCCCATTGCAACATCGGACATAGGCTTTAATTCTGTCTACTTTTTCCTTGCACTAATTTTGCTATACAGCCTCCAACCCATTGCAGTCGCAGGCCCCAATTAGGTTACTTTCACACGAGCGTTCTGCTGTCCGCTCGTGAGCTCCGTTTGAAGGAGCTCACGAGCGGAGCAGAACGCTTCCGTCCAGCCCTGATGCAGTCTGAATGGATGCGGATCCGCTCAGACTGCATCAGTCTGGCGGCGTTCAGCCTCCGCTCCGCTCGCCTCCGCACGGCCAGGCGGACACCTGAACGCTGCTTGCAGCGTTCGGGTGTCCGCCTGGCCGTGCGGAGGCGTGCGGATCCGTCCAGACTTACAATGTAAGTCAATGGGGACGGATCCGTTTGAAGATGCCACAATATGGCTCAATCTTCAAGCGGATCCGTCCCCCATTGACTTTACATTGAAAGTCTGGACGGATCCGTCTGAGGCTATTTTCACACTTAGCTTTTATATGCCAATATAATGCAGACGGATCCGTTCTGAACGGAGCCTCCGTCTGCATTATTATGATCGGATCCGTTCAGAACGGATCCGATCGAACGCTCGTGTGAAAGTAGCCTTACATACTTAGACATTCAATTCTGACATAAATTAAAGAGTTCAAGGTATTGATCACCTTATTAAGTAAGTCATATGCATATAAATATCTACCTTGCACAGGTCCTTCAGTAATGAGCTAATTGAAGGGTTCTGGCTGCTGGAACCCTTAGGAATAAAGGAAAGTCTAAAGCGTGAAATCAGTGCATGCCCTTCATGGTTTTTGAGCAAATGTTTATTTAAAGGGTCTGTCCATGCTAGCAGATGACAACCCCCATGACCCTAATGTGTGCATTATAAAAAACAAATAAGAACAAATAAATACACTCACCTGTTTGCAGTCCTGCCATGCCCATGCCACTGACCCATTCCTGGTCACTTTTGGTCCCCGCAGGACTAGGAAGTGGCTTTGTGCCATGACTGCTGCAGCCAATCACAGGCCCCAGTGGTCAAATCTGCTTGAACAGTACATCACTGGGACCAAAAGCAGCCAGAAACGTGGCACAGACAAATTAGTGTTTTTTTGTTGTTGTTTTTCTTTAATGAAGCACACTTTAGGACCAAAGGGGTTGTCAGCTCCTAGGCTGGACAAACCCTTTAAGGATATAAGGGTCATATGAAATTCCAAAAACATGGCTGCTTTTCACCATAAACTACACCACCCTTGAGTTGTGTCTGACATTGGAGCGTAGCTCTATTGAAATTAATGGTGCTAGACTACAACAATACCTTACACAATCTGTGGACAGGGGTGGCACTGATTTTGGAAGAAAGCAGCCATGTTCTTTCTGGTCACAGGATCAATAATGCTCTTGTACTTCAAATGTGGCCAAATGTCAGACTATGACTAGACACCTTTAGATGTCAATCTGTTACATCAACTACACTTTCCAAGTCTTTTAATCTGACTTTGCAGTATTTTAAAGTACATGTAGAAATACATTATGTAAACCCAATTGGCTCAAAGGTAAAGGCTGTAAAATACTTTAGCTTCTGACAGATGGTGTATGGAAATGTGCATGGATTTAGAGAAAATGTAATACAAAAAGTAGTACCAAATGTGAACACAGTAGCTATTTCCATGTTGCCTTGGAAACATTTTCCAGTTCTCTACAGAATAAGGTTTAAACAATGCCTTTTTGCACAATAAGTTGTTACGTCTACTGTGAAATGTACTGGAAAGATCCATTTTTGTCACAAAGCAGCACCAGCTAAGAGTGCACCTTGACACTAACACCGTCGGCATTTTTGAACCACAATGACTCATCTGCAATTTGCTTCTTTATTTCTAAATATAACTAAAAATGCTGCTTTTTATAACATGTTGGCTTCAGCATTATTTTTATTTTGTGTAGATGACATTTAAAATCCAGACAAAATCAACATTCACTTTTTTCAGTTGAATGTATTGATTTCCTTAGAAAACTTGCAGAAAAAAAATACCAGAACCCTAACTAAGTCCAAGGAGTCTATCAGTATCCATCTGGATAAGGTTCTGTTCACATCTGTGTTGGAGGTTCTGTTGGAATCTGCATCGAAAGATCCTAAAACTGATGTGCTATTTTTTCCTGTAAAATGACAGACGCAATGATGGAAACCCAATGGATATACAAAGCAAATGCACCTACAGGGACAACGTTGATTGTTAAATCACTGCGTTTTAGCAATTCATACAGTCCTGGTAGGTTCGAAGCACGATTCATATTTCATTGTATAACAAAGTATAAAAATTATTTTGCATATAGAGTATATGGAGTATTGCTGAATTTTCCTAGCCTCCTCACCCCGCCACAATGTATCGGGAGTCTCCAACCCCTTACTCATGTGTATAGGTGGGAGTATCTAACAGGTTTAAATACAGTCATGATCAAAAGTTTAAGACCACTTGAAAAATAGCAAAAAATCATATTTAGCATGGCTGGATCTTAACAAGGTTCCAAGTAGAGCTTCAACATGCAACAAGAAGAAATGGGAGTGAGGCAAAAAAAAAAAAGAGCATTCAATTTAATGAAAACAACGAATTAACTGAAACAGGCTGTTTTTCAGCTGATCAAAAGTTTAGGACCACACCTCCAAAAGAAACTAAACCCCCCTTAAACAGAAATCCATCTTCCAAACATGAACACAGTAATGAGTAGCTCTGCCGTTATTGTTTATCACTTCAAAAATTCGTTTCGGCATGCTTATTGCAAGCGTTTCCATGAGGTAAGTGGGAACACTTCTCCAAGTTGTGAAGACAGCCACACGAAGGCCATCTACTGTCTGGAATTGTTGTCCATTTTTGTAAACTTCCCTTGCCATCCATCCCCAAAGGTTCTTAATTGGATTTAAATCAGGGGAACAAGCAGGATGGGCCAAAAGAGTAATGTTATTCTACTGGAAGAAGTCCCCTGGCCTGCGGGCATTGTGTACTGTAGCGTTGTTCTGTTGAAAAACCCAGTTGTTACCACACAGACGAGGTCCGTCAGTCATGAGGAATGCTCTCTGCAACATCTGGACATAGCCAGCGGCCGTTTGACACCCCTGCACTTCCTGAAGCTCCATTGTTCCACTGAAGGAAAAAGCACCCCAGACCATTATGGTGCCCCCTCCACTGTGGCGCGTAGAAAACATCTCAGGTGGGATCTGCTTGTCATGCCAGTAAGGTTGGAAACCATCAGGACCATCAAGGTAAAAAAAAAATTCATCAGAGAATGAAACTTTCTTCCACCTTTGAATGTCCCATGTTTGGTGCTCCCTTGCAAAGTCCAAAGGAGCAGTTCTGGGGCGTTCAAGGAGGCGAGGTCTTTGAAGACGTTTTTTGTTTTTGAAGCCCTTCAGTCTCAGATGCCGTCTGATGGTTATGGGGCTGCAGTTGGCACCAGTAAGGGCCTTAATTTGGGTCGAGGATCGTCCAGTGTCTTGACGGACAGCCAATTGGATCCTCCGGCTCAGTGCTGATTACGTTTTTTGGGGTCTTCCACTTGACTTTTTTGATCCATAACCCTCAGGATCATTTAAGAAATTCCAAATTACTGTCTTAATGTGTCCCACCTCAGCAGCGATGGCAGTTCAACAACTTGACCACGTTCAAAAAGGGAGAGTTTTTTTGCCTTTGCCATTACAACGTGTGACTACCTGACAGAAAATGACAATGAATCCACATCTTTGCACAGATTTGGCCTTTGAAAGGCATGTGGTCCTAAAATTTAGATCAGCTGAAAAACAGGCTGTTTCAGTTTAATCATTATTTTTAATTAATTGAATGCTCAAAAAATGTTTTGTCTCACTCTCATTTCTTCTTGTTGCATGTTAAAGCTCTACTTGGAACCTTGTTAACATCCAACAATGTAAAATATGATTTTTTGCCATTTTTCAAGTGGTCTTAAACTTTTGATCAGGATTGTAGCATACCAGACCTCACTACAATGTATTCCTCAGTGACACATATCTGTCACTAGCATGAGTATACACATCGGGTTAATCAGAGTCACAGTCAATAAACAATACAAATCTATTACCCAATAAGCAATCATAAAAATACACTAATACTGGAAGTTTCATTTTGATGTCTCCATTTTTGTTATCCAAAACGGCATCTTTTGCAGTAACATTTTCTTCTTATTATCCGCTCATTGTTCTCCCTGACCGCTATATATTTCAGTACTTTCCATCTCAAATCATACACATAGGGCCAGATTTATCATGACTCTGACAGCTCACTCCACTTTAACATATGGCTAAAGTCAGTTTTAGCCAAATCAGATTTATGATCGGCCCTTTAAGACTGTAATAAATGTGGTTTGACGGTAGCAGTTTATCCGTCAGTAAGCAGCTTTACAAAAGTCGCACATCTTTACGAAAAAGTTGCAAGTTTTTATTAAAAAGTTGCATGTTCTATTAAAAAGTCTCATAAGATAAGAATGGTCCTCACTGGAGTGAACTTTTTTGCGACTTTTTTAAATAGTCCCAATAGTAAATCTGTCTAGAGATTCATTTACATAAGAAAACACGCCCACTTTCAGAAAACTGTCGAGCACAGTGCAGAGCAGAAAAAAGTCGCAAATTTGTGCGCAGTTTTAGCGTTTGGGACTTTTTCACTCCATTATTCTGACCTGAGCTAATGATAAATCTGGCCCTTGGTGTTTCATTTCTAAGAGATGTGGTACTATTGTCTCCCCCAGTGTTTTACCTTTCTTTTCCATTTTTTTTTGTCCTAGTCCTCATCTTTTTTTTACTTTAGCAATCACCATATTTTAGAATATTTGATCTGCATTCATTCAAATTTTTCGTGCAGTTTGTCTTATAGACATTTCAAATAAAAACATTTTTTGATGTCCATACATCTTAGCCATGTGGACAACAGCTGTAGACCCTATTCTGAGAGTTCATATTGCGACTAAAAAGCCACCATGAATATGTTATTGAAACTTGTAGCGACAACAGACCCTATCAAAGTTCTTCAAAGAAATAATTTTTGGATAACACATTTCCAAGTGTCACTGACTTTTGACAAAGCAGATCTCCCCCATGCATTAAATCTTTATTCTGTGAAATACTGGTTCTTATACAGAGGTCCTTCATGGCTCCATATTATTCTCCATCACTGACATTCATAGCAGATTTTAAATTGCAATATGCATTCTCAGAACAGGTCTTGGAAGTATATTCCACATGGAAATCACAGAAATAAGATAATAATGCACTTAGTAAATTAGGTGCAAGGACAAATATATATATTCCACATGGTCATCACACCATGAAAGGGGTTTTCTCACTTTAACAAATAGCATGTAACATGTAGAGAAAGTTAATACAAGCCACTTACTATCGTATTGTGATTACCCATATTGCCTCCTTTGCTGGCTGAATTCAGTTTTCCATCACTTATACACTGCTCATTTCCATGGTTACGGCCATCCTGCAATCTATCAGCGGTGGCTGCGTGTCACACCCTGGCCTGTGAGTGATCTGAGAAGATCTGTCAGACTTGCTGCACATGAATCTATCTGACAGATTGCTTTGTTGTGGCTTTGGGCAGGATCCCACCTTCTCACAGGTTCTGCTCATTAGTTTGTTAGTGATGCTATTTATACCTGCTCTCACTATAGCCCTTGCGGTTTATAGTTTCTCCTGGAGTTCTCTGCTGGTGGTTTGTGGCTCTCCTGCTCCCAGTTCGTCTTCAGTTAAGTCCTCATTCCTTCCCTTCTGTTGTTTGTACTGGCTAGGCCTTGGGTAGACGCGGGCTCCTTTATCTTGTGCAAGGAACCGGAAGTCCTTTCGCCTGCTCCCTAGCTGAGGGTTTGTATCAGTTGCAGCAGGGCTTAAATTCGAGTGCATGAACACTTCTACCATCGAGATTTGTTCATGTTGGTAGCAGTCAGGGAAAGGCTCAGGGATTTTCAGGAGGTGACCTTTCTCTATTCCCTAGTTGTGGGGCCTAGCCTGCTGTTTTGTTTAATTTTGTTGTATTTGGTTTGCTTCCCTTCCCCCACCTTCTGTGACATTATAAACCGCCTATACCGTCATTTTTTTCCCCTTGCTCCGTGCAAAATGGAAGCTGTTGATACTCTGGTTGATCGCATGCAGGAATTATCTTGGGAGGTAGCAGACCTCTGTAATTCAGTTGCACTGTGTCAGAGATCTATGATGTCTGGCACCGCTGGTGGGAACCAGTTCAGCCTTGAACCAAAGTTCGCTCTCCCAGGTTTTCCGGGGAAAGTGATAACTTATTTTGGTACAGGGAGTCTTGTAAATTTTATTTTCGTCTGCGTCCGATTTCATCTGGAGTCGAAAATCAAAAAGTGGGGACTATCAATTCTCTGCTAAAAGGTGATGCTCAGTCCTGGGCTTTTTCTCTGTCGATCGGTTGACAAGTTTTTTAGAGCCCTGGGGCTGATTTATGATGACCCGGACCGGGTCTATCTGGCCGAATCTAAGCTGCGTAGCTAGTGTCAGGGGGAACATACGGCTGAGTCATATTGTTCTGAATTTAGAAGATGGGCGACTGACTCGGAGTGGAATGACCCTGCACTCCATAGTCATTTCTGTCAGGGGCTGTCTGAGAAAATAAAAAACGCCCTTGCGTTTCATGAAAATCCAGATTCTTTGGAAGCGGCCATGGCTCTAGCCGTAAGGATTGATAGATGCCTGGTCTGAGGAAGAGGTGCAAGGTTCCCCTCAGGCAGGAGGCACTGTCATTTGGGGAATCTGTCCCTCCTGTCCCTCAGGGTATTGTGACACTTGAACCTGGGACTGGAGAGAAACATGCAGTTAGGTCAGGTCTTTTCTTGCCTTGGTAATAGGAACTCTAGAGTCCAGAGAAGATTGTGTTATTTCTGTGGTAAAGAAGGACATTTTAATGTGTGTCCTTTTATTAAGCCTCAAAGTGGTAACAAAAAACAAAAGGAGGGTTCTTTAAAAAAAAAAAAAAAAAAAAAAAGGTTCTCTTACTCCTTGTAAGGCCTCATGCACATGGACTTTTTTTTTGCGGTCCGCAAAAACGGTTTCCGCTGTTCCGTGATCCGTGTCCGTTTTTTCTTCCATGGGTCTTTCTTGATTTTTGGAGGATCCATTGACATGAAAAATTAGAAAAAAAATCTAAGTCAAGTTTGCATTGAAATGATAGGAAAAAACGGACATGGATCACGGACGCAGATGAAAATCTTGTGTGCAGCCAACCCTTTGACTTGAATGGGTCTGTGAACCGTTGTCCGTGAAAAAAATAGGACAGGTCATATTTTTTTCACGGACTGGAAACACGGATCACGGACACGGATGCCAAACGGAGCATTTTCCAATTTTTCCACGGACCCATTGAAAGTCAAAGGGTCCGCGGAAAAAAACGGAAAACGGAACAGCGGCCGTGGATGCACACAACGGTCGTGTGCATGAGGCCTAACGTGAATGAAGAGTCAGAACAGGTATATTTGTATTCTACCTGCAGTACCCGATTCCTCCTGCCTGCCATGGTAGTGCTAGACTCTAAAAATATTGAATTAGAAGTATTTGTTGACAGTGGCGCAGGGGTTAATCTTGTTGTTTATCAATTTGTTCAGAGTCATGGTTTTAGAACTAGCACATTAAGCAAAGAGTTATCAGTGTTTGCTATAGATTCTGCTCCTCTCTCGCAAAAAAGTCTAAATCATATTGTGCAGGATATTAATTTGAGGGTGGGTGATTCTCATGTTAAATCTATTTCTTGTTTAGTTCTTAACGGTCTGCCTGCTCCGCTGGTTCTGGGTTTACCATGGTTGACCAAACATAATCCTACCAATGACTTGCAAACTAGACAAATCAGTAATTGGACTGATTTTTGTATGGACAATGGTCTCGGCACATCTATTTCTGGGGTATCCACTAAGGTGTTACCTCCGTTTCTTTCTATTTTTCTGACGTATTCTCAGAAGGTGGAGATCAGGAGTTTCCCCCCCCCCTCCCCACCGAGAGTATGATTGTCCGATCAATCATATTCCCGGAGCAAAATTGACAAAGTCTTGGTTATATAATCTTTCCCAACCCGAAAGAGTAGCTATGCGGGAGTATATTGCTGAGAGTTTGACAAAAGGACATATTAGACCATCTAAATCCCCAATGGCAGCGGGCTTCTTTTTTGTAGACCGTGCCTAGATTTCCGGGAACTGAATCTCATTACTGTCCGTGACCCTTATCCCCTTCCCTTGATTTCGGATCTATTTGATCAGATTGTTGGTGCCAAGGTGTTTTCTAAGTTGGATTTAAGAGGAGCTTAGAATCTGATAAGAATCAGGGAAGGGGATGAATGTAAGACGGCCTTCAATAGCCCTGAGGGTCACTTTGAAAACCTGGTTATGCCCTTTGGTTTAACTAATGCCCCGGCAGTCTTCCAGCACTTTATCAATTAAATTTTTCATCATTTGGTGGGGAGGTTTATCCTTGTTTACCTCTATGACATACTGATTTACTCACCCGATATGGAGACTCATCAGGATAATTTAAGACAAGTATTATTGATCCTTCGGGAGAATAAATTGTATGCTAAGTTGGAAAAATGTGTGTTTGCTGTTCAGGAACTGCAGTTTCTGGGTTACTTACTTTCTGCCGGAGGTTTTCGCATGGATCCCAAAAAGGTCCGTGTGGTACTAGAATGGGACCGGCTGGAGAATCAGAAAGCTCTGATGCAGTTTTTAGGATTAACTAATTACTATAGAAAGTTCATCCTAAATTATTCTACTATTGTCAAACCTTTGACTGATATGACTACGAAGGGCACTGACTTCTCTGTCTGGTCGGAAGAGGCATTACAGGCTTTTTCTACAATTAAGGAATGTTTTGCATCCGCTCCCATTCTGATGCAACCCGATGTGTCTCAACCCTTCATTGTGGAGATTGACGCGTCAGAAGTGGGAGTTGGAGCAGTTTTGTCATAGGGTCCCTCTCCTAGCAAATGACATCCGTGTGCTTTTTTCTCTAAGAAACTCTCTGCTGCCGCAAGAAATTATGATGTTGGGAATAGAGTTGTTGGCCATCAAATTGACCTTTGAAGAATGGCATCATTGGCTAGAAGGAGCGATTCATCCGATTACGGTAGTTACTGACCATATGAATTTGGCTTACCTGCAATCAGCAAAGCATCTGAACCCTAGGCAGGCCAGATGGTCATTGTTCTTTACCAGCTTTAATTTTGTGGTCACTTATCATCTTGGGATCAAAAACGTCAAAGCGGATGCTTTATCACATAGCTTTCTGGGGGGGGGGGAGATTCGGAGGATTCCGCTCCGATTTTGGCTGATGGAGTGGTGGTATCTGCTCTTTATCCCGAACTGGAAGCGGAAGTGTTGGGGGCTCAAGGTGAGGAACCTGATTCCTGTCCTCCAGGGAACTTGTTTGTTCCTTCAGAACTGCGACACAGGGTGTTCAAGGAACATCATGATACTGTCCTTGCCGGACACCCTGGAGTAGATCCACGGTGGATCCTTTTTATCAAAGATTCTGGTGGCCAGGTTTGCGTAAATGTGTTGAGGGCTAGTTAGTGGCTTGTGAGACCTGTGCTTGCGCTAAGGTAGCTCATACTCGGCCATCAGGATCTCTTCTTCCGTTGTCCATTCCATCTTGTCCTTGGACGCATTTGTCCATGGACTTCATCACTGATTTACCAAGTTCCTCTGGGAAAACTGTGATTTTGGTGGTGGTGGACCGCTTCAGTAAGATGGCTCACTTTATACCATTATCAGGTTTGCCCAATGTTTATTGATAACATCGTGAAATTACACGGCATCCCCTCTGATGTGGTGTCTGATAGGGGGACGCAATTTGTTTCAAGGTTTTGGAAGGCATTTTGTACTCGTCTGGGTATTCAGTTGTTTTTCTCTTCGGCTTTCCATCCTCAGTCGAATGGACAAACTGAGCGCACTAACCAGAACCTGGAGTCTTATTTGAGTTTTTTTGTCGCTGAGAATCAGGAAGAATGGTCCTTATTTTTGTCCTTGGCTGAGTTTGCCTTGAATAACCGTAGACAGGAGTCAACTGATAAGTCACCATTTTTTGGCGCATCAGGTTTTCATCTTCAGTACTTTTTCTGGGACTGAATATTCTGGTATACCTGAAGAGGAGAGATTCTCTTCTTCGTTGTCTTCTATCTAGCAGAAGATTCAGGTTAATTTGAAAAAGATGGGCGAAAGATATAAACAGATGGCTGACAAGAGACATATGACTGGCCCGGACCTGTGTGTGGGTGATTTGGTGTGGTTGTCCAATAAGAACATTAAGTTGAAAGTACCCTCTTGGAAGTTGGGCCCAAGATTTATTGGTCCTTACAAAATCTCGCCCATTATTAATCCGGTGGCGTTACGTCCAGAACTTCCGCAGGCCTGGAAGATCCATAATGTGTTTCACAGGTCATTGTTAAAGAAGTATGTTGAACCTGCTGAACCATCTCCTTTGCCTACTCCTCCTGTCTTGGTAGATGGTAATCTGGAGTTTCAGATTTCCAAAATACTCAACTTGCGTGTTCTTCGGGGTTCCCTTCAGTACCTGGTGCATTGGAGGGGATACGATCCTGAGGAAAGAATGTGGGTTCCGGCTACCGATGTCAATGCTAGCCGCCTTGTGAACGCCTTTCACAAGGCACACCCAGATAAAGTTGGTCCTGGGTGCCCAGAGGTCACCCGTAGATGGGGGTGGGTGTACTGTCACGCTCTGCCCTGTGAGTGATCTGAGAAGATCTGTCAGACTTGCTGCATGTGAATCTATTTGACAGATTGCTTTGTTGTGGCTTTGGGCAGGATCCACCCCCTCACAGGTTCTGCTCATTAGTTTGTTAGTGATGCTATTTATACCTGCTTTTCACTATAGCCCTTGTGGTTTATAGTTTCTCCTGGAGTTTGCTGGTGGTGGTTTGTGGATCTCCTGCTCCCAGTTCGTCTTCAGTCAAGTCCTCATTCCTTCCCTTCTGTTGTTTGTACTGGCTAGGCCTCAGGTATACACGGGTTCCTTCATCTTGTGCAATGAATTGGCTGTCTTTTCGCCTGCTCCCTAGCTGAGGGTTTGTATCAGTTGCAGCAGGGCTTAGGTTCGAGTGCATGAACACTTCTACCATTGAGATTTGTTCATTTTGGTAGCACTCACGGAAAGGCTCAGGGATTATCAGAAGGTGACATTTCCCTGTTCCCTAGTTGTGGGGCCTAGCCTGCTGTTTTGTTTAATTTTGTTGTTTGGTTTGCTTCCCTTCGCTCACTTTCCGTGACACTGTGCTTGTACACTATAGGAAAAAACACCAGCCTATGTGCGCTCCCACTGTCCCAAACACCAGAGAGGCTAGTGCTTTTTCCTATAGTGTGCAAGCACGGCCACAACTAATGGATTGCAGGGTGGTCATCACCATGGAAAGAGCAGTGTATAATACAACGGGGAATTTAATCTAGCCAGCAAAGGAGGCAATATGCATAAGAACAATACTTTGGTAAGTGCCATGTACACGACTTTCGGAAGTAAGACAACTCCTTTAAATTCTCCCTAGAGTATAATGCCGATAAGGTACATTCTTTGTATGTGGAATTAAGGAGGAAATAAAAGATAAATGATAAGGATATTACGTCTATGAAAAAAAGCTACTCACTGGTGAATAAATAGAGGCGCTAAAAGTGCAACGTTTATTGATATGCACTAAAAAAGATGAGACAGGGATTCATGAATGATATAAAAATTCCCATGTGTGGTGAGCACACAGAAACCACACTCAGAGGACTTTAATACATAGGTCTTGAGTGTATAAGGTGAACTATATGTGCCTATTATATCACCACCCACCTGTTAATGCCACAGGGGGAATATGTATTGTAGGCTATTGACTTTTCAAACCACTGTATTGTGATTAAAACACTCTATATGCCGGTACAGTGAATAAAAGATTAGACAGCCAATTGCCGCACTTAGCTGAGACCCAAGCTGCTCACAGGAGAGGCGAGGCACGCAATCTCAATACTAAGAGAGACACATACCTATAAATATAGATCGCAAGGGTATCTGCTAAAGGATTTGTGCAGAGCCCAAGTGTAGCGGAGGAGACCTTCTTTCATCTGTATGATAACTGATTTGTATAACAGATGAGGGGACTGCTCCGCTATACTTATAGGGCTACCAACTACTTCAAAGCTCTAAATCTACTGACTAAAGCAGCGCATCATGGCTCAACGCGTTTCCTCTAATAAGGGTTCATCAGGAGCTGTTTTTAGCTGCTTAACCGCCTCCGGACCGCCTAACGCAGATGTGCCGTCCGGAGGCGGCAGCCCTGCGCACGACGACGCATATACGCGTCATCTCGCGAGGGCCGGGATTTCCTGTGAACGCACGCACACAGGTGCGCGCACTCACAGGAAAGGAAGGTAAGCGAGTGGATCTCCAGCCTGCCAGCGGCGATCGCTCGCTGGCAGGCTGGAGATCTGATTTTTTTTAACCCCTAGCAGGTATATTAGACGCTGTTTTGATAACAGCGTCTAATATACCTGCTACCTGGTCCTCTGGTGGTCCCTTTTGTTAGGATCGACCACCAGAGGACACAGGTAGGTCAGTAAAGTCGCACCAAACACTACACTACACTACAACCCCCCCCGTCACTTATTAACCCTTTATGAACCCCTGATCACCCATGATCACCCCCTATAAACTCCCTGATCACCCCCCTGTCATTGATCACCCCCCTGTCATTGATCACCCCCCTGTCAGGCTCCGTTCAGACGTCCGTATGATTTTTATGGATCCACGGATACATGGATCGGATCCGCAAAACACATGCGGAAGTCTGAACGGAGCCTTACAGGGGGGTGATCAATGGCAGGCGGGTGATCACCCATATACACTCCCTGATCACCCCCCTGTCATTGATCACCCCCCTGTAAGGCTCCATTCAGACGCCCGTATGATTTTTACGGATCCATGGATACATGGATCGGATCCGCAAAACATCTCACATGAACTCACCATACCCCTCACGGAATCCAAATGCGTAAACATTTTTAGACATTTATATTCCAGACTTCTTCTCACGCTTTAGGGCCCCTAAAAAGCCAGGGCAGTATAAATACCCCACATGTGACCCCATTTCGGAAAGAAGACACCCCAAGGTATTCCGTGAGGGGCATATTGAGTCCATGAAAGATTGAAATTTTTGTCCTAAGTTAGCGGAAAGTGAGACTTTGTGAGAAAAAAACAAAAAAAATCAATATCCGCTAACTTGTGCAAAAAAATAAAAATTTCTATGAACTTGCCAGGCCCCTCATTGAATACCTTGGGGTGTCTTCTTTCCAAAGTGGGGTCACATTTGGGGTATTTATACTGCCCTGGCTTTTTAGGGGCCCGAAAGTGTGAGAAGAAGTCTGGGATCCAAATGTCTAAAAATGCCCTCCTAAAAGGAATTTGGGCACCTTTGCGCATCTAGGCTGCAAAAAAGTGTCACACATCTGCTATCGCCGTACTCAGGAGAAGTTGGGGAATGTGTTTTGGGGTGTCATTTTACATATACCCATGCTGGGTGAGAAAAATATCTTGGTCAAATGCCAACTTTGTATAAAAAAATTGGAAAAGTTGTCTTTTGCCAAGATATTTCTCTCACCCAGCATGGGTATATGTAAAATGACACCCCAAAACAAAAATAAAAAGAGAGAGGAAGGAGGATGCACGCATGATATAATAATAAACACATAGGGACAATTCATGATCATTAAGTCCATGAGGACGCAAGGTGCCCAATTTAAAAGTCCATTGGGCCTCCTTTTGCAGCACCCGTTGATCAAAGTTGCCCCGACGAGGGGAAGGTGGCACCACCTCAATACCCTGAAAACATATTACCCGTACATCACCTAGATGGTGGGTATTGACATGACGGACAACTGGGGTATCAGTATTTTTGCAGATGTCTTAAGGTGTTCACCTATGTGGCGTCGGAATTCGCGAATCGTCTTCCCCACATACTGAATACTGCATGTGCACGTAATCAGATGTATCTTACCCACATTGTGATGTGACTTGACCAGGCGCTCATATAATCACCAAATAGTCTCCCTTTCCCACCAGCCCAGGTATAAATTTGTGTAGGACGGTGCGCAAGGGCTGCCCATGGCCACACCCCTGAGCTGGTGATCGTAGCGACAATTAAACAGGAAGACATTGTGATGCAAGATGAAATCAAGAAGGCTGATCCAGCTGGTGGGAAAAAGGACACTGTATTTGGTGATGAGATGAGCGTCTGGCCAAGTCACATCACGATGTGGGTAAGATACATCATTGATGTATTGATCTTTTGAGATGGCACAGTACAGGAATTCTGTGATTTTGTCAAAACCCTGAATGTGTCTTTTTTCACATCTGAGATCAATCCCAGTAGAATCACATTCCTGGATCTGACCATTTTGAAGGCAGAGGATGGCAGTATACACACGAGTCTATATCGTAAAGACACGGCAAAAAACATATTGCTCCATTGGGAAAGCTGCCACCCGTACCCGTTGAAGAAGGGAATTCCGAAGGGTCAATTCCTTTGGGTACGTCGGAACTGCTCATCCTTGTTAGACTTTCAGACGAAGGCAGGTGATCTGACAAATAGATTTTTGAATAGAGGTTACCCTCATAGGGTCCTCTAGTCTGCCTACCAGCATTCTCTCTCCTGCGCCCATGAATGACTCCTTAATCCTTGTGAGAGGGGGAATGGTCAGGGACAGGTACGGCTAATAGCCACTTTTGATGGGGCCAATGGTTCTATTCTGGACATCCTTCGGAGGCATTGGGGGATTTTACAGATGGAGCCCGATGTTGGCCATCTCGTTAGCCCTACTCCTGCGGTCACGTATCGGAGGGGTCGCAACTTTAAGGATCGTCATTGCCACAGTTTTTTCCAGGAATCGATTCATCTACCTGGTTGGCTAATCCCTTAAAAGGGACATTTCACTGTAGCGGGTGTATAGCATGTGACTCCATCAAATCAGGATCCTTATTCGGCAGTACGGTTACAACCAAATCATATACCATCCGCACTTTCATCAATTGCAGATCTTCAGGACTGATTTATCTGATTACGTGCACATGCGGTATTCAGTATGTGGGAAAGACGATTTGCGAATTCCGACGCCAAATAGGTAAACACCTTAATGACATCCGCAAAAATACTGATACCCCGGTTGCCCGTCATGTCAATACCCACTATCTAGGTGACGTACGGGAAATATGTTTTCAGGGTATTGAGATAGTACGACCTTCCCCTCGTCGGGGCAACCTGGATCAACGGGTGCTGCAAAAGGAGGCCCAATGGACTTTTAAATTGGGCACTTTGCGTCCCCATGGACTTGATGATCATATTTCATATGTCAGTTTTATTGATTGAATAGTCGTAACTGACATATACATATTGCCTGTATGTGTACGCATACATGGCTTGGTTGATAATCGACACCTCTAATCACATAGATGTACGTCGTTCACATGTGGTATGGATGGTTTTCTACCTCATCATGAATTGTCCCTATGTGTTTATTATATCATGCGTGCGTCCTCCTTCCTCTCTCTTTTCCTTTTTGTTTTGCTTAGTGTGGTACCGCTAATGGGAGGCGGCTTTCTACCAATTTGCTTTCCCTGTCTCTATGCGTCCAGTTATCCCAACCCAGTATGGAGTTATCCCTGCCGCTATTGGCCTCCATTATCTCTTCATATACCTTATCGTGGGTATCCCTTACTGTATGCATACGATTACGGAGCCTTGAGCTGACAGGCAGTGTGGCCTGCTATTCGTCTACATGGGATCTTCACGTCACAATGTGGGAGGGGCCTCTTCCTTAAAAAGAAGCGCGTTCGCCTGCTGCTTCACGGCCGACTAAGCCTGCTGCTTCACGGCCAACTGGCGCCTAAGCGGTCACCGCGCTGGTGGGACAGCTGATGTTCTGTACTTTTTAGGCAGCTAAAACAGCTCCTGATGAACTCTTATTAGACTCTAACAAAAGGGACCACCAGAGGACCAGGTAGCAGGTATATTAGACGCTGTTATCAAAACAGCGTCTAATATACCTGCTAGGGGTTAAAAAAAATCAGATCTCCAGCCTGCCAGCGAGCGATCGCCGCTGGCAGGCTGGAGATCCACTTGCTTACCTTCCTTTCCTGTGAGTGCGCGCACCTGTGTGCGTGCGTTCACAGGAAATCCCGGCCCTCGCGAGATGACGCGTATATGCGTCGTCGTGCGCAGGGCTTCCGCCTCCGGACGGCACATCTGCGTTAGGCGGTCCGGAGGCGGTTAAGCAGCTAAAAACAGCTCCTGATGAACCCTTATTAGAGGAAACGCGTCGAGCCATGACGCGCTGCTTTAGTCAGTAGATTTAGAGCTTTGAGCTAGTTAGTAGCCGTATAAGTACAGCGGAGCAGTCCCCTCATCTGTTATACAAATCAGTTATCATACAGATGAATGAGGGTCTCCTCAATCTCTACACTTAGGCTCTGCACAAATCCTCTAGCAGATACCCTTGCGATCTATACTAATAGGTCTGTGTCTCTCTTAGCATTGAGACCATAAGTGGACTGGTGTATTTATACACAGTTGCGTGCCTCTCTTCCCCCATATCCAAGGGGCTGTGAGCCGCTTGGGTCTCAGCTAAGTGCGGCAATTGGCTGTCTAATCTTTTATTCACTGTACCGGCATATAGAGTGTTTTAATCACGATACACTCCAGGCTCAGTGGTTTGAAAAGTCAATAGCCTACAATACATATTCCCCCTGAGGCATTAACAGGTGGGTGGTGATATAATAGGCACATATAGTTCACCTTATACACTCAAGACCTATGTATTAAAGTCCTGAGTGTGGTTTCTGTGTGCTCACCACACATGGGAATTTTAATAGGATTCATGAATCCCCGTCTCATCTTTTTTAGTGCATATCAATAAACGTTGCAATTTTAGCGCCTCTATTTATTCACCCGTGAGTAGCATAAACAAAACCCCAAATAGCACATTCTGTCAAATGAAATAAAATGCGCAGTTGCAAACACAAAAGTAAAACCAAACAATGCAACAGCTCTCTGCAAACACTGAATAAATGAACTAATGCTAATTCATTACATACATGAAGATATATTTTGATCAAATTTATTGGGGCCACGTCCCACATCAAAGTGACCTCCTTTACATGGGATCCTACTCTATGATGGCTCCTCTTCATGAATTCAGGGAGATCAGTCACCTGCACTAACTAACCACAGCCTGTGGGAAAGGTGTGTTTGTTAGGAGGTGTGCGTCGCCGTGGCGGAAATGACAAAACCAAACACAATGCAACAGCGTTCTGCAAACATTGACTATGCAAACTAATGCTATAGTCATCATATAAATGAATATCAGATACTTAGCAAATATATTTATAATGATCAAAATCATTTGTGCCCGTCCACCACCTCTTTCAGGTGCGAACCTACACTATGATGACTCCCCTCCAGGTTTTACTTTTTCATTTTTACAGTCATCAGCCAATTCATACAGGCAAAATTATTTGTACAAACTACGAATGAGTATGAGAAAAATAGGGAAAACAAAAGGAGTGTGCTACAAAGGGTGGAAAAAGAAAAATAATTTTGTGTACGTTTTCAGTTATGACTGAATTGCCCCTCTAATTAAACACATTATCACCAGTGATGGTCAGTTCGCAGTGTTCGCCAGCGAACACATGCAGGCTGCCATCTTTAGTAAGGTAGACTCACCTGTCCGGCGATGCACAGGTAAGCCCTTGCCTGTGCTGAGAGCCGGTCTGAAAACAAATGCAGTCACCGGGAGCAGGCAGTTCCAAAAACAGCCCGATGAAGGCCCCCGGCAACTGTTCTCGGAACTGCCTGCTCCCGGTGACTGCATTTGATTTCAGACCGGCTCCCGACACAGGTAAGGGCTTACCTGTGCATCACCGGACATGTGAGTCTACCTTACTAAAGATGGCAGCCCGCATGTGTTCGCTGGCGAACACTGCGAACTGACCATCACTGATTATCACTAAATATTAGAATGTAGTAAGATAATACCAGAATTATGGACTGCAATTTAAAGAGGTTGTCCCATGAAAAATATTCTACATTTTTCAAACCAGCACCTGTATCTGAATACTTTTGTTATTGCATGTAATTAAAAATGTAATATAGTCGCCGAGTTATTCACTGAACTCTAGCTGTATAGCGCCACCTTCTGTTTGCTTTTTCAAAATTCTTTGTACAGCTCAATGAAATGGAAGGACATGCTGAGTTCCATCATTTAACTGCCACCAACTGCAGCAGAAAAGACACACCCCCTGAGAAGGGACACACCCCCTATGCAGACAGCTTAAAATAAATTTAGCAGAGCAATTGGAGCAAAGAATGTTCAGATTTGTGAAAAGATACACCCTGAGAAAGGACACACCCCCGATGCAGACAGCTTGAAATAAATGTAGCATAGCAATTGGAGCAAAGAATGTTCAGATCTGTGGATCCGTGTGAGATACAGGGATGCTTCTAAGTTTTTCATTTTTTACATTATCCATGGGATAACCCTTTTAGGGAGAAACCAATATCTGTGTATTAAAAAATGTCCCAATAAAAATGGCAGAGAAAGCTTTCTAGCCACCCACCATAAGGTGACATTTCAGAATTGTAGTGCAGTAATTAATTATCCTGGGCAGATCCTCAAAGGGAAGCATACTCACCTGCTTCCCGGCGCTGGCTCTCAACTGCTCTGCTCCATGGCCTTGGCATCTCCGCCAGCCTCCCTACATAAATTTCTTGTTTGACACAACTGTAGCCAGTGGCTGGCTGCAGTAGTGACCTGCTCCTCTTGTGTCCTGACAAATGGTCAAGTGGGGAGCAGGTCACCGCTGTAGCTGGGTGTGGACTGGGAACTTTAAGTGACCCTGGAAATAAAAGTGGCCCCATGTTGTAGGCGGGTCCAAATTGACAGAAGGTGGGACAACAGAAGTAGGTGAGGCCAGCAATACCGTAGTGCAGAACTAAATATCACCCCAGCAGAACCATATACCATAGTGCAGCACAAAATACTGTCCCATGAGAACCATATACCACAGTGTAGCACAAAATACTGTCCCAGCAGAACCATATACCCCTGTGCAACACAAAATACTGTCCCACTCCCAGCAGAACCATATACAATAGTGCAGCACAAAATAATGCCGCCCATGCCACAGTATGATAATGTATTATCATCCTGAGGACAGCAATACAGTTGAATTTAGTAGGGCACCTGCGGCTGCTGACCAAGTGCATAAGTGTCTGATTCTCCTACATTAATTAATGCTGAGAGCTTCAGATGTTTATGTACCTGGCTAACCGCCATGAGGAGGGTCCAACATCTAGAGCGGCATCAAACAAAGAGTTGCCATCCAGGGAGGCAGTGAAGCAGCTGAGACTGTGGAGTGAAGGAGACAGTGCTGGGAAGAAGGGAGGTATGCCTCCATTTACAGGTCTGCTCAGGAGGGCAAAGGTGCACAACAACTTTAAAGGGGTTGTGTCACTTCGCATAAACGGAACAGACACGGGAAGAAAATACGT
Organism: Bufo gargarizans; assembly: GCF_014858855.1. NCBI lineage: Eukaryota > Metazoa > Chordata > Amphibia > Anura > Bufonidae > Bufo > Bufo gargarizans. The sequence continues at coordinate 307,588,395 of NC_058083.1, read as the reverse complement.
TTGTGTGCATGAGCCCTAAGGATGACGCAGTACACTCAATTAAAGGTTTTAACATTCCTATTTCCGAGTTATGCTTTAGGTGACACAAGAAATGTTCATTTGAATGAAAACATTAAACATAAAAAAATATAGAGAGTCAAAATAAAGAACTGGAAATATGGTGATTGCTAAAGTAAAAAAAAATTACATGAAGAGGGAAAAAAAGGGAACATACAGAGGAAGACAGTAGCACATATCTTTGAAATGAAAGACCAAGTGTATGATTTGAGATGACAAGCACTGAAATGTTTAGAGGTCGGGGGAACAAGGAGAGGATAATAAGGAAATGTTACTGCCAAGGAAGCCGTTTTGGATAACAAAAATTGAGACATTGGAGCCCAAGTTAAAGGAAAACTGCACTTTTACTGTATATTTATTATTAGGTAATAGATTTGTGTTATATAATTACTGTGATTTGTATTAAATTGGTTATTCTGTGATTAATGTAAAAAATTTTAATCAGATTTCATGTAGTACATAACAACTTCTTTCTAAAAATAAAAAAAGCAAAAAAAAAAAGCAAGAACTAGCACTGTACCACATATGGGTCTAGAGCTCTCCTCATTCATTGCTCCGATTGCTCTGCTTGAAGTATTTTAAGCTGGCAGTTCAGGAGGTGTCCTGTTTGCTGCAGCTGGTGGCATTTGAAGCATGTGAGATGGACAGAGAAATTAGAAAAAAAAAAGCAAACAGTAGGTGGCACTATACAGATAGATTTCATTCAATAACTCAGTGGCTAAATTACATTTTTAATTACATCCAGTTACAAAATAATTCAGATCCAGGTGCTGGTTTGAAAACTGGAGAATATGTTTTGTGGGACAACCCCTTTAAGCCAATGTGTAAACTCATGTTACAGATATATATACAGTTGCAAGAAAAAGTATGTGAACCCTTTGGAATTATATGGATTTCTGCACAAATTGGTCATAAAATGTAATCCGATCTTCATCTAAGTCACAACAATAGACAATCACAGTCTGCTTAAACTAATAACACAAGGAATTACATGTTGCCATGTTTTTATTGAACACACTATGTAAACATTCACAGTGTAGGTGGGAAAAGTATGTGAACCCCTAGACTAATGACATGTCCAAGAGCTAATTGGAGTGAGGTGTCAGCCAACTGGAGTCCCATCAATGAGATGAGATTGGAGGTGTTGGTTACAGCTGCCCTGCCCTATAAAAAACACACACCAGTTCTGTGTTTGCTTTTCACAAGAAGTATTGCCTGATGTGAATGATGCCTTGCACAAAAGAGCTCTCAGAAGACCCACGATTAAGAATTGACTTGCATAAAGCTGGAAAGGGTTATCAAAGTATATCCAAAAGCCTTGCTGTTCATCAGTCCACGGTAAGACAAATTGTCTATAAATGGAGAAAGTTCAGCACTGCTGCTACTCTCCCTAGGAGTGGCGGTCCTGTAAAGATGACTGCAAGAGCACAGCGCAGACTGCTCAATGAGGTGAAGAAAAATCCTAGAGTGTCAGCTAAAGACATACAAAAGTCTCTGGCTTATGCTAACATCCCTGTAAGCAAATCTACGATACGTAAAACACTAAACAAGAATGTATTTCATGGGAGGATACCACAGAGGAAGCCACTGCTGTCCAAAAAAAACATTGCTGCACGTTTACAGTTTGCACAAGAGCACCTGGATGTTCCACAGCAGTACTGGCAAAATATTCTGTGGACAGATGAAACCAAAGTTGAGTTGTTTGAAAGAAACACACAACACTATGTGTGGAGAAAGAGGCATAGCACACCAACATCAAAACCTCATCCCAACTGTAAAGTATGGTAGTAGGGGCATCATGGTTTGGGGCTGCTTTGCTGCGTCAGATCCTGGACGGATTGCTATCATCGAAGGAAAAATGAATTCCCAAGTTTATCAAGACATTTTACAGGAGAACTTAAGGCCATCTGTCCACCAGCTGAAGCTCAACAGAAGATGGGTGTTGCAACAGGACAATGACCCAAAGCATAGAAGTAAATCAACAGCAGAATGGCTTAATTAGAAGAAAATACGCCTTCTGGAGTGGCCCAGTCAGAGTCCTGACCTCAACCCGATTGAGATGCTGTGGCATGAACTCAAGAAAGCGATTCACACCAGACATCCCAAGAATATTGCTGAACTGAAACAGTTCTGTAAAGAGGAATGGTCAAGAATTACTCCGGACCGTTGTGCACGTCTGATCTGCAACTACAGGAAACGTTTGATTGAAGTTATTGCTGCCAAAGGAGGTTCAACCAGTTATTAAATCCAAGGGTTCACATACTTTTTCCACCTGCACTGTGAATGTTTACATGGTGTGTTCAATAAAAACATGGTAACATTTAATTATTTGTGTGTTATTAGTTTAAGCAGACTGTGATTGTCTATTGTTGTGACTTAGACAAAGATCAGATCACATTTTATGACCAATTTGTGCAGAAATCCATATCATTCCAAAGGGTTCACATACTTTTTCTTGCAACTGTATGTAACAATGAAATATGTTGTTGTGAGGTCTGATATGCTATTTAAACTGGTTAGCTACTCCAACCTATATACAGAAGTAAGGGATTGAGACTTCCAAAATGTTGTGACATGGTGAGGAGGTTAGGATTCTCCATACTCTCTATATGAAAAATCATTTGATACAATGTTCTACAATGAAAATAAACATGAAAGGTGCTTTGAACCTAACTTGGACTGTCCGAATGGCTAGAACTGACCCATTCAATGTTCAAACTTGTCCCTGTACCTGCATTGGCTTTGGTATATACTGATTGACATTCGCATGGTAGAGTTCTAAAGCAGGATGGACTGTTCTTAAAAAAAAAAAAAAAAGACTTGGGGGGTCATTAAGTGTTCTTACATGGCAAGACCACTTACTGTTATCTCACATATATATTCTTATTATTATAGCCAAATTATAGCGAAATTGGTCCCATAGGAATAAAGTTCAAAACTAGAGTGGGAGCTGACAAAAGCTATAGGACATGATTTCTAAACTGCCACCACTGCCACCACTGCCTCATTTTCAAGCCAACCTACACGAATCTTATATCAAAACGTTCATCTATCCCTGCTGCCACAAAAAATGTCCACAGCTAAGCCATAGTCCTGATAGTTTTCACGATATGACCATTTGTTTGCAACTCACGCCGCCCATTGACATTCATTAAAACTCCACTCTAGCCACCTCAAATTTGAAGGGCAATTTTTAAACTGCGACTGTGCCTTAATTTTTTATATTTCAGAGACAAACTATGCATCAAAATGTAGGTCTGGGTCTTGTGATTTTCACAATATAAGACTCTTCGCTGTAGGATTTAGAATTTTTAAACTACAACCGTTTGAAGATGGCAACCGCCAGTGAAGTGAGCAAGTTGGAGCAGTTTGTTTTTAACCGCTCTTCTCTGCCCTTGCTGTAGAATGAGTTGCCATAGGAACCCAGGTGTGTGAGCAGCCAGCAGAGTGACAAAAGCTAGAGTGTGAGCTGAAAAATCAGGACATGATTTCTAAACTGCCACCACTCCCTCATTTTCAAGCCCTACTACACAAATTGGCTGCTAATGTTGATATAAATGTATGTTTTAATGTAACTGTGAAGCACTTTGGGCAACAACATTGCAATTAAATGTGCTATATAAATAAATAAAGATTGAAATGCATTTCTCGCTCTATCAAGCTTCCCATGTGCACTTTTTAAATTTTGATTCAATTGGTTAGTGTAATGTTTACTATCTTTACTCACTCAAAACATTTACTCTGCCCACTCCATAAAGTTACTCTGCCCAGTCCAACCTTTCCACAGTTACTCCAGCCACTCAAACAACACAACAGTTATTCAAGCCACTCCACCCAGTTACTTTGCCCACTCCAGTTGTAGACTACTGGTGGAGGCAAGAACACTTCACATAATTTCCCCAGAAATTGTAGCTTTTCTAGTTTATTATACTGAAATCTAATATATAAAGCTGAGTGTGTATGTACAGTATGTCTGCTAATGGAATCCGTACCGTCGAATTTACAATCACGAAATTTGGCACACAGGTACATCAGGTGTCCGGGAAGGTTTTAGACCAGGTTTCAGCTCTTTAGGATGTACCGTTCCTGAGATATTCCCAAAAAATGCATTAGCCAATAGAAGCTTGGTCACATCACCCTTATCAGCCAACAGAAGGTCGCAGGTCCTCCAGCCTCCACATACACAGTTTTACTTTATGTTTCCATAACAACCCAGCCATTTATCTTCACTGCTGTAGGAGAGCTTTAAAGGAAATCTGTCCCCAGGATAATCGCTATTGAAGTAAAGCCATGGCCTAATAGCACTTAGTACCTTATTTCAAGATGTGCCTTTGTTCCAGAAATAGATGTTTTTATCCTCTAAAAATCCTGTTTATTTGGTATGCAAAAGAGCCAGTAAGGTGCCCAGAGGGGCGTCACTCTTGCATGAAGGAGCCAAGACACGCCCCCTGCCACAATGTGTCCACCCCCAAAAGACTTAAAACCCCAGGCCCCACTAAGCCACGCCCCTGATCTGGTTAGACCACGCCACCTCCCACTCCTGAGCCGACGGGGATTGAAAAAATGAAGGTAAAAATCAACTTCTTTCAGCTGCAGGGGTGGGAGGAAGGGTGACTTTCTCCCTGCAGCTTACACTCAGACAGCACAGTGCTGCTGTCTTAGGCTCCATTCAGACGTCCGTAGTGCATTGCGGGTCAGCAATACACCCGGCTGGCACCCCCATAGAAATGCCTATTCTTGTCCGCAATTGTGAACAAAAATAGGACATGCTCAATTTTTTTCTGGAGCTGTGGACCGGAGGATCGGGTCCGCGCTCCGAAAATGCGAATGCGGACAGTACACTGTGTGCTGTCCGCATCTCTTCCGGCCCCATAGAGAATGAATGGGTCTGCACCCGTTCCCCATAATTGTGGAACGGATGCGGACCCATTCTACGGACGTGTGAATGGACCCTTAGAGTGAGCTGTTCAAAAGCACATGCACCCGATCCGGTTAGACCATGCCCCCTACCACTCCTCAGCTGACTGAGATTGAAAAAATTAAGTTAAGAATCAACTTCTAGGTTGCACTAAGCCACGCCTCGATCTGGTTAGGCCATGCCCCTCCACTCATCAGCTGACAGGCATTAAAAAAATAAAGGTAAAAATCAACTTCTGTCAGCTGCAGGGGTGGGAGGGAGGGTAACTTTCTCCCTGCAGATCACACTCAGACAGTACAGTGCTGCTGTCTTAGAGGGAGCTGTTCAAAAGGACACGCCCCTGATCCAGTAAAGGCCACTGTTAAGGGGGCAGGCCCCTGTGGAGGTCACTGTCAAGGGGGTGGTATGCTGTGAAAGTCACTGTTAAAGGGGAAGGCTGCTGTAAAGGTAAAAGTGAGGGGGTGGGCTGCTGTGGAGGTCCAATTTTAAGGGACGGGGCCCTGTGGGGGGGCAGTTTTTAGGGGTGGAGGTCACTGTTTTGGAGGCGGGGTGCTGTAGATGTCACTGTGTATAGTGTTGATATCTTTTATTGACACACACAAACATTAAATTAAATAGATTAAATATACCTGAGCAAAGCCGGGTCCTTCAGCTAGCACCTATATTAGGCGAATTTCAGGCGCAGAGGTTAGTTGTGCTGCAATGTATGACTTTTCCCTGCTCACGTCAAGTCTAAAAAAGCGGGCGTGACGTGGGCAGTGAAGAGGAGGGGATGGCAGGCCCGTCTCATCATTTTCTACACCTGTTTAGAAAAACGCTGGTCTTAATAAATGACCCCCTTGGTGTTTGTATTATATTTAAGGTAGAAACCCAAAGGATTATTGTCAATGGTGTCTGTCATGTGATGGTGTCTGTCAACTTTTGTTGTGTTTTTCTGTTCCTATAATGGAACAGAACAACTGAAATATGAACCCACATGTGAACCATGCCTTGGTCCAATAAAAAATCTGTCACAGTGGTTACAGATCCTTTATAGACATTTAAGGCCAGAATAAAACATCCAGATTCTAGGCATGTGTCCTGCCCCAACCACATGTTTAATTACCTAAACTCACAACATCATAGATCCTTATGATTTAGGTAATTGAACCCATTACCGGTCCGACACACATCTAGAATCTGGCCTAGGATAGACTTGATGTCATGATGCTAGGGGTATGCTAACCCTGAGGGCTTATTCACATGTAATAAGGCTCAGTGAATCATATGCATAGAGCCAAGGACAGGATCCCATCCTGAGATGAGAAAATTATTTATTTATTTTTTGCACCAATTTACAAATTACTGAGGTCACTTCCTTTTTTAATAACCCCGCTCTTATTTTCTGACATGATTATAGGCTAAAGTAGGATCCACAAATCAAACTCAAGGAAGCTTTGAAGAGGTTCTGAGTTCTACCGCTCATGCCAGTGCCCAGAGCTCGTTGGCTGGAAGCCTCCTGCCTGAAGCTGAGGAAGAATTACAGTGATGAACCTACTGAAAAGTAATAGCTGCTCAGTCATAACGCATCGCCTCATGTAGAGTAACGTTATGAAACCGTTTGTCAGACAGCAAGTGTTTTTGTTTTAATACAATTTAGGTAATGGTGTATGCATTGTACTGATCCAAATGAGCACATCAAATCTTGGAGCTGCTATTCAGTTTTGAAGCTGGAAAAAAAAAAAAAGTACTTTCTCTTTCTTGGGGTCGCTTCACACACAGTTTTGTTCATAGCTTTTTTTCGGGCCAAAGAACACATCTCAAGAACCGCCTGATTTGATCAGCGCTTTTTGAGGCGTTTTTGCCCATAAAGTATGTTACCACCTACAGTTCCTTAATGACAATTTTTGCATGCCTACCATTTTCTTTTTTTATAGGGAAGTATATGTGCCCCCTGTCATGTCACTGCCTCTGTATGGGGAAAAAAATATTCTTAAAAAATATCATGCAAAAATGCTATAAATACCAACACACATTACACATTTTTCTTTTTAGGCTGCATAAAAAAAAAATGAGGGAAAAAACACCACTCAGCCCATGTTGCAATTTGAAATGCCATTTACCCAAAAAACACGCCTTAACACTTAAAAGAACACTTGTTTGTCCTATGTTTAATCTTTCCCATAGACTTCCAACTAATGTCTGAAGCTAGCATTATTTTCCCTAGAAAACAGCAGCAAAAGAAAACGCAGCTTAATTGTCAAAAACACCTGTGTGAACCCACCCTTTCAGGAAGTCATTGCCCCCTTCCAAATGTACCCTTTTACTGTTAGTTTGCCAATTCTGATCTGAAACCGTTCTGATAAAGAGAATGCAGGAACCTGCGATACGTAGAGTCTGAGGTAGCACACCATCTCATCATCAGACTACAGTCATTAAAGGGCATCTGTCACCAGATGTGTACCTATGAAACTGGCTGACCTGTTGCATGTGCACTTGGCAGCTGAAGGCATCTGCGTTGTTCCCATGTTCCTATGTGCCCGCATTGCTGAGAAAAATTATGTTTTAATATATGCAAATGAGCATCTAGGAGCAACGGGGGCGTTTCTGTTACACCTAAAGGCTCATCTCTCTCTGAAACTGCTGCACCCTCTGCACTTTGATTGACAGGGCTAGGCAGTGAAAATGCCATCACTCATGGCCCTGCCAGTCAAAGTGGAGAGGGGTCACGGCAGTAGCAAAGAGAGCAGATCTCTAGGTGTAACGGCAACTCTTCCGTTGCTCCTACAGGCTAATTTACATATATTAAAACTGAATTTTTCTCAGTAATGCCGGCACATATGAACATGGAACCAACACAGATGTCTTCAGCTGCCAAGAGCACATACAACAGGTCAGCCAGTTTCAAAGGTACAAATCTGCTGACAGATGCCCTTTAAAGCTATATTCACATATGCCTTTTTAAGGTGTTTATTTGTAAAAAAAAATAATAAAAAAAATGTGAATTTTTATATCCTTTAATTTTTCTCAAAATATAGTATGTAGACCGAACACAGCGAAAACGGTATGTTTGGCCACCACCTAATGCTTGATTTTTGCCAAAGTATATTCCTCCTAATGTGGAATGCTTGATTTGCTTTTCATCAAATATAATCTGTGTTGACAAAGGGTGATGAACAATCCAGAGTGATGAGTAAGCCAAAATGAAAAGTCCGGCGGCATTGTATCCACATTTGTCGGATAGCTTTTTATTTTTGATTCTGTAGATAACTGCGGACCCACCTAATATATTGACATCACACATTTCTGAGTCAAATGCTTCCGTGAGCTTCTGCTTCCATGCGCCCACTCTGCAAACATTAGAACATGTCCTATACTTAGCCACTATATGCAAAGCACTGACCCATTGAAGTCAATGGTTCTGCACTGTGATGCGGCGTGCACACATCCAGTAAACGTGTATTGCAGATTGCAAAACACTTACGGTCATGTGAATGTGGCCTAAGACTAAGCTTTAAAAAATAAAAACAAATAGAAAGCTTTTAGAAACTGATGAGAAAACCCTAATCTAGGCCATATACATTGGCCATCTCCCATTATAATGTGTAATCAGTTCCAGTACCAAACCAAAAATCATCTGAAATGTTCAAATTCTCTTTTATGTCGCAGCCAGATATGCCACATTCTGTACCTGCTAGAGAAAATCAAACTGCATAGCGCTGCTTCAGGCTTCCTAGCTAGATATGAGCCCAGAGTAATTAGGACCCTTCAACCTGTAGCACTTTAAAACACAGCAATGCCTTCCATACTGGAATGTGTCATCAGAAAATAACTTGTTTAAATCAAGTTTTTATGTTAAACATGTTTTTTACTTTTTCATCTTTCTCTCTCTCTATATCTATCTATCTATATATATTAATAATAATCCTGAATCTTGCAGTTTTTGCACTGGGCATAGAGTCTAGTAATAGGTTGAATAGAGGAAAAGATACACTTCTTACTGCTATTGTGTGTTTTCTTTGTGATTATATAAATCATTTGTGTCATTGCCTTGTGAGAGGCACCTTTCACACTGTGAATAGTAAGTGTCCACTTTTATTTTATACACTGCGTCAGAACGTACAAGTCAAGAGATTTTATTCCCAAACTCAACAGCTAAATATTTCTTTAAAGGGTTTGTCTGATCTTGCCTTTACTAAGGTAACGACCACCGACCACCTTCCTGCCAGGAAATAACAGCGCGAGCCGTTGCTCACTGTTCCCGTAGCACTCGTTGTGGTGCATGAGAGCTACGGAAACATCATAGCACAGCAAGCTATGCAATCTTCCTAACTCAGAAACAGCATACGGTAGCTTCCTGTGCTACGCAGTTTCCGTAGCTCTCATACACAGCAACGGGTGCTACTGGAACAGTGAGCAACGGCTCGCGCTGTAATTTCCTGGTCAGCTGATGGTTGGAACTGTGTCTCATCTCGTCTTAACGGCGAGATGAGACAACTCCTTTAAAGGGAACCTGTCACCGGGATTTTGGGTATAGAGCTGAGGACATGGGTTGCTAGATGGCCGCTAGCACATCCGCAATACCCAGTCCCCATAGCTCTGTGTGCTTTTATTGTGTCAAAAAACTGATTTGATACATATGCAAATTAACCCGAGATGAGTCCTGTCCCTGACTCATCTCACATACAGGACTCATCTCAGGTTAATTTGCATATGTATCAAATCGGTTTTTTGACACAATAAAAGCACACAGAGCTATGGGGACTGGGTATTGCCAAAGTGCTAGCGGCCATCTAGCAACCCATGTCCTCAGCTCTATACCCAAAATCCCGGTGACAGGTTCCCTTTAAAAGTAGTATTGCTCATTAAATGGGATTTGCTCATCTCAGACATAGATGGCATATCGGTAGGATATGCCATCAACCTTTGGGAACCGCTCCTATATCCAGAACGGGAAGGCGGGCACATCACATGTGTATTTACTGCTATCGAAGTTCCGAAAATATTTTCTGACGTTCCATAGCAGTAAATAAAGAGCGCACCTCACACCTGCCTGCCATGAATAGCGATATGCAATCAGTGTCTGAAATAGGTATACCTAAGGCCAGTTGATTCCCTCTAACACGGCTAGTTAGTGCAGATTTTCCGCACATTTTTGTGTGGTTTTCACTGTGTTCCCCCTTAAATCTGCACACCAAGTCCTGCATGTGTTACTTGCAGATTTTTACAAGGATTTGCCTCAGATCTCACCTTTTGCAATGCATCTCAATGCAAAGCTGCTGGATTTTCTGCACGAAAATCCAAGTGTAAATTGCACTTTGTGCATTTACCCTGAAGTTGGCACACGTGTGCAAAAAATTTGCAAAACATTGGATACTGTGGGATTCTTAAAGAGGTATTCTGGTTTTAATGATTACATTGATTTATTTAGAGAATAAGATGTTGAACAATTTTGTAATATACACCTATTAAATTTTTTTCTTGAGGACCATTATTATACCTAGAGATGAGCGAATTTTCTGAAAAGATTTGATTCTAATTAATTTGCAGCGAATCGCGTTAAAAACTGCTATTTCCTGGCTGCAGAGAACCTGTATAGTAGTGTGGAACACGGTGCCTTGTAGTAACACGCATAGGGAGTCTGCTGTGGTAGTGAAATAATACTGTGAGTCAGTATGACACGCACATGACAGGCGTCGCTCTTAGAATCGCTGCACAATTCACTTATTTGGGCAGTTACGGGGCCAAAACTGACTAAATAACTCAAGTGTCAACTCAGCCTTAGGGTCCATTCACACCTCCGCAATTATCCTTACAGTCCTTTTTTTTTTTTTTTTTTTCGGATCCGTGTTTCCATAAAAACCTTCAGTTTTTTTACAAAAGTGCATCCACATCCGTTCCGTGTTTCTGTGTTTCCGCAGAAATAAAAAAGGAAGGAGGAATATATGCTGCTAGGGTACCATACCATAATACGGAAGATATGCGGAAGACATTTGGTGTCTTTCCGCATATCATCCGCTTTTTTGCGGACCCATTGAGTACAATGGGGCCGCGGACCGCAATTTGCGACTAAAAGTAGGACATGCTTCATTTTTTTTGCTGAACCGCATCACGGAAGTGCTGATGCGGACAGCAATTACTCCCCCATTTAAGTGGAACAGATGCGGAAGGATAATTGCGGACGTGTGAATGGAGCCTTAGGGTACATTCACACGACCCTTTCCGATTTGCGGGCCACAAATAACGGAACTGTGTGTCCGCATTTTGCAGACAAATGACTTCCGTATGTCTTCCGTTTTTTACGGTCGCAAAAAACGGAAGGAAAAAAAAGACAGAGAGAAAAAAAATTACAATTATTATGGCCTTCAAAAATAAGGAGGCCATAGACTGGCAAGGTGACATAGTGTGGAGGTTGCAGCAGCAGCAGCATGAGGAGGCCACAGACTGGCAAGGTGACATAGTGTTGAGTTAGCAGCAGCGTGAGGAGGCCACAGAGTGGCCCAGTGACATAGTGTTGAGTTAGCAGCAGGATGAGACCACAGAGTGGCAAGGTGGCATAGTGTGAAGGTGGCAGCAGCATGAGGAGACAACAGACTGGCCCAGAGACAGAGTTGTGAGTTGGTAGGAGCATGAGGAGACCACAGACTGGCAAGGTGACATAGTGTGGAGGTGGCAGCAGCAGCACGAGGGGACCACAGACTGGCCCAGAGAGAGAGAGAGTTGTTATTTGGCAGCAGCATGAGGAGACCACAGACTGGTAAGGTGACATAGTGTAGAAATGGCAGCAGCATGAGGAGGCCACAGAGTGGAACAATAACACAGTGTGGAGGTGGCAGCAGCAGCAGCATGAGGCCACAGACTGGCAAGGTGACATAGTGTAAAGGTAGCGGCAGCAGCAGCATGAGGAGGCCACAGAGTGGCACAATGACAGAGTGTGGAGGTGGCATCAGCAGCATGTGGAGATCAGAGTGGCCCAGAGACAAAGTTGTGAGTTTGCAGCAGCATGAGGAGACCACAAAGTGACCCGGTGACAGAGTGGGGACGTGGGTGGCAATAACAGTACCTGCTAATGATGGTGGGTGTAAGAAGGAGCACTTGGCATCAGATGTGTGCATCAGGAGGGTGGCAGCATCAGAATACTAGCTGAGGCAGGCAGCCAGAAGAAACGGGTCTCTTTTTTCAAGGTTTGGGTGAGGCAGCATGGATGATCTAATCTGATGCATCAGGTATTGGTGGGGGGAAATCCTGGCTGATCCATGGCTGATTCATCTTGACAAAGGTTAATCTCTCCACATTTTGGACAGGTGAGTTCTCCTTGGGGTAACTATGGCCCCGCCGCACTAAACACCCGCTCTGTTGCCACACTACTGGCTGGGCAGAACAGCTTTTCCAGGGCAAACTCAGCCAGTTTGGCTGCCCAGTAGTCCAACTGATCTTCAATGTGGGGTGGCAGGGTACTGTCCAAGTATGCCACCACCTGCCGGTTTAGGTTCTTCTCCACCCCCCCTCCCACCGCCACAGCAGTGGAATGAGACAGCAGATTCCCCCCCCCCCTCCCTCCCCCTCCCCCCCGGTCAGACCTGCGAGAGGATGGATGATAGTGCAGATAGGCAGTGGCCAACTGACTACAGAGGATGTCTATAGTAGTTCAGTTTGTACTCCCTCTCAGCGGGTGTAAAAAAAGGCCCCCTTTTTGGAACAGTAGTGAGGGTCCAACAAGGTGGAGAGCCAGAAGTAATCCCTCTGTCGAATGGTAATAATTTGGCTGTCACTACCCAAGCAAGTGAGCATGCAGCAGCTATTTGTGCAAGTGACTCAGAGGGACTCCCTGCCTCCATCTCCACTGCATACTGCCACAGTGTGCCTGGGTCATCTGCCTCATCTCCCTCTTGCTCCTCTGGCTGCTCCTCCTCCTTATCTTCTGTCCCTGTGTAAAGAAAACACCAATTTCGCTACACATTGCTTGTCCTCCTCCTCCAGTTCAGCCCCCACAGGGCTCATGTAGCTGTGAGATATAGGCGCTACGTCTCCAGTCCCCTGACCAGACAGATTTACCAGCATCTGTTCCAGGATATGAAGCAGTGTTCATCCCATAGTCCTGGTGACTGACAAATAACATGGCATCCTTAAAGGACCTGAGCAAACGGCAAGTGTCATGCATGAGCTGCCACTGGCTGACAGTAAAGTTACACAGGGGAGTACTCCTGTCCGCTTGGATCATCGAGAAATCGTTTCTGGCCTTTCTCTGTTTGTATAGTCGGTCCAACATATGGAGGGTGGAATTCCAACGGGTGGAAACGTCGTATATCAGCCTATGTTGGGGGATGCCGTTCTGCCGCTGCAACTCAAGGAGGGTGTGCTTTGCGGTGTACGAGTGGCTGAAGTGCATGCAAGGTTTCCTGGCCATTTTTAGGATGTCTTGCAGATGGGTGGAAGACTTCAGGAAAGACTTGACAACCAGATTGAAGACGTGTGCCATGCAGGACGCATGGCTCATCCCTCCTTGACGCAGCGACGACACCATGTTCTTCCCGTTGTCAGTCATCATGGTTCCTATTTTGAGTTGTCGTGGAGAAAGCCAGGATTCAATTTCTTGATGATGGACGCGGAGCAGTTCCTCCCCTGTGTGACTCAGTTCGCCCAGGCAAACTTGGTGCAGAACAGCGTGACACCGCCGTGCCTTGCACATGTGGAATGCTGGTGGGGCACTGTGAATTGTCCCTGCAGTGGAGGCTGAGGACACAGTGGAGGATGAGGAGGTAGAGGCAGACATTGTCGCAGGAGAACGTGAGAACGCAGTAAGTCGCGTGAGAACGTGGTGGCAGAAGCGGCGTCACCTGGCCAAGTTGATGGTTTGGCTTTGTAGGAACCACATTTACCCAGTGGGCCATAAAGGACATATATTGTCCTTGACCATAGTTACATGCTGCCATGCACTTTAGCAGACAACGACAGGCTCAAGCACTGGCCCACCTTCTGTTCTACATATTTGTGCAGGGCTTGGTACTCTCCACCTCGGCTCAGCACAAGCCATCAGTTCTTTGAAAGGTGCATAGTCAACCACTTAGAAAGGGAGGGACTGCAGCACCAGCAACTTGGCCAGGAGCATGTTCAGCTTCTGCACCGTTGGATGAGTGCACGCATACTGTTGTCTCTTGGAAATTGCTTCGGTGATCGATTGCTGACGGAATGACTAATGATGAGCAGGAGGGCAAGGAGCAGAAGCATCAGGACCGGTAGATGATGGGAAGGACAGACAGCTCCCTTTGGTTGAGGTGGTGGTGCCTTGACTGCCTGAAATCGGGTGCATGCCATTGTCTGATGCAGCAGTTGCTGCAGCAGGCTGGACCACCACATTGGAGCCACGGTTCTCCCAGGCCACTTTATGGTGACGCTGCATATGTTGACGCAGGGCCATGGTGCCAACATTGGCACCCTGGCCACGCTTCACCTTCTGCCCACAGATTCGGCAAATGGCCATGTTCAGCTCCTCCGGCGGCTTAACAAAGAAAGTGCCACACCGTCAAGTAGGTGATTTTACCCCCAAACACTCTGCACTGACTGACAGCTACCAGCGCTGCCTCCGTGAACCCCTGCACCACTACTTTCCGGGCAGGTAGGCCCCTGCGAAGCGGTGGTCTACCCCGGGCACGTTTGGCTCCCGACCTCCCACCGCTGCCACGTTGCTGACTCCCGGCCACGCTACTGACTTGCTGGCTCCGCCGCTGCCTCACGTGCAAGCTGCCACTCTCTTCTGCCGATGATGATGATGAAGTCCCTTCGTCACCTGGCTCCTAATTGCAATCGGCTACATCATCATTGAGTACTGTCTGCATGTCACTGATGTCCTTCTCAACGGTCTCTGAGCCAGGAGCCTGACCGGTCACAACACCAACTCCCACACCACTCTCCTTATCACTACTTGCCGCCTACCAGAGGAAGCAGCGGATGTCTACTCCAGATCTTGGCTGGGCAGTAGCTGCTGACTGTCCTCTAGTAGCTTGTTCTCGCTGTATAGTGGAGCTGAGCCCACAGCATATAATACTTCTCTGGCTGAGGGAACAGAAAAGGACAGAGGCAGGTTGAGGACAAGTGAGGGCACAGGGCCTGCTCTCGGGCCATGCCAACTAAGGGTTGTTTCTGACGAACCCACCAACACGGCTGGGGGTGTCTGATGTCACTTGGGACAAAGTGGATGACCAAGTCAACCATTCAAGAACCGCTGGGTTGCTGGTCAAGACACGACTGCTAGATGACACCGGGAGCTTAGGCCTCTCGAAGTGACCCCTGCTGCCACGCCCCCTTGCCCCCTTACCCCTTACTCTGCTACGAGCTGTGCCTGCGCCAGAAACATTTAGGCCTTTGCCATTCCCCTGTGCAGGGCCTGTCACTTCTCTGTCTGATATACTGTTAGATCAAATAAATAAATACAAAGGAAATGAATATACCCCAAAAAAGGCTGTCATTTTCTCACTTCACCACACAACAGCTAATAAGCCCCTTTTTTTCCCACTAATACACTCCAAAAAAGGCTTTAGAACATATAACTGCACAGCTGAACGGCAAATAAGCCCTTTTTCCCCCCACTAATACACCCCAAAAAAGGCTTTAGAACATATATCTCAACTGCTGAATGGCTAATATGCCCTTTTTCTTCCACTAAATACACCCCAAAAAAGGCTTTAGAACATATAACTGCACCTCTGAACGGCAAATAAGCCCTTATTTTTTTCCACTAATACACGCCCAAAAAAGGCTTTAGAACATATAACTGCACCGCTGAACGGCAAATAATACTTTTTGTTTTCCACTAATAAACCCCAAAAAAGACAGTAATTTTCTCACTTCACCACACAACGGCTAATAATCCCCCTTTTTTCCACTAATACACCCCAAAAAAGGCTTTAGAACATATAACCGCACCGCTAAACGCCAAATACTTTTTTTTATCCACTAATACACCCCAAAAAATACTGTTATTTTCCCACTTCACCACACAACGGCTAATAAGCACTTTTTTTCCCCACTAATACACCCCAAGAATGGCTTTAGAAAATATAACTGCACCGCTGAACGGCAAATAAGTCCTTATTTTTTTCCACTAATACACCCCAAAAAAGACTGTTATCTTCTCAGTTCACCAAACAACGGCTAATAAGCCCTGTTTTTCCACTAATACACCCCAAAAAGGCTCTATAACATATAACTGCACCTCAACGCAAATAATACTTTTTTTCCCACTAATATACCCCAAAAAAGGCTTTAGAACATATGACTGCACCACTGAATGTCAAATAAGCCCTTATTTTTTTCCACTTATAAACCCCAATAAGCCCTTTTTTCCCACTTATGCACGCCAAAAAAGGCGTTAGAACATACATCTGCACCGCACAACATCTAATAAGACGTATAAATATTTCCTAGTAATATACCCTGCTAATGGCTGTGTCACACAGCACTTGCACCCCAGTAACAAGAAAGGTTTGCTGAAATTACAGAGGTATCATCTGTTGCAATCCTGAAAGCAGCAGTATAATGGCAATTTGGATCCCCAGTCAGTGCAGCAAGGTGTAATAGGATTTTTCCTATTACCCAGGCTGTACACTCCCTTGCTGAACCCTGTTCTGCTTCATTACTGTGAAATAATCCCTCCCTATCCTTTCCCTACGCTTCTAATGATCTTTCCCTGAACTTCTATTCAGCAAAATAAAAGTTTTCAAGTCTTTCCTAGCACGTTCCCTAGCGCTTGTTGATGTCTCTCCCTGCACTAAGTACACTGGAAAATGGCTGAATCCAAGATGGCTGAGGCTATTTATAGGGCTGTGACATCACAGGGCTGGCTGGCTGCTAATTGGTTGCATGCATGGCATTGTGGGTGATCCCTCGTTCCCATAGTTCTTTACTCCATGTCCTAACATGTGCAGCAGCCATTTTAGGAAAAAAAACTGTGATTCGTTACCACAAAGCATCAGGAAATTCGGATTCGGTGCAAATCAAGTTTTTCCTGAAATTCGGATCGAATTTCACTTCGTCAACTTCAATTCGCTCAGCTCTAATTATATCCATACAGTAGACTCTCAAAGGAAAAAAAAATGGTACGGCCCATTTAGTCATGTAAATGAACTATAGGAGAGCTGGACAAGACTAAACATGGGGTCAGTCATGTGAGCTGTCATGTGACCCTCACAAATATCATATGACTGGCTTTCAGTTAAAGGGGTTGGCCACTTTCTGGATACTGTTCATCAGTGTCTTTGTAAGATGACTAAATGACATTTAATGATATAGTCTTTGTTGATATTCTGCACCATTTTTTATATTTCATAAGGTATTCTCACCTGTTGGCCAAGTATTTTGTGCTGTCCACACAGAGCTCCTGTCCATAAGATGGCTGCTCATGAAGGGTCATGTGACCAGACAAATCACCCAGTGTCATCCATTAAATTACACTGCACCTGCACTACACTCTCAACATTGCAAGTGTAGATGGCAGGTGTGGTGTATTTGAGAGGAGAAGGCTATTTCTATCTGGTCACATGACCCTCCTTCAGCGGCCATCTTATGGACAGGTCTCCTGTGTTGACAGCACAGAAGATTTGCCCAGTAAGGATACATGATTTATGAAATATAGGAAGCGACACAGAAAGTCAACAAAGGCTGTAATTAGTAAGTGTCATATAAAATCATCTTACATACACATTGGTCACAAGTAGCCAGAAAGTGGCCAACCCCTTTAATTGTGGTTAGTAATGAGAACCCTGGTCAATTTTGGTAAGAAATACAGAGATTTAAAGGAGTATTCCAGAAAATAAATAAATGTGATGCGAATAAACTATTTTATCTGAGACTGTCTGCAATCATCTTCCATCTTCTAAATGTTTATTCTCTGAGTACTGGAGTAAGATTCAAGACTGTGTTCTCCCTGTGTATGCTCCAAAACCTCCCACTGGGCCTGATGTTATGTATCTGCCTCTAGACTGAGTTCTGTACTCTCCGTAAGTGGGCTATGTGTCTAGTAAGCATCAGACTGCAGACATAGTTAAAAAAAAAAAAAATGCTGCAAATCCGTGCACTTTACCCTTTACCAAAACTGTGTCAACTAGCAGTAAAAAATTCAGCCGTCTTTGTGCACAATGTGCCAGTGTGAATAGACCCTAACAATCCTAATGAAAGCAATATGGAAACATGGACACCATCGTACTCAATACTACCCATATAACATGTTTAGCAAGTAGTTTAGAAATCTAGAAATATGCATTCCATTCTATACTACAAAACGTAAAATGAAAATGAGATGCCAGCAAGTTTACATTTTCATATTGTCAAAAAGTTGTACAGTACTGAATTTATCCGCAAATTTCCTTTTCAAGGAATAAGCGTCTCTAACTTGCCAAAAAAAAATACATTTTATTCCATTCTATTTGCATAATTTTAAAACACAAAAAATATTCACATTTGTATTTTCTTCACCTGACCCTTAACAGGATATTTATGTGCCAAAAAGCATAAAGATGACAAAATAATGTAAAGTTCTTAAAAACTTCAATAGGTTAGTATTTTTAATTCGGTGCATATACATGGAAATTTGTGTAACTGATCTTTCTATACTGTGTTTGTATACAAGTTACTTGAAACTGACCCGAGTTGTTCTTGCTTGGTTGACCACGTGACATTTGGTATGCTTATGTTGTGTCGGTGTGGAAACAAAAAGCATTTTATAAAAAATGAAAAAAAAAAGACAAGCAAATTACTAGATCAATAGTTTTATGTATACAAAATTAATATTCTTATTAAAGATCTCCTGGATTCATCATGTGTCATGTTTGAATTTGTTTATGTTGGGTTATTACTATGATAAAGCGTCTCTTGCAGCATGACATTAAGGCTTCATGCACACAGCCGTGTCCAGATTTCACTCCGAAGATAACGGATCTGCCTTCCAAGTGCATTTTTCTCACTCCCATCAATAGAAAAGACTATTCTTGTCCGCAATGCAGTCAGGAATAGATATGTTCTATGATTTGTTGAGTGGTCACACGGATTCACAAGTGTGCCAGGCCCCACAGAAATGAATGGGTCAGTGTGTGATCTGCAAAAAATGCAGATAGCACACAGATGAAAAATAAAGTTGTTTGCATGAGAAAGGTATAAATCTGCTGACAGATACCCTATGAAACTGGTTGACCTGTTACATGTGCACTTGGCAGCTGAAGGCATCTGTGTTGGTTGCATGTTTATATGTGCCGGCATTGTTGAGAAAGTTTTAATATATGTAAATGAGCCTCTAAGAGCAATGAAGCTCTGTTCTCTCTGCTTCTCCTGCGCCCTCTGCACTTTGTTTGACAGGGCCAGGCAGTGTAAAAGTGATCACACCTGGCCCTATCAATCAAAGTATAGAGAGGGCGCAGCAGTCGCAGAGAGAGTTGGGCCTCTAGGTGTAACGGCAATGGCCTTGTTACTCCTAGAGACTCATTTGCATATATAAAAACTTCCTTTTTCTAGGCAATGCCGGCACATATGGCCATGGGACCAACACAGATGCCTTCAGCTGCCAAGTGCACATGTAACAGGTCAGCCAATTTCATAGGTACAAATCTGCTGACAGATGCTCTTTAGGTCCTATTTACACAACTGTATTTCTGATCCACATCCACTCCGCATTTTTTGCGGATTGTATGTCGAAACGTTGACCAATTCATTTCAATGTGGCTGCAAAAAATGTGGACAGCACATCGTGTGCTGTCAGCATCCGCATGTCCGTTCTACACTACTGCAAAAAAAAGAGAGAACATGTTCAATTCTTGTCAGTTTTGGTAAAAAAGTATAAATCTGAAGGTGTCATCCCTTTACAGAGTATCAGAGATATAAAGCAAATGCTTTATATAAAAGAAAGGATCAAAATAAAAATTTCAAGGGGAATTGATCCTAGAGGTGTACATATAAAACACCTCTAAAAGAGTTTGTCATTAATTTAATTATATTGTGCAATCAGTCAAACATGGTGCAAGCGTCTATGTAAAAATATTAATGATTTATTATACAATAACTCAAAATGCAATCAAAGCTTAATCAATATAAAACTTAAAGGGCTTCTGTCACCCCACTAAAGTGTTTGTTTTTTTTGGGTTAGTGAAATTAGTTATATTGCGATATATGACAATATAATTGTGTTACTTACTTTGATCCAGCAGTTTCTGCAAAAAACGAAGTTTTATAATATGTAAATTCGGTCTCTACCAGCAAGTAGGGCGGCTACTTGCTGGTAGCTGCTGCAGAAATCCGCCCCCTCGTCGTGTTGATTGACAGGGCCAGCCGGGATCTCCTCCTCCGGCCAGTCCTGTCGGCATTTCAAAAATCGCGCGCCTGTGTTGATTCAGCGCAGGCGCTCTGAGATGAGGAGGCTCGTCTCCTCAGAACTCCCTCAGTGCGCCTGCGCCGATGACATCACCGAAATAGAAGACGTCATCGGCGCAGGCGCACTGAGGGAGTGCTGAGGAGACGAGCCTCCTCATCTCAGAGTGCCTGCGCCGAATCAACACAGGCGCGCGATTTTTGAAATGCCTACAGGGCTGGCCGGAGGAGGAGATCCCGGCTGGCCCTGTCAATCAACACGACGAGGGGGCGGATTTCTGCAGCAGCTACCAGCAAGTAGCCGCCCTACTTGCTGGTAGAGACCGAATTTACATATTATAAAACTTTGTTTTTTGCAGAAACTGCTGGATCAAAGTAAGTAACACAATTATATTGTCATATATCGCAATATAACTAATTTCACTAGCCCAAAAAAAAAAAAACACTTTAGTGGGGTGACAGAAGCCCTTTAACCACTTCAGCCCCGCTAGCTGAAACCCCCTTCATGACCAGAGCACTTTTTACACTTCTGCACTACACTACTTTCACCGTTTATCGCTCGGTCATGCAACTTACCACCCAAATGAATTTTACCTCCTTTTCTTCTCACTAATAGAGCTTTCATTGGGTGGTATTTTATTGCTGCTGACATTTTTACTTTTTTTGTTATTAATTGAAATGTAACGATTTTTTTGCAAAAAAATGGCATTTTTCACTTTCAGCTGTAAAATTTTGCAAAAAAAACGACATCCATATATAAATTTTTCGCTAAATTTATAGTTTTACATGTCTTTGATTAAAAAAAAATGTTTGGGCAAAAAAAAAATATGCTTTGGATAAAAGTTATAGCGTTTACAAACTATGGTACAAAAATGTGAATTTCCGCTTTTTGAAGCAGCTCTGACTTTCTGAGCACCTGTCATGATTCCTGAGGTTCTACAATGCCCAAACAGTAGAAAACCCCCACAAATGACCCCATTTCGGAAAGTAGACACCCTAAGGTATTCGCTGATGGGCATAGTGAGTTCATAGAACTTTTTATTTTTTGTCACAAGTTAGCGGAAAATGATGATGATTTTTTATTTTATTTTTTCTTACAAAGTCTCATATTCCACTAACTTGCGACAAAAAATAAAAAATTCTAGGAACTCGCCATGCCCCTCACGGAATACCTTGGGGTGTCTTCTTTCCAAAATGGGGTCACTTGTGGGGTAGTTATACTGCCCTGGCAATTTAGGGGCCCAAATGTGTGAGAAGAACTTTGCAATCAAAATGTGTAAAAAATGACCGGTGAAATCCGAAAGGTGCACTTTGGAATATGTGCCCCTTTGCCCACCTTGGCTGCAAAAAAGTGTGACACATCTGGTATCGCCGTACTCAGGAGAAGTTGGGGAATGTGTTTTGGGGTGTCATTTTACATATACCCATGCTGGGTGAGAGAAATATCTTGGCAAAAGACAACTTTTCCAATTTTTTTATACAAAGTTGGCATTTGACCAATATATTTTTCCATGCTGGGTGAGAGAAATATCTTGGCAAAAGATAACTTTTCCCATTTTTTTATACAAAGTTGGCATTTGACCAAGATATTTTTCTCACCCAGCATGGGTATATGTAAAATGACACCTTACCCTGGTAAGGCTCCATTCAGACGTCCGTATGATTTTTACGGATCCATGGATCGGATCCGCAAAACACATGCGGACCTCTGAATGGAGCCTTACAGGGGGGTGATCAATGACAGGGGGTGATCAGGGTGATCACCCCCCTGTCACTGATCACCCCCCTGTAAGGCTCCATTCAGACGTCCGTATGATTTTTACGGATCCATGGATCGGATCCGCAAAACACATGCGGACGTCTGAATGGAGCCTTACAGGGGGGTGATCAATGACAGGCGGGTGATCAATGACAGGGGGGTGATCAGGGAGTGTATATGGGTGATCACCCGCCTGTCATTGATCACCCCCCTGTAAGGCTCCATTCAGACGTCCGCATGTGTTTTGCGGATCCGATCCATGTATCTATGGATCCGTAAAAATCATGCGGACGTCTGAATGGAGCCTTACAGGGGGGTGATCAATGACAGGGGGTGATCAGGGAGTGTATATGGGTGATCACCCCCCTGTCATTGATCACCCCCCTGTAAGGCTCCATTCAGACGTCCATATGATTTTTATGGATCCATGGATACATGGATCGGATCCGCAAAACACATGCGGACGTCTAAATGGAGCCTTACAGGGGGGTGATCAATGACAGGGGGGTGATCAATGACAGGGGGTGATCAGGGAGTGTATATGCGTGATCACCCGCCTGTCATTGATCACCCCCCTGTAAGGCTCCATTCAGACGTCCGCATGTGTTTTGCGGATCCGATCCATGTATCCGTGGATCCGTAAAAATCATACGGACGTCTGAACGGAGCCTGACAGGGGGGGTGATCAATGACAGGGGGGGTGATCAGGGAGTTTATATGGGGTGATCATGGGTGATCAGGGGTTCATAAAGGGTTAATAAGTGACGGGGGGGGTGTAGTGTAGTGTAGTGTTTGGTGCGACTTTACTGACCTACCTGTGTCCTCTGGTGGTCGATCCTAACAAAAGGGACCACCAGAGGACCAGGTAGCAGGTATATTAGACGCTGTTATCAAAACAGCGTCTAATATACCTGTTAGGGGTTAAAAAAATCAGATCTCCAGCCTGCCAGCGAGCGATCGCCGCTGGCAGGCTGGAGATCCACTCGCTTACCTTCCGTTCCTGTGAGCGCACGCGCCTGTGTGCGCGCGTTCACAGGAAATCTCGGCTCTCGCGGGAGGGCGCGTATATGCGTCCACCCAGAAGAGCAGGGCCGCCGGCAGGACGCAATCCTGCGTACGGCGGTCCTGAGGAGGTTAATAATATGCAATAACATGCAGTGATATACAGTGCCCTAAATTCGCCACTAGATGGCTCTAACACGAATACCAACATATTCCATATTACCTCTCAAACATAAAATGTAATACAAACATCCTGATCACAATTATGAGATATACTATGTTGATTATACACAGTAAACTCAATAATGATTAGGGTAGATACGAACCGTTGCTTTGCTCAATCTATGACCAATCCCGGATATCGGATAATATTGCAACACAACCTTTAAATTATCAGGACTGATATTGACTACGGAAAGTGAATATTCCAATCAGAGTTTCTCCGATATCAATATTAGATCTTTTTTTCAGTAATATGCATTTTTACTGAATAGTGATAATATTGATGTAGCACTTTTAACATTATACATCCGCACTAAAAGCGGGGAGTTACTAAATATCAAGCCAATTAATTCAATCAGTACTACACATAATAAAGTTATACATTACCCGAGAATGCAAATGATATGCAGAGTCTATGGGAAGTCAGCTCTAAAGTCTGTTCTAATTATTGGGATTTTTGTCCTGGGGTGTCCCTCCTTTCTTCCTCTTTCCCTCTTGTGTTCTAACTTATCAGTTAGACACACCTTCCCAACTTGGAGTTTTCCAATCATTGTCAGTTAGGCGTGTACATATGATAATGACTGTGATGTGACTGTATCACCCAGAATGCATTTCTGCTGTTGGTGTAAGGTTACATATTCATCCCTAGGTGGCACTATTGCATAAGCTA
The DNA here is from genome assembly GCF_014858855.1 of Bufo gargarizans. Taxonomy (NCBI): domain Eukaryota; kingdom Metazoa; phylum Chordata; class Amphibia; order Anura; family Bufonidae; genus Bufo; species Bufo gargarizans. The sequence continues at coordinate 307,564,437 of NC_058083.1, read as the reverse complement.
CTAGACTTATTATTAGAAAGGGTTAAATGACTAAGTCTGACTTCATCTTACATTCCATAAACATAACATATGGAATCCTAAATCAGACCTAAAGGGATTAACTTTGACACATTAAAGCATAGATATGCTTACCATTCTCATCATGTTTTAGTAGTGTATGCGTTCCTAGTGAGAAATATATAAGATAACAGATGCATTGACGTCCTTCATAATATTCAACAATATATAACAATACATATGTCCTATTGATTATCTTATACAAAAAAAATAACTAAGGTTCATTATACATGTATACAGACATCACAGATTTTATGCTTCACCAATAGACATCAACTGTAGGGTAATTAGTACCAGATATGTCTAGAGAATTCCCTTATCTCAATCATAAATCTATAAGGAGACAAGAATTACTCTTTTTAGACTGGCACATCTACAGAGAAGAAACCTTATGAACAGTGTCCTTTCCATGAACCTCTTTCAGCCGACTTTAAAATACATACAAAATGGTGAATATTTCACAATATGGCCTCTTATAGGTAATCAAATCCACTATAATTAGGATATTTAGATATAAATGTTATACACCTATGAAAAGAGCACAAGAGTAATGAGGGGGGAGTTGCAGAGAGCGATGCGGAGAAAGCAAAGCTATAAAAAAAAAAAATTATCCACGGTATTCACTGAAGAAAATAAAGTGCCAGATGAAATGCAGAATGTAAAAGTAAATTCCCCATTAAAGGTGCCCTGTCTGACCCAGGAAGAAATACAGCGGCGTCTTAAAAAGATTAAAATAGACAAATCTCCAATATCAGATAGTATACACCCCCGTAGCCTAAGATAATTAAGTATTGTCACAGCCAGATCCTTATTTCTGATATTTAAGGACTCTATAATGACAGGGAGTGTTCCACAGGATTGGTGCATAGCAAATGTGGTGCCAATATTCAAAAAGGGTCCAAAAACAGAGCCTGGAATCTATAGGCCAGTAAGTTTAACATCTGTTGTGGGTAAACTGTTTGAATGTTCTCTAAGAGATGCTATCTTGGAGTACCTCAATAAAAATAAGCAAATAACGCCATATCAGCATGGCTTCATGATGGATCGGTCATGTTAAACTAATTTAATCAGTTTCTATGAGGAGGTAAGTTCTAGACCTGACAGCGGCGAATCAATGGATGTCGTGTATCTGTACTTCTCCAAAGCATTTGACACTGTACCACATAAAGGGTTAGTATATAAAATGAGAATGCAACAATGTAGCAAAGACCAAAGAAATATGCGGCACTCACCGAAGCGTTCAAAGTGTTTCTTTTTATTCAATTCTTCATGTAGGACGAACAGGTGGGGTTCTGGGGCGGACAGGCTCCTGCAGATGAATGGTGGATACGGCCGTTTCGCGCAGTATATCGCGCTTCTTCTGGCCGCTCTGATCGTCAAGGCGCAATACTGCGCCATATATAAGCGACGCCCCTCAGCCGGCATAATGTGCAGCAGCTGTGCGCCGCCAGTAAGTGACGTAAAAACATATCCATGTGACAGAGGGAGAAAAAAAAAGAGACCGATACAACATACCAAAATATAAATAGAAAAACAAAGGTTGGATTAACAGAGCCGGCAGTAGCAGCTACTCAGACATGCAGAAATCATTTCTATGAACAGCGGTTTTAATTAAAACAACGCAGGTATAGGGAGGACAGGATCCGAAAGGGTTAATCTCTTAGAGGGCCATAAGGCCTATTAATGATGTGACAGGCCAACCCCTATGACTATATTCTTTGATACCCCACTCTTAAAGGAACACGGACATGTCGTTCCTGTCGTTCATACCGGCGCAGCAGAAGCGCGATATACTGCGCAAAACGGCCGTAGCCACCATTCATCTGCAGGAGCCTGTCCGCCCCAGAACCCCACCTGTTCGTCCTACATGAAGGATTGAATAAAAAGAAACACTTTGAACGCTTCGGTGAGTGCCGCATATTTCTTTGGTCTTCGCTACATTGTTGCACTTGATTCAGCTTCTCCCCTCCATGCTGAGCACCACATACGAAGCACGATCCGCTGCATTGCCACTATTCTAGCCAGCACTCAGGACCGGATATATTACCTGTCGCTCGCAGTGCCGCTGTGTTCTACTTCTGTTTGTGCATGCTATAAAATGAGAATGCTTGGACTGGGGGAAAATGTCTGTATGTGGGTAAGTAACTGTCTCACTGATAGAAAACAGAGGGTGGTTATTAACGGTACACACTCAGATTGGGTCACTGTCACTAGTGGGGTACCTCAGGGGCCAGTATTGGGCCTTACTCTCTTCAATATATTTATTAATAATCTTGTAGAAGGCTTGCACATTAAAATATACATTTTTGCAGATGACACTAAACTGTGTAAAGTAATTAACACTGAAGAGGACAGTATACTACTACAGAGGGATCTGGATAGATTGGAGGCTTGGGCAGATAAGTGGCAGATGAGGTTTAACACTGACAAATGTAAAGTTATGTACATGGGAAGGAATAATGCAAGTCACCCGTACATACTAAATGGTAAAACACTCGGTAACACTGACATGGAAAAGGATCTAGGAATTTTAGTGAACAGCAAACTAAGCTGTAAAAACCAGTAAGATAATGGGTTGCATCAAAAGGAGCATAGATGCCCATGATGAGAACATAGTCCTACCACTTTACAAACCACTGGTCAGACCACACATGGAGTACTGTGTATAGTTCTGGGCTCCTGTGAACAAGGCAGACATAGCAGAGCTGGAGAGGGTTCAGAGGAGGGCAGCTAAAGTAATAACTGGAATGGGTGGACTACAGTACCCAGACAGATTATCAAAATTAGGGTTATTCACTTTAGAAAAATGACGACTAAGGGTACTTTCACACTTGCGGCAGGACGGATCCGACAGGCTGTTCACCATGTCGGATCCGTCCTTCCGCTATTTTGCCGTGCCACTGGACCGCCGCTCCGTCCCCATTGACTATAATGAGGACGGGGGCGCAGCATGGCGAATGCCGCCGGACTAAAAAGTCGGACATGCAGGACTTTTTAGTCCGGCGGCTTTTGCCGCGCACCGCCGTGCTGCGCTGGAGCTCCGCCCCCTTCCCCATTATAGTCAATGGGGACGGAGCGGTGGTCCGGCGGCACCGTGAAAAAAAAGCTGCAGGACGGATCCGACATGGTGAACAGCCTGTCGGATCCATCCTGCCGCAAGTGTGAAAGTAGCCTAATGGGAGATCTAATTAATATGTATAAATATATCAGGGGTCAGTACAGAGATCTATCCCATCAGCTATTTATCCCCAGCACTGTGACGAGGGGACATCCTCTGCGTCTGGAGGAAAGAAGGTTTCTACACATACATAGAGGAGGATTCTTTACGGTAAGAGCAGTGAGACTATGGAACTCTCTGCCCGAGGAGATGGTGATGGTGAGTTCACTAAAAGAGTTCAAGAGGGGCCTGGATGTATTTCTGGAGCGTAATAATATTACAGGCTATAGCTACTAGAGAGGGGTCGTTGATCCAGGGAGTTATTGTGATTGCCTGATTGGAGTCTGGAAGGAATTTTTTCCCCTAAAGTGGGGAAAATTGGTTTCTACCTCACAGGGGTTTTTTGCCTTCCTCTGGATCAACTTGCAGGATAACAGGCCGAACTGGATGGACAGATGTCTTTTTTCAGCCTTATAAATGATGTTACGATGTTAATAGAAATTGTTATGATGGCTCCGCAAAAAATAAATAAAACACAGATGCAACACAAACGTCACTGGGAGGTCATCCGTATTTTTTATGAATCTGCGCTCTCTGGACTGCAAAATACATACAGTCATGTGAATGCACCTTTAAAGCGCTGCTCAACTCTGCATTCTGTTTATAAAAGTGCTGGATCTGTCACATGTGCCCAGCAGACCCCACTGACGTATCAGGTGGTCCATTGTATCTGCCATTTTGACAGAAAAAAATAGAGCTGCATGAAGCACTGTTCTTCCCATCAACCCTAATTGCGGCAAGTCTCTAGTAAGGTCTAAATGAAAACTGATGAGAAATATTTTTCAAATAAATTATTTAAACCTCAATTTCCATTGTGCTCCGGTATACAAAAATTATGGAAGCACCGATGCCTTCAAATGACAGTAAAGAATGGCACCCGATGGACCCAACTGAGTATAATGGAATCAGCTTGGATTTCATTAATACAAAAAAAGTGCTGCATGCTATTCTATATATTTTCCGTATTTTTAACAGAATTTGCTATGCAGTCTCCAATGCAAATATGAACATAACCTAAAAAGTACGTGTGAGCCAAAACCAAGCATAGAATATAAAAAAGGTATAATGGAAACATATGTTCGGTACCTCTTCTGTGTTTGGAGCTTACAAATCCTGATGTACAAAAATACTGTCTAAAATACACAAGTGTTAATTAGGCCTTGAAGGGGTTGGCAGAGATAATTAAAAACTAACTCCCCAATTGCAGAAAGTAACAAATGATGTTACACTCATCCCTTTCTCCTCTTGTTTATAGACTGCAGTGGTGACATGCGGGTGTATGACACATGACCGATGCAGCCAATCGCCGTGCTCAGCAGTCTACAGCTAAGGGCAGCGGTTGCCGCAGTCACAGGTCATATACCTACATGTCTCTATATAAATCACAGTGTCGGTAACGTACATAGTGACACAGGTGTACAGCACATGACCACTGTATTCAATCATAGTAGAGTGCTGAGGACAGTGTTTGGCTGCAGTGGTCACGTGCTACTGTATATATCAGCATGTGACCAATGCAAGCAGAGGCAGGAGGTATGGCCAGGCCCAAAGAGAATGGACCTGGAGAAATGATATCACCATTTGTTATTTTAAGGTAATTGGAGGGCTTGTCCAAGATTTTTCATCTCAAAGAACCCCTTTAAATGTCAATTGCTCTGCGTGGGTCAGATGAAGAAGGACTCACAGGTTTTCTGATTCCAGCAACATTTAAACATGCTTTTATCTTTAGAAAAAAGAACATATCAAAAAGAAATCATAGAAAACTATGTCCTTGACCTCAGCATTGCCTCCTTCTATAGTCTTCAGACGTGACGTGGGTGCCAGGGAGCGGTATTACTATTATCTATATGAAGGACCTGGGCATTGGAGGGAATGTTTTATAGTTTGGATAATCCATTTAACAGTAACTTGCTACCATAGTTGTATACAGCACAGCAGTTACTACAGATGAAAAATTATATGTACTTCAAGTTCAACCTAAGCATGGGAGAGGACATGAAGTGACAAGGTATGGGTAAACTCTAGAACTTTGTCCCTATTGATCAAAAGGTGGTAAACCAATAAATAAAAAAATCACCTTCTGATGCCAAGTATTGACAGACTGAATCAACAAGGCAATATATAAAAAGGCAGTGTTACAGGCAATGCATGCAAATCAGGTATTAAATAAAAAGTATTCAGGCAAAGTATTAAATGCTTAATATTTCACATATTTCCTAGGCATTTCATATAATGCCAAAAAGCAAATTGGCCAAGTATAAAATACTCCCTTCCTGAGGCCATCACACAGCGACAGCACTATAAAATCAAAACCGCCAAAGTGTAAAGTAGTCCCTTCTGGAAGTTGTCACACAGCGACAGCACCATAAAATCACCCCCATACAGCAACATAATACATGTGTTCATTGTGCCGGTGACAAACCCGGTTTCTCATCCCTATGATAAGCCAAGACTCCGCCCAGCATTTAGCCCAGTGACATCACAGATGGGTGTTCTCTAGGACTGCCGGTGGCCGTTTTGGAGGCGACTACTATGCAAAGTAACAAAACAGCCTCCAGCAGTGCTGGAGACTAACCATCTGTGCCAGTGACATTGCCGGGTGGAAGTCTTGGCTTAACATAGTGAGAAGCCCGATACGTTACCGGCACAATGAAAACAGATTGCGGCGTGACAAAGGGGATCATCAGAGCAAGGAAATACTTGTATGCTCCACTTGTATGTAGGCTAGAAATAAAGAGCAGCATGTACCCAAGATCGGCCCGGAACCAGGAAAACCCCTTTAAATGCAATTCAAAATGCCATTCTAGCCTTTCTTGTTGCAACAAGTGAGGAAAATACTGGTCTCTTTCTCTTGTTTTTCAGTAAGAAAGTTCATTTTCTTTCCACTATTTTAAGTGTAAATTATTGACTCTGTAGGAATGGAGCTCATGAGGAGACATGAAGTACAGAGAGGACGGACAGGACAGTCTGTGGTAATGGAGACTGTATATAAGTGCTGCTGCTCATTATCTACACCCCCACTATCCTCTCTGTACGTCATGTCTCCTAATGAACTCCATTCCTACAGAGATTGAGCTGAAGATCTTATCAGCTGTATTCAGGATCACAATCCCTGACAAGTAAGAGAGGAAGATGGCGCAGCTCTTTAACTTGTCCTCCTGTGTGATTAGGACAGGTTTTGTGTGGACTAGTAGGATAGCGACCATTTAATTTTTCCTAATGATTGCTCCCCGGACAAAACGAGCCATAACCAATGAAAGGTATTTGGTAATATATTTATAATGAAGTAATATTTAATATTTTCATTTTCTTAATTTCCAGAGAACCCCTTTAACCCTTTAACATTTAATACTTGTTAACATTTCATACTTTGCTTAAAGATTACACTTCATTCCATAATCTTCCTATGCATTATATAAAATCCATAGGCAAAGTATATAAAAGACTGAAATAGCAGACTTTCATACTTTGCCTAAATACTTTAGGCATTCTACAGAGTGAGTAGGCATTTTATTCAGGCTTGCTTTTCACATATTGCCTGTAACATATATACTACTTACATAAGTGCTAACGTCACTTTGGTGTAAAAAATCATCTAAGCGTTCTTTGAAGCAGTCATGTTCCTGCTGTCACCAGCTCCTAAGGTAAGCTATTCCATAATTTCACAGCTCTTATAGTGAAGCAGCCTTGTCACCTCTGGAGACTGAACCGCCCCCTTGTCTTGAGAATTTTTTTTGCCAATTGACTATTTCAATAATATCATATACAGTATCGCACGGAATTACAAAATCCCGGTATTTGGCATGAAAATCTAGAAGCAACCTATCATTTGTTTCTAGACGTCTTGTTAAACAGTGGCCCACATTTACTTATGTCAATGCATTTAGATTTCAATGGAAATTGTGCCAAAAAGCGATGCTATTTAGCGCTTCTAGGTTTAGAGAAAGTTTCTGTGCGTAATCTGAAAAAGGGGTGTGGCTTTATGGAAAGAGGGTATGACTGCCAGAAACGGGAGTAAGTCTAAAAAGTGCTGAAATTCCTCCAAAATTCTGGAGTAAAATTCTGTCACAAACTAAGCCAACCAATAGTTGGTATAGAGTTTGATGAGTGGCTAGACCTGCATCATATTTATCATCTGCATTCAGTGACACATGGGGACAAACTGTATAAACATTTCGAATTTATTCGACGCTAAAAGTATAACATAAGCTAAATATATACGTATACTTAAAAATATGTGATGGTTAAAAACAAGCATGACGTGCACACTAATAGTATCAATCGTATAAATATTCGACAGTGTTGGTATTCGAAAGTATAAAAATCGATCAGTACTGTGTATATATCTGTAGATGACAGAGAAATGGCGATATACATGCAGCGCGTCGATTATCTACAGACTGTAAATAGAATAGCACAAATAACAGATGAGTTGTTACTTTTGTTTAGCAGCTAAATTATGAACGGTTGCACTTATATTGTTCTTATCTTTTTCTATCCAGAAAAAAGCAGGTTATTGTAATGTCAATTCATAGTCATATTGGTCTCATTGACCTGTTGCGATCTTGGTTGAAGCAAAAGATTTCTGTACACGTACGATCGTTGTGCATACGTGACAGATATTGTCCTGTTTCTTATTACTCAAATGTGGTTCTATTCACTGTTTCGTAGGAGTCCACCAACTTCACTGCATACACTGTGGCGTCCCACGTGTTGCGGAACTGAGGATTGTAATCCACACTTCGCTGGCTCTCCCAGTGAGTAAACTTTGCGACGGCTCTAGGGATCTTCGGTGAGTTGCTAGATAGCTGGTGTGCCGATTTTTCAAGCGACAACCGAGGATGTATTGATCGACAGTAGGTATCGAATCGCACTGTCTTGCTCGGATCTGTGTTTCGAATTTTTACATTGGCGTTCCACGTGTTTGTAAAGTACCCGAAACATGGTTATAAGGGAAAATAATAGCATTCTTAATACAGAATGCTTAGTAAAATAGGGATGGAGGGGCTAAAAAAATAAATAAAAAAATTTAACTCACCTTAATCCACTTGTTCGCACAGCCCGGCTTCTCTTCTTTCTTCTTCTTTGAGGAAAAGGACCTGTGGTGACGTCACTACGCGAACAAGTGGATTAAGGTGAGTTTAATTATTTTTTTATTTTTTTTAACCCCTCTAGTCCTAACTAAGTACTAAGTACTAAGCATTTTGTTTTAAGAATGCTATTATTTTCCCTTATAACCATGTTATAAGGGAAAATAATAATGATCGGGTCCCCATTCCGATCATCTCCTAGCAACCGTGCGTGAAAAATCGCACCGCATCCGCACTTGCTTGGGGATGCTTGCGATATTCACGCAGCCCCATTTACTTCTATGCGGTCTGTGTTGCGTGAAAAACGCACAAAATAGAGCATGCTGCGATTTTCACGCAACGTACAAGTGATGTGTGAAAATCACCGCTCATGTGCACAGCCCCATAGAAATGAATGGGTCCGGAATCAGTGCGGGTGCAATGCGTTCACGTCACGCATTGCACCTGCGCGGAAATCTCGCCCGTGTGAAAAAGGCCTTAGTGTGCACTTCATGCTTGTTTTTAACCATCACGTATTTTTAAGTATACAGTTTCATGAAAAAGTATGTGAACCCTTTGGAATTATATGGATTTCTGCACAAATTGGCCATAAAATGTGATCTGATCTTCATCTAAGTCACAACAATAGACAATCACAGTCTGCCTAAACTAATAACACACAAAGAATTAAATGTTACCATGTTTTTATTGAACACACCATGTAAACATTCACAGTGCAGGTGGAAAAAGTATGTGAACCCCTAGACTAATGACATCTTTAAAGAGCTAATTGGAGTGAGGTGTCAGCCAATTGGAGTCCAATCAATGAGATGAGATTGGAGGTGTTGGTTACAGATGTCCTGCCCTATAAAAAATACACACCAGTTCTGGGTTTGCTTTTCACAAGAAGCATTGCCTGATGTGAATGATGCCGCGCACAAAAGAGCTCTCAGAAGACCTACGATTAAGAATTGTTGACTTGCATAAAGCGGGAAAGGGTTATAAAAGTATCTGCAAAAGCCTTGCTGTTCATCAGTCCACGGTAAGACAAATTGTCTATAAATGGAGAAAGTTCAGCACTGCTGCTACTCTCCCTAGCAGTGGCCATCCTGTAAAGATGACTGCAAGAGCACAGCGTAGACTGCTCAATGAGGTGAAGAAGAATCCTAGAGTGTCAGCTAAAGACTTGTAAAAGTCTCTGGCATATGCTAACATCCCTGTTAGCGAATCTACGATAAGTAAAACACTAAACAATAATGAATTTCATGGGAGGATACCACAGAGGAAGCCACTGCTGTCCAAAAAAAACATTGCTGCACGTTTACAGTTTGCACAAGAGCACTTGGATGTTCCACAGCAGTACTGGCAAAATATTCGGTTGACAGATGAAACCAAAGTTGAGTTGCTTGGAAGAAACACACAACACTATGTGTGGAGAAAAAAAGGTGCAGTACACCAACATCAAAACCTCATCCCAACTGTGAAGTATGGTGGTGGGGGAAGGGGGGGGGGCATGGTTTGGGGCTGCTTTGCTGTGTCAGGGCCTAGGCGGATTGCTATCATCGAAGGAAAAATGAATTCACAAGTTTATCAAGACATTTTACAGGAGAACTTAAGATCATCTGTCCACTAGCTGAAGCTCAACAGAAGATGGATGTTGCAACAGGACAACGACCCAAAGCATAGATATAAATACGCCTTCTGGAGTGGCCCAGTCAGAGTCCTGACCTCAACCCGATTGAGATGCTGTGGCATGACCTCAAGAAAGCGATTCACACAGACATCCCAAGAATATTGCTGAACTGAAACAGTTCTGTAAAGAGGAATGGTCAAGAATTACTACTGACTGTTGTGCACGTCTGATCCGCAACTACAGGAAACGTTTGGTTGAAGTTATTGCTGCCAAAGGAGGTTCAACCAGTTATTAAATCTAAGGGTTCACATACTTTTTCCACCTGCACTGTGAATATTTACATGGTGTGTTCAATAAAAAACATGGTAACATTTAATTCTTTGTGTGTTATTAGTTTAAGCAGACTGTGATTGTCTATTGTTGTGACTTAGATGAAGATCAGATCACATTTTATGAGCAATTAGTGCAGAAATCCATATAATTACAAAGGGTTCACATACTTTTTCTTGCAACTGTATAATTAGTGTTTTATACAGGTGTGCCCTACTACAAATATAACAAATTCTCATACACTAGCGAAGATTGGGTGAATCTTTTTAGTAGGTGCACCCTTTCCATATACTGAACAATAGGTGAGCCATCTTCTACCAATTACTCTTGAATATTTATCATTCAGCCTGAGCCACTGTCATAAATCTGGTGTAGGTCTAGACAGCCTGTCAAAGTTTACACCATCTACAGGTTTAGTAAATCTCCCCCTATTTTACAGTACCTTGCTAAACCATGAGCACAATGCAACATCACTTATTCTGGATGGCCAAAAAGTTGCATGTGACCATGTGTGTTATAAAGGTACATACCATTATATATAGGGCACATTATGTAATCAATTTCCCCAACACATCAAATAAAGCAATGGTGCACAGCCTTTTCTGGTTGGGGGCCACACTGTCAGACTGAACCAGCTGAAAATAAAACTTAAAAGGGGTATTACCAACTGAAATATTGCATTTATGGCATATTGACCATACAGTATATATCATAAATGTCTAGTGACACTTTTACTACTCCCCTCTAATGGGAGACTACACTTTCAAAAATGCAGTTTATGTTGGCCATTAAAGGGGTTATCCAATTCTAAAAATGCCCCCCCCACAATGCCCACTTATCCCGCACCCCGGCACCTGCGTCACTTTGGATCCCTGAACGGCCGCTGCTGCATCTCCCAGTTGCGTGGATCAAAACATTTGGTGATGGGGGTTGCAGCCAATAGTAGGTCATGACTGTGACCAGCGCCCTTGCATCATGGGGATACCTCCTTTAAATTTTTGTTCTCTTCTATCAAGTTTTTTTCAAAGGAATTGTCCTACTGTAGTTAATTGGAAACTTGCCCATGCCAGTAAGGGTACAGCCACACATGATGTAAACAATGCAGACGCTCTATAGCGGAATTTTGTACACAAAACGTGCAAGCAAAGTGGATGAAACTTTAGAAATTACATCCATGCGCTGCAGAGAAAACCTACAACGTAAACTAACCTGCTCCGTGAGTTTTCAAATCCCAACATGACAAAGGTAGAAAGCAGCACAAGACTGGCTGTGATTCCACGAGCGCTGCCACCAAAATGCTAGCCTATTTCGGGTGTTTTTTATGGCTGCAAATTTTGGTTACACTGCAAAAAATTCTAACCTGCCACATGTTGTGGTACCCTATACTGACCTGTTTCCCCAGAAGTGGACCCGTACCTGACTTTGATGGCATATCCTAGGGACATGCCATGAACTACTAAGGCTACTTTCACAATAGCAATTTTGCTAGATCCGGCAGGGTCCATCAAAAACGCTTCCATTACTGATAATACAACCATCTGCATCCGTTAAGAACCGATCCGATTGTATTATCTTTAACATACCCAAGACGGATCCGTTATGAACTCCAATGAAAGTCGATGGTGGATGGATCTGTTTTCTATTGTGTCATGACGGATCTGTCTTGCTCCGCATCCCATGACGGAAAGCAAACCGCAGCATGATGCGGTTTGCTCTCCGGTATGAGAACGCAACCAAACGGAACGTAATGCATTTTGGAGCATTCCATTCTGTTCAGTTACGTTTTGTCCCCATTGACAAAGAATGAGGACAAAACGCAAGCATTTTTTTTCTGGTATTGAGACTCTATGACGGATGTCAATACCGGAAAATTAACGCTAGTGTGAAAGTACCCTAAGATAGGCCAACCCCTTTAACTCATTTTTTTATTGTGTCTGATCATTTGTTAGTTATCACAGTTACTTATACTTTTCAAAAATGACAAGAGGAAATGTCAGTCTTTATAGTCCCTATATGGCGTGTCAACTATTTTGTCCAAACTCCTGGACATAGTGGCATAGTTATACACGGATACTTTGCTTGTGGTTGTTTTTGGTCATTGCCTGACAGGTTATCCAATAAAAAAATTACTACCTCGTAGAGATGAGCATATCTTTTCTCATTAAAGTAGTAGTCTGGTCCCAAAATCATAATTTTTTGGTGTGTTTCTAATACCACTCATATTTATGCCCCCAATACCTGTTTTGCACGTCTGTGCTTCCTTCCCCTGGCATCAGAGCATCATTACAGGACTGTTTATATCTAGTACTTGTCACGATGGGGAGTGGGGAAAATCCCCCACTGTACAATGTCAAGTATAAAGGGGAGCAGCTAGGCCAGGATGCCAGGATCAGGGAGCAGGTCACCTCCTATTGCGTCCCTAATCCTTGCCCTAACTCCTAACCATATGAGCGGACCTTGATGGTAGGACGGCTCATACCCTGGATTCCTTTGGCCCCGAGTCGCCCTGAGAATCCCTCACATAGGAGCAGGGGAGAGACGACCTGTTCCTCCCAGACACGGAGAAACAGGAGTCTCAAAGGGCCTAGCTGCAGGGAAAAGTGTAAGACTGAATTCAGCAACAGAGACGGCAGGTAAGAACACAGAAACACACTTACCTGCCGCAGTCACCACGACTGGAACCCGTGCATAAGTACAGGAGCCCACACACCAAATAGGACACTGTACAAACAACACACACAGGTATCCAGCACACCAGATACTGCCTGGACCCCATGCCGCAAGGTGCACGGCAGCCCCAGTGTTCTGCTTCGCGTTATTGACTGTTGTATAACACTAGTCAGACAGCTTAACAATAATTCAGAAGTCAAGAAACGTGAGACATCAGATCTGTTTGTATTCTCTTTTCTGAATAACTTTGTAAAACTACAATATAAACATAAACAAAACATATGTATCAGTACATTACACATAATACAGTAGCCTCACTTCATCAGTGAGAGTACTCACAGACAATTCCACCATTAGTCCAGGAATAAATCAAGAGCTCCTCTGCATGCAGCCTGCAAGATCCAGGAGCAGTGATGAAATGGAGGAAATACAGTTCCAGGTTAAAGGTTACTGCCTCTGGCTCAGAGAACAATACACTTCCTGTAAAGTTCTGGCGAAGAAGAAACTAACTTTGACCACTAGATGGCAGCAACGTCAAACATAATATTTCAGTACAATCTTTACAGCACATTATAATGCAAAATAGGCGGAACACTCCCTGTCTGGCATAATTATTATTATGTCACTACCTAAATAACTACTGCTATGCAGAAAAAACATATAAACAGGAAATGGAATCCTAGCTAATCTGAAACCAAAACTATGACGTCAGTTATAGGTCTAAGATACATTTTGGAAGTCCCATTCTTTGCAATCTTGACCTCTACCTTCCTAACATTGCCATCCCTGCTTGGTAGAGCATTGACAATAAGTCCTACAGGCCACTCGTTCCTGCTCTCTTGGCTGTCCTTCAACAGAACAACATCACCCACTTTTACATTTGGGCGATCCTCAGTCCATTTCAATTCGGTGTTGCAGATTCGACAGATACTCCCTCTTCCATCTTTTCCAAAAGGTGTCTGCCAAGCATTGTACTTGCTTCCATTGTTTAGCATGAACTTGTGTTGTACTTATGGTTCCGGATGGAGCAGACAAAGAGTTCACCTTTTGAGTCAACAACATTGCTGGGGTAAGGACCATAGGTGTATCTGGGTCTGAGGACACAGGAACTATAGGCCTGGCATTCATAATAGCTGTAACCTCTGCCATAAAGGTGCTTAAAGTCTCATGGGTCAAGTGAGCAGTTTTAGTTTGTAGCAACATAGCGTCCAAGATTCGCCTGGCAATACCTATAAGTCTCTCCCAGACACCACCCATGTGTGAAGAGTGTGGAGGATTAAAGACCCATGTACATCCTCTGTCTTTGAGAAAGTCTTGCAATTGTGATTCGCTGGCACAAATGTTAAGTTCCTTGCAGGCTCCTACAAAGTTTGTTCCTCTGTCAGAACGGAGCAGTTTTGCTGGGCCACGAATTGAGAAGAATCTCCTCAAGGCATTAATAAAGCTTGATGTTGACATGGTTTCAAGTAGCTCTATGTGTACAGCTCGGGTAGACAAACAAGTGAAAAGGACTGCCCATCGTTTACTGTCTGCGCTGCCTCCCCTAGTGCGGCGGGTTAAGACAGACCACGGACCAAATACATCTAAGCCCACATTGGTGAAAGGTGGTTGAGCAATTACTCTGTCCTCTGGTAGCTCTGCCATCTTTTGACTTTGTAACCTTCCTCGCAGCTTGCGGCAGATGACACATTTGTGTATAACAGCTGATACCAAGCGTTTGCCACCAAGAATCCAGAAACCTGCGGTTCTAATTGCACCCTCTGTAATGTGTCGCCCTTGGTGAACTACTTGTTCATGATAGTACCTAACAAGCAGTGTTGCAATGTGGTGATTATAAGGTATAATGACAGGCTGTTTCTCTTCCTCTGAAAGTTCTGCAAGAGACAAACGTCCACCTACTCTCAACAACCCATTTTTGTCTAAAAAGGGGCTAAGCTTCCTAAGACGGCTTTGTTTCGGGAATGTCTTTTGTTTTTTGATGCAGTCAATTTCCTTCTGGAAATGTTTGTTTTGAACAGAAGAGATTATAACAGACTTTGCCTGAGCAAGTTCTTCTAGATTGACTTGTTCATGGAAACTTTCCCACCTTCTGACCTGATTGCTGCTGGTTTCCCTCTGGAAGGTTTTAGCGACATGGATGAGTCTGGCTAGGGTCTTAACTAATATCTTCCAGCAAGAAAATCTATCAAAGCAATGTGAGTGAAGTGTGGCTTCAGAAGCTCTGGTGCTGAAGCTTGTAATCTCAAATCTGATTTCAGGGTCAGCTTCAGGCTCTATGAGTGGAAAAGCATTAGCAGTGTCTATATCCTCACAGTGTGGTTGGTACAGAAAGGTTGGGCCTGAGAACCAAATAGAGTTCTGAAGGCATGCTGCTTGAGTAGGCCTAGTGGCATAATCTGCAGGGTTTTGATCTGTAGATACATAGGACCACTGATCTGGATGTGTAGACTGCCTTATTCTATTCACTCTGTTGGAGACATACAGATAGAACCTCCTAGTGGTGTTGCAAATGTACCCTAGGACAGTCTTGCTATCAGTGAAGAATTTCACAGCATCAAAATCAGTGTCTAGTTGATCTGTGATTAGCTCAGACATTTCGACTGCAAGTACAGCAGCACACAACTCTAAACGAGGAATAGTGTGGGCTGGTTTTGGGCTTAATTTGGACTTTCCCATGACAAATCCAACACGACACACATTTTCTGCATCAGTTACTTTCAAGTAAGCTACTGCACCTATAGCTGTGGTGGATGCGTCTGAGAAGATGCATAGTTCTTTCCTGCAAGCTAATGATAGAGATTCCGGCACATAGCATCTGTCTATCTTT
Organism: Bufo gargarizans; assembly: GCF_014858855.1. Classification (NCBI taxonomy): domain Eukaryota; kingdom Metazoa; phylum Chordata; class Amphibia; order Anura; family Bufonidae; genus Bufo; species Bufo gargarizans. Next base: position 307,548,634 of record NC_058083.1, on the reverse strand, counting down.
AGGTGCTCTAACGCTTGCAAGGATTCTGTCCATTGAACCCACTCACTTAGTCTCTCTTGTGGAAGCAATGCATCCCATTCATTTTTCCCAGATGACAGTTCACGAACTAAGGCCTTACCTCTTATTGTCACAGGTGATACAAACCCTAGGGGATCATAGAGGCTGTTTACGGTGGATAGAATGCCTCTACGTGTAAAAGGCTTTTCCTCTGAAGAAACTCTGAAAACAAAACTATCATTTTCTAGATCCCAACTTAGGCCTAGGCTTTTCTGCAAGGGAAGGGCGTCTGTACCTAGGCAAAGATCTTTAAGGTCCTTAGCTCTGTCTGCTACAGGGAAGGCTTCCATTACTTTTTGGCTGTTGGAAGCGATTTTATGAAGACGCAGATTGGATTCTGCCAGCATTTGCTTTGCTTTACTGAGGATGGATATTGCATCTTCAGGTGTGCTAGCAGAAGCGAGTCCATCATCTACATAGAAATGTCTCAATACAAAGTGTTTGGCTTCTTGTCCATAGCACTCCGCATTTTTCTGGGCAGCCTTTTGCATGCAGTATATAGCGACGGCAGGAGAGGGGCTATTGCCAAATATGTGCACTTTCATTCTGTACTCGACAATTTCTTTGTCTATGTCATTGTCTTTGTACCAGAGAAAACGTAGAAAGTCTCTATGGTCTTCTCTGACAAGAAAGCAATAAAACATTTGTTGCACATCTGCTGTGAAAGCAACAGGCTCTTTTCTGAAGCGCATGAGGACACCTAGCAAAGTATTGTTTAGGTCAGGGCCACTCAACAGTACGTCATTTAAAGAGACTCCTTTATACTCTGCGCTGGAATCAAAAACTATTCTGATTTGGTTAGGTTTGTGAGGATGGTAAACACCAAACATTGGTAGATACCAGTGTTCTCTGTCTGTCTCAAGTGGTCCTGCAACTTCAGCGTGATCATTGTCTAGCATCCCCTTAATGAATTCAGTGAAATCTCTTTTCACTTCTGGCTTTCTCTGCAGTGTTTTGCTGAGTGAATGCAAACGCTTCATGGCTTGCTCCCTGTTACTAGGCAAAACACGTCTGGGTGTGCGAAAGGGGAGAGGGGCCACCCAACTGTGATTGTCATCTTGGTAGGCCTCTTTATCCATAATCTGCAAGAAGATCTGATCTTCTATAGAGAGGGCCTGTTTATCATCATCTTTAGTTTTCTGAAATACTGTTATCCCTAGATTGTCTGTCTCAATGTTGGAATTGACTTCTTCTTTACCATATAGTGTAGAAAAGTCACAGTGTTGTGTTGACCTGCCAAAGCTTTCCTTGACAATGAAGTTGTTGTGACAGGGACTGAGAAGGGATGTGCGTCCATTTGTTAACACAGACGTCTTTGAAGTGCTAACGTTGTCAGGCTGGTGCACTGTCCCCAGGCAAACTTCTCCTACAATGACCCATCCCAGGTCCAGTCTCTGTGCATAGGGGGCATTATAAGGTCCATTGATTTGCTGGCGTACCTTGTGTACCTGAAGGATATCTCTTCCAAGAAGTAGAAGGATAGAAACATCTGGCTCAACAGCTGGGATAAGGTGAGCAATTGAGCGGAGGTGGGGGTGGTGATGAGCTACTTCTGGAGATGGAATCTCAGTTTTGTCGTCAGGTATCATGCCACACTCTATTAGGGTAGGAAGTGGAAACTGCACTTTCTTATTGAAGGACTCAATGGTAAAGTCAGTAGCTCTTCTCCCTGTGGTTTCAATTGTCCCCGCACATGTCCTTAGAGTGTATGGAACTGCACTTGCCTTAAGGTTAAAGATATCAAAGAAATCTGACTTTGCAAGGGATCTGTTACTCTGTTCATCTAGCACTGCATACATTTTCACCGCCCTTTCTCTCTTGCCAGTGGGATACACAGTCACCAGACAGATTTTAGAGCATGATCGTGCACTCTTGCCTTGTCCACATACTTCGGTGCAATTGGACATTACAGAGGAGAGTGAGGTCTCTTGTTGCTCCCTGCCCTGATCTTTCCTGGGTTCTACAGTCTCTAGTGGGGCAGGAGCAGGGCCGGGGTGCAAAGCTGCAATATGTCTCTCACTGCCACATTCTGTACATTCTACTGGTATTTTGCAGTCTTTGGCAATGTGATAAGTAGATCCGCAGCACTTGAAACAGATGCCGTTTTGTTTAAGGAAGGACATCCGCTCTGCGATGGGTTTGCTTCTAAAGCCTTTGCATTTCTTTAGTGGATGTGGTTTTTTGTGTATTGGACAATGTCTATCAGGGTTTTCTATGGTGTGTACCTTGTGGGTGCTTTGGTAGTCTGTGACTTCTGAAGGTACAGCTGTTTTGTGTGTGGATACAGAGGTCCTACCGTGAGGTCTGTGAGGTCTCTCATGTCTGTGTGATTGATTGCCGTTGGTGGTGAAGGCGAAACTGGGATCACTTCGGATTTTCGCTTGCTGTCGGACAAACCTAGAAAACACAGAGAAAGGAGGAAAAGAGACTCCATAATCTTCTTTGAATTTACCTCCTACAGACATCCACTTGTCTTGCAGATTTGAGGGTAGCTTCTCTACTATGGGATTAGTGCCTCTAGCTGTATCTAGATACGAAAGTCCTTGCAAGTAGCCATCCTCTTTGGCATATTCTATCTCTAGTAGAAGATCACTTAGTTCTTGTAGCCGCACGTTGTCTCTGTAGCCCACCTTGGGAAAGACTTCAAGTTTGTTCAACAGTGCTCCTTCTATTACCTCTGGGGATCCATACGTTTCTTCTAGTCTTTTCCAGGTCATGTTGAGTCCTGCTGCAGGGTTGAACAGGTTTGCTCTTCTCATTCTCTTAGCATGCTCTGCTGACTCGGTGCCAAGCCATTTTATCATTAAATTAAGTGTTTCTGCTGGTGATAAGTTCAGACCTTCAGTGGCATTCAGAAAGGAAGATTTCCATGCCCAATAGTTTTCAGGACAGTCATCAAATTGGAGAAAGCCTGAGCTAACCATTTCTTTGCGGATGAGATATTTGGTGACATCCACTGCACATTGTTGTTCGCGCATGTAATCTATAGGTTGAGGTGATCGGAACACTTGTTTTTTGTTCTTAGGGGTTTCTGGTGCTTCCTTCTTGGTTTGCTGGCAGTCGCTGACCTCATGAGGTTGATTGGGCCTACTCAGGGGGTATGTTGATCTCGGCCTGAATTCCTTTGCTTCAGGTTTAAGAGACTGTTCCTTTGTATGCGCATCAGTAAGGTTCTGGAGGTACTCATTTGTACGATCTGCAGAGAATAGAGGTTTTTCTGGAACCTCTGAGTCTTTATATGATCTTTCACTTCCTGACCGACTTGTTCCCATGTAGGCAGCGGCCTCTGCTTCAGCAGCTGCAGTCTGTCGCTGCAGGATGAGCAATTTTGATTCTAAAACCGCTTCTTCTTGTGCTATGGCAGCTTCCCTAGCTGCTCTTTCTTGTGCTATGGCAGCTTCCCTAGCTGCTTCCATGGCTGCCTCTTTAGCTCTCTCTTGTGCTATGGCAGCTTTCTTTGCTGCTAACTCCTGCATCATCATGGCTTCTTTTTCTGCGTACTGTAGCTGGACGCGGGCAGCTTCTGCCTTGGCACGAGCTCTAACTGCTGAGGAACTTGCTGAGGACATCTTGCTAGCCCGTGAAGTTCTGGACACATAAGACTTTGCATCGTCTTGCTGGGCACTGGGAATGGTCTCCCTGCCTTGCTGTGTCGGCGGTAACGTGGCATCAGCCTGGTACTTTGTTCCTGATCTTAGACTCATGCTGCAGTAATGGCGTCTCAGTTTATTCCAGACCGCCACGTGGGTTGTCTTTTTACTGTTCTGCTTCGCGTTATTGACTGTTGTATAACACTAGTCAGACAGCTTAACAATAATTCAGAAGTCAAGAAACGTGAGACATCAGATCTGTTTGTATTCTCTTTTCTGAATAACTTTGTAAAACTACAATATAAACATAAACAAAACATATGTATCAGTACATTACACATAATACAGTAGCCTCACTTCATCAGTGAGAGTACTCACAGACAATTCCACCATTAGTCCAGGAATAAATCAAGAGCTCCTCTGCATGCAGCCTGCAAGATCCAGGAGCAGTGATGAAATGGAGGAAATACAGTTCCAGGTTAAAGGTTACTGCCTCTGGCTCAGAGAACAATACACTTCCTGTAAAGTTCTGGCGAAGAAGAAACTAACTTTGACCACTAGATGGCAGCAACGTCAAACATAATATTTCAGTACAATCTTTACAGCACATTATAATGCAAAATAGGCGGAACACCCAGGCAGCGCTGCATACAGGCTTATGGTTCACCCCTCCAGGAAACCAGCCCCCTTCCGGAGGTAGACAAGGGAATGTCTAGCATACATGCTGGACAACACAAACAACACACCAGACATGTATCAACCAACTAGACATAACAACAAATCCCCAAATCAAACCCTCACCAAACAGACAACAGATAAGGTAGGGAAAGGACAAGGAGAAGACAGAGGGATGACATCACAGATGACATCGATGTCCTACAAGGTGGCCGTCATAGACTGGGCAGATAGAACACCCTGGACTGGAGCAGAGCTCCAGCACCAACGACAGCTTAAGTACAACTAACTCCAGCCAGGTAGTCACAGGGGATAAAACCCTAGTGGCCACACCCAATCAGGGAGTTAACCCTTCCAGCACCAGACAGAGGGAGGATACCACTAAAAGGGGAAGTGCACACACCAGCCAACAAGTAACATGTTACCACAGGCAACAGCATGCGTGGAAACCATGTCACGGCGCACACAGCAAAAGATGAGACACTGCCACGACATGCCATAACAGCAACATGTTGCCACCGGCAACAGCATGTGTGGCAACCATGTCATGGAGCACACAGTAAAACCCGAGACAGTGCCACCACATGCCATAACAGCAACACGCTGCCCAGGGCAACTGCAAGCATGGCAAAAGTGTCACGGCGCACACAGCAAAGGCCGTGACAGCACTTCCTGTTTGCTTCACTATCTAGCTTTAACTTGACCTGCTATGCAGTGCGATGAGATACAGGACGGGCCCCGCCTGCCACACTGTTCAGACCACAGTAGCTACGTCCACTACACCTCCTGTGGTCATGTTAGTAAAACCAAAACCAAACATGAATCCTCTGCCTATTTCTTATTAACCCCTTCAGGACCTTGCCATTTTTCATCTTAAGGACCAGGCTATTTTTTGCAAATCTGAATGTGTCACATTATGTGGGATGGAAAATTATTTGGAAAAATTTTGTTTTAAAAATTCTAATTTCTCTACTTTTAAAACAGATAGTAATACCTCCTAAAATAGTTATTACTTTACATTTCCCATATGTCTACTTTATGTTTGGATCATTTTGTAAATGACATTATCTTTTTTGGGGACGTTAGAAGGCTTAGAAGTTTAGAAGCAAATCTTAAAATTTGTAAGAAAATTTCCAAAACCCAATTTTAAAGGACCAGTTCAGGTCTGAAGTCACTTTGTGGGGCTTACATAATAGAAACCACCTGTAAATGGCCCCATTTTAGAAACTACACCCCTCAAAGTATTCAATACTGATTTTACAAACATTGTTAACCCTTTAGGTTTTCCACAAGAATTAAAGTAAAATGTAGATGAAATTTAAGAATTTAACTTTTTTGGCAGATTTTCCATTTTAATCCATTTGTTTCCACTAACAAAGCAAGGGTTAACAGCCAAACAAAACTCAATATTTATTACCCTGATTCTGTAGTTTACAGAAACACCCCAGATGTGGTCGTAAACTGCTGTACGGGCACACGGTAGGGGCAGCAGGAAAGGAACACCATATGGTTTTTGGAAGACAGATTTCACTGGGATAATTTTAAGTTGCCATGTCACATTTGAAGACAGGGCACCCCTAAAGTAGAAACTCTAAAAAAGTGAGCCAATTTTATAAACTACGGGATAGGGTGGCAGTTTTGTTGGCACTATTTTAGGGTACATATGATTTTTGGTTGCTCTATATTTTCAAACTTTTTGTGAGGCAAGTTAACATAAAATAACTGTTTTGGCACAGTTTTTATTTCTTAAAATGTTCATCTGACAGGTTAGATCATGTGCTATTTTTATAGAGCAGGTTGTAACGGACGCGGCAATACCAAATATGACTATTTTTTGTTGTTTGTCTCAGTTTTACATAATAAAGCATTTTTGAAATAAATTATTTTTTTGTGTCTCCATATTCTGAAAGCCATAGTGTTTTTTATTTTTGGGTGACTGTCTTATGTAGGGCTCATTTTTTTCAGTATGAGATGACGGCTTGATTGGTGCTATTTTAGGGTGCATATGACTTTTTGATCTCTTGGTATTACACTTTTTGTGATGTAAGGTGACAAAAAAATTGCTTTATTTACACTTTTTTTTACGGTGTTCACTTGAGGGGTTTAGTTAATGTGATATTTTTATACAGCACGTTCTTACGGATGCGGCGATACCTAATATGTATACTTTTTTAATTTATTTAATTTTACACAATAACAGCATTTTTGAAACAAAGCTCCAATGGGGACCTGATGGGGAAGCGGAGGGCACCCGTACCCTCCGCATGCCGCGGTCAGCTTTGCCAGCGGCATACAAGGGGTTAAAACGCTGGCATCTGTGTTTTCACCGATGCCGGCGTATGCAGTAGGGGCTCGGCTGTCAGTGATTGCCGGGTCCGTGATGCTGATTAGGCGGGTGCAGGAGATGTACATGTACGGCGCTGGTCCTTAAGTCACGTCCACCAGCGCCGTACATGTACCCAGGGGTCCTTAAGGTGTTAAAGGGGTTATCCCTCTGAGTTGTGTACATGTGGTTGCCAATGGCGTGACACTGCCGTGGTGGCCGCGCTTGCGCGGTGTCCTCCTCTGTTTTCTTGTAGGCTGGATGGCCAGCTTCACGGGATCGCGCATAACCATGCATGCATGGTCAATCTTATGCCTCCCTTCTTATGTTTATTCCTCTCGCATGACCACGTCCTGTCATTTCTTCAGCTGTAAAGTCAGCGCATGCACATGAGCAGTAAAGATGACCTTGTGGTTCACCTGGTGGTCGTTTCGCGGCAAACTTTGCTGGTTCGCAATTCGACAAACATATGGCAATATCCACCGGCGCCATATTCTTTTCATTGCACCGAACTTTCATCCATGACACATCCATCAGGTGGGACAGGACAGCCAATTGAGACGTTTCAGCACATGGACACACCCCCACCCTATCACAGAAACCGATCTAGCAGCCATTTTACATTCTTTGTTTTGCCAGTGTAGGGAGAGGTTGCTTTGTGGAGCAGGGACAGGCTGTTAGGGACACCAAACGCTAGCTAATAGGGCCTGAAAAGTCCTTTTAAGGACTGGTATAGGTGTGCTATAGATAGGTGTGATATACTGAGGGGTGGGATATACTTATAATATACTTTCTAACATAGAAAGTATATTATAGTGCATTTGTATTGTGCATCAGTTGTGTGCAGTTCTTCTGCGATACCGCAGCTATATAGAGGAACAAGCGCTATTGGAACAACTACACCCTGTTCCAAATTATTATGCATATATAATTCTATTTAAGTGTCACAAAGATTAAATATTTAGTTTTTCAGTTAAACTCATGGATGGCATTGTGTCTCAGGGCTCTTTTGATCACTGAAAACAATCTCGGACACCTGTGAGCCCTACTAAAGGAGGGTGTTCCACATTTTCAAGCAATATAGGGAAGAAAAAGGATCTCTCTGCTGCCGAAAAGAGTAAAATAGTTCAATGCCTTGGACGAGGTATGAAAGCATTAGATATTTCACGAAAACTTAAGCATGATCTTCGCACTATTAAGAGATTTGTGGCTGATTCAAAGAACGTGCAGATAAAGGCACATAGAGGAAGATTTTTGCCAGATCCATGCATCGGATCAAGAGAGCAGCTGCTAAAATACATTACATAGCAGCAAAAAGATATTTGAAGCTGCTGGTGCCTCTGGAGGTCCATGGACATCAAGGTGCAGAGTCCTCCAGAGTCTTGCAACTGTGCATAAACCTTCTATTCGGCCACCACTAACCAATGCTCACAAGCAGAAACGGCTGCATTGGGCAGAAAAATACATGAAGACTAATTTAAATAAACAGTCCTGTTTACTGATGAGTGCAGTGCAACCCTGGATGAAATGCACAAAATATTGATTAAGGGGATTTATATACCTGCTTCCACCAAATATTGATTGAGGCCTGCGAGATACCTGCTTCCACAAAAAACTGATTAGGGGGATTGATATAACTGCTTCCACAAAATATTGAGGCCTGCAATATACCTGCATCCACAAAAAACTGATTAAGGGGATTGATATAACTGCTTCCACAAAATATTGAGGCCTGCGATATACCTGCTTCCACAAATAATGCTCTTCTCTAGGCAAAGGGTCATTTTGAAAATGACAGGCAGAGAAAGAGGCAGGCCATTCCACAGGGGTAAGTGGGAAGTTGGAGAAGGCGCTTGCGATTACTTCAAAAGACGCACTAGAGTTGGCTGAGTGACTCATTCAGCCTTCCGCTTCTGCACCCTCCTCATCCACTGTATCTGCACCCTCCTAACTCTCTGCTGTGTGCACCCTCAAAGACACCACCACCACCATAGCTCCTCGAGTCAGAGGAATTATTTTCCCATCCATTCCCAGACCTTACAGATGCGCAGCCATTCTTGACATGGGATAAGCAAGAGGAGGTAGCAACGGCCGCCACCCAGCGTTATGACGACAGTACCCAGATCAGCCCAAGGAGGGAGGTCCGTGCTGTGGCTGCCTACTCCAAGATCTCAAATGTCAGTGGTGGTGAAGGTGACGATGATGATGTGTCGATGGACGTCACGTGGGTGCCCACAAGAGAGGAAGAGGAGGGGAGTTCAGAGGGAGAGACGGAGCAGCAGAGAGGGAGGAGAAGAGAAGCAGGCAGAGCTTGCAGGGCACAGGAGGCAAAAAACAGACTGCAAATGTATCTGGAGCGAGCCATCCACCATGCACGGTCACATCTGCCGCTCCCAGGATGCCGGCACATGGCTCCTTTTTTTTAAAGTGTCAGCTGCTGACAATAGTGTTGCCATCTGCAGCCTGTGCTGTCAATGCATAGGTTGCGGTAAGCCCAACACTCACCTAGGGACAACCGCCTTAAGAAGGCACCTGGCATCTCAACACCGAGCCCAGTGGGAGCAACGCCATCAGAACCTACAAAGCCACACTCCCGCCGCTCCATGTCCTGCCTCTTCTCCTTCTCCTATCATTTGTCCTCCACTCTAGCTTCCCATCGTCGCATTAAGCTGGCAGAAGGCAGGCTTCCGTGGCCCAAATGTTTGAGCGTAAAAAGTTGATGATGCCGGATAACCCTCTTGCCCAACGGCTGACCGCTGGCTTGTCGGAACTGCTAGCCCGCCAACTACTGCCATATAAACTGGTGGACTCGGAGGCCTTTATAAAATTTGTGGCCATTGGCACACCGCAATGGAAGGTCCCCGGAAGGAAATATTTCTCCCAGAAGGGCATCCTAGAGATATATGGCCACATTCAGCGGCAAGTGAATATATCTCTAGCACACAGTGTCAGTGCCAAGAGACATCTGACCACAGACACGTGGTCTAGCAAACACGGGCAGGGAAGGTACATAACTTTTACTGCCCACTGGGTGAACCTTCTGACGACCGTCAAGCATGTAACCCGTGGCTCCTGTGTGGATTTGGTGTTACCACCACGGATTTCATGCAGGCCTGCCTCTTCTCCTCCTCCATCTCCTCCTCAGCTGACTCCACCTTTTTCACGTCTACCGCCTCTTCCGCTGAGCTCCCAAGCTCCCCAAAACCTATTCGACGTGCCAGGTGAGACGGTGCCATGCTGTGCTGTGGCTGTCGTGCCCGGAAGCCAAGAGCCAGACCATCCTGCATTGCTTTCAGCAGTGTGGTCACAGGCCAATTAGTGGCTTACCCCGCTCAGTTTGACAGTCGGTAAAGTGGTGTGCGACAACGGTGGGTGCCAATCTGCTAAGCGCGCTGAAACAGGGCAAAATGACACAAGTGCCGTGCATGGCACACGTCCTGAACTTAGTCCTGCAGCGATTCGTTGCCAAATACCCCGAGGTCCAGGACGTCTTGGAGCAGGCCAGGAAAATCTCTGCCCATTTTACAAGATTTTACATGGCCATGGTTCACCTTACTGACCTTTAGCGCTGATACCAACTGCACATCAGACATCTGATTTGTGACAGCCAGACGCACTGGAACTCCACCTTGTATATGCTTGATAGGCTGCTCCAGCAGCAACGACTACATGTACGAACTCTGCAGCAGGACAGGTTCTGGGGAGCTCGATTTCTTTTCACCATGCCAGTGGCTGCTCATGTGTGATGCATGCAGACTTCTGCGGCCATTTTATGAGATCACCAAACTGGTCAGTCGCAGCCAGGAAGCCATCAGTGACATCGTACCTTACGCCTTCTTTCTGGAGCGTGCATTGCATCGCGTCATTGATCAAGCCGTCAAGGAGCAGGAGCTGGAAGATGAGGAAGTCGCAATGCTGAATGAATTCCCAGGGGGGGCTACCATCTGAGACAAGTCAGCAGGAGTCTGAAGAGGAGTCAGAGGAGGAGGAGCAAGAAGAGCAGGCTTTAAAGGTTAATTTAAACTTTTTGGGGATCCCTGGTGTTGTCCGTGGCTGGGGGAAGGAGACCGAGGACGACTTTCTCCTGGGCGATGAGCAGGAGCCAGGGCGCTCCACCACTTCCAATTTAGTGCAAATAGGTTCCTTCATGCTCCAGTGTTTGAGAAGGGACCCCCGTATAAAAAGCATAAAGGGCAAGGACCAGTACTGGGTGGCAACATACTTAGACCCCGGTACATACACAAAATGCCAGACATGTTACCAGCATCACAGAGGGCTGGCAGAATGCAGCATTTCCAGGCCTTGCTGTGAGAGATGCTGCATTCTGCTGTTGCGGGAACTGGCAGAGCAATTTCCAGTAAGCGCATGCAAGAACAAGGTGGTTTGAAGATGTGTTGGTCACTTCAGATATGAGATAATTCTTGCAGTCAACCCATCAACAGCCACCCTCAGGGAACGCCTAGACCGACAGGTGTCCGACTACATCGGGTTAACAGCCGATGTGGACGCTCTGAGAAGCGAGAAACCCCTGGGACTAATGGGTGTGCAGGCTTGACCTGTGGTCAGAGCTGGCACAATTTGCGTCGAGTGTCCTGTCCGAAAGGACATTCAGCGCAGCAGGGGGGATCATGACCGATAAGCACACTCGCCTAGCTCACGACAGTGTGGACTACCTCACATTTCTAAAAATGAATGGGGCATGGATCTCGGAGGAATTCAACACCTGTAACAACCACGTGTAATTTAATTTCCTCATGCCAGCCCACACATATCTGCCACCACCCAGAACAAAGAATGGTCCTTGTCTTATGTATACAAAGCTGCATAAAAGACCTTTTCTGTCAGGTGAATGCCTAATTTTTGGGGCCTGTACTGGCCTACAGTAAAATTTGTATCCAGTGACCGCCTAATGTCCCTCCAGCCACATAATCACAAGCTCTTTTCTGTCAGGTGAATGCCTAATTTTTGGGGCCTGTACTGGCCGACAGTAAAATTTGTATCAAGTGACCGCCTAATGTACCTCCAGCCACATCATCACAAGTTCTTTTCTGTCAGGTGAATGCCTAATTTTTGGGGCCTGTACTGGCCTACAGTAAAAATTTTATCCAGTGACCGCCTAATGTACCTCCAGCCACATCATCACAAGTTCTTTTCTGTCAGGTGAATGCCTAATTTTTGGGGCCTGTACTCCCGTGGCCTAAAATAAAAATTTGCTAGGCTCCAGGGCACATTTTTGCGAGTTTTCCTTTACAATAAGACGCATAAAAATGGCCCCTGATTAAAATACATATTTTTTGTGGGAATTTTTGCCAATGATCCCCCTCTGGTATGTCACTGTCCATGTTGTGGGACTATTTGTGCACTTCTAGTAAGTATTTGGTGGCTGAAAATATGACCTGAAGGTTTTTCAGGTTCTCCTGCCATTAAAGTCAATGGGGTACGCCGCAAAAGCATGGTTCGCGAACATTTGATCACGAACGTGCGTTCGCGAAACGTCCCGGCCGATGTTTGGCCATCACTAGTGAGCAGTCTGCCAAGAGGAGAGAGCAGCCACAGCACGCAAAACAGAAGGTGGGATAACCCCTTTAAGTTTATAAATCGCATCACTAACCATTCAGTAGCACTTCCCTCATTATCTCCAGTGTATCTAATCTGATCTTGTATGATATGGTCGTGTGTGATGTATATCTAAGCCGGTCAAGTCTGACACTGTCTGCTGTGCCCCTGTATCTAAGTATACAATGTGCAATACAGTCTACTGTTCCTACAATTGTATATAATATTGATAATATCACTGGCAATTGTTCCCTCCGTCACACTATACTATGCTGTTGCGGTATCGCAGCAGTACCGCACTACTTGCTGCACTCAATAAGCTCACTAAAAAACTAAACGTGATACCACGTATCCACCACTACTGGTATAGCTACTGAAGGATCACTATGGGTACAGATCGCTATAATCAAAGGTTCTTTACCTTATTTCAGACTTTTTCAAAGTGTTAGGCCTCTTTCACACAGACGTCGCGTGTGAGGGCCAAATAGGGTGTGGGTGCTTTGCGGGAAAATGCGCAATTTTTCTGCGCGAGTGCAAAGCGTTTTAATGCATTTTGCACGAGCGTGGGAAAAATCGGCATGTTTGGTACCCAGACCCAAACCTCTTCACAGAAGTTCGGATTTGGGAACGGTGTTGTGTAAATTTTATTATTTTCCCTTATAACATGGTTATAAGGGAAAATAATAGCATTCTTAATACAAAATGCTAAGTAAATTAGGGATGGAGGGGTTAAAAAATAAAATTTTTAAAATAAACTCATCTCATCCACTTGTTCGTGCAGCCCGGCTTGTTTTCTTTCTTCTTTGAGGACCTGGGAGAAAAGGACCTTTGGTGACGTCACCATAGTGATGGATCATGTGATGGACCATGTGATGAGTGCAGTGACGTCACCAAAGGTCCTTTTCTCCCAGGTCCTCAAAGAAGAAAAAAGAAGACAAACCTGCACAACAAGAAAAAGCACAATATAGAGCATGCTGCGATTTTCACGCAACGCACAAGTTATAAGTGAAAATCACCGCTCATGTGCACAGCCCCATAGAAATAAATGGGTCCGGATTCAGTGCGGGTGCAATGCGTTCACCTCACTACTCGCACGTGTGAAAGGGGCCTTACTCTTACTTCATTTGCAGCTAGCAACTCCAGTGTATAGTGGGATGGTATCTCTGCTTAAGAGTGGTGTGCCCCAGCCAGCGCCTCAACTCTGTTCCCTATCCAAAGCTCGCGCTCCACTAGAGCACCTAGTGACGTCACTGTATGAGCTACGGGTGGCTGGATCAAAGATTCTTATTTTTGATACTGTCTGCTATCTAATTCTAATTCTATCTTGTATGGTACGGTGTGTATTAATCCCATCTTGGTTTATACTGCCTATAGAGGTGTGAATCTAATCCTATTTTACACAGTAAGTTAGTTTGTAAGGCTGAAAAAAGACATATACACCTTCCATTTCAGCCTGCTATCCTGCACAGTTGATCCAGAGAAAGGCAAAGAAATTTCCTCATTTTAGGGCTCTTTCATACGAGCGGATGCTGTGCGGGCAAATCTTCTGAGTGAAAGAGAGCCAAGCCCTGCTCCAGACAACAGAGACACGGAGCATTAACATCATTAATAATGCTCCATGTCTCTCTGTGATCTTTTTACTACAAAATCAGTGAGATAAAGTTGTCTCTGCTCTCCGGAATGGGGCTTGGCACTCTTTCACGCAGTGGATTCCACGCACGGGTTCTGCTCGTGTGAAAGAGCTCTTAGGGGAAAAATTACATCCCAATCAGAATAACTCCCTGGATAAACAACCCATCTCTAATAACTATAACCTGTAATATTATTACACTCCAGAAATACATCCAGGCCCTTTTTGAACTCTTTTAGTTATTCTCCATCACCACCTCCTCAGGCAGAGAGTTCCATAGTCTCACTGCTCTTACCGTAAAGAATCCTCTTCTATGTTTGTGTACAAACCTTCTTTCCCCCAGACGCAGAGGATGTCCCCTCGTCACAGTTACAGTCCTGATGTATTTATACATATTTATTTTATCTCCCCTCAGTCGTCTTTTTTCTAAAGTGAATAACCCTGATTTTGATAATCTGTCAGGGTACTGTAGTCCACCCATTCCAGTTATTACTTTAGTTGCCCTCCTCTGAACCCTCTCCAGCTCTGCTATGTCTGCTTTGTTTACAGGAGCCCAGAACTGTACACAGTACTCCATGTGTGGTCTGACTAGCGATTTTTAAAGTAGCAGGACTATGTTCTCATCACGGGCATCTATGCCCCTTTTGATGCAACCCATTAACTTATTGGCCTTGGCACCAGCTGCCTAACACTGGTTTCTAGAGTTTAGTTGGCTGTTCACTAAAATTCCTAGATCCTTTTCCATGTCCGTGTTACCGAGTGTTTTACCATTTAGTATGTACGGGTGACTTGCATTATTCCTTCCCATATGCATAACCTTACAGTTGTCAGTGTTAAACCTCATCTGCCACTTATCTGCCCAAGCCTCCAATCTATCCAGATCCCTTTGTAGAAGTATACTGTCCTTTTCCGTGTCAATTACTTTACACACTTAAGTGTCATCTGCAAAAATGTATACTGTCTGCTAAGGTGTGTATCTAGGCCTATCATGTGTGATACTATCTTATGAATCTCTAAGTCTGTCATGTTTCATATTGCCTGATGAGCCCCTGTATCTAATTCTATCAAGTGCAATTCTGTCTGCTGAGCATGGAACATAGTCAGTCATGTATGAAACAGTCTACCAGGTGATAGGATGTATAATGATATATTTATATAAATTGAAAAATCTGGAGCACTGCAAAATATAGAAAAGTATATATTCCAAAAAACCCGTTGTCCCTTTATCAAAAACAGACATGCCCGTTCTTGGCATGGTCACAGCTATAAACCACCAGCAGTATCAAGGATCAATGGATGGGACGGAGGCATGGGAGCGTCCAACGTGTGATGCTAAGCTCCGCCTCTCCCCCTCACTACCTACAGCGGAGTCTCGGAGGCCATGTGGAGACGCTGAGAGTACGGGATGGTTGGGGAAGTTATGGGAGTGAGGCAGGATAGGACAATCAGTCCCGCCTGACATTTTTCAGCTGATGCTGATTCTCGTTTGTTGCAGTGCGTCTGGTGGTAACACAGCAGGGAGCCAGACCAAACGGGGGGGCAATGAAGGAGGCGGGGACAGACAGTTGCTGGCGGTGAGTGGTTTGGTGTCGAACTCGCCTCGGAAGGAGTAGAAAAGGTGAAGAGGTTTTACTGGAGGAGGAGTCTTGGACTGTGTTTTTTTTTTTTTTTTTAACTAACTGTATGCGTCCCCCTCACAAGTACCCTAACCTTTCACTAATAAATTAAGGTTTGGTTTATGCCTCTAAATCTCTAATCTCTAATTTATTAATCTGTGGGTTGTGGAAGATTAAAGGGATTCTGTCACCAGGTTTCACCCCTGTCAGCTAAACATATGCTGATGTTCAGGGCCTCATCAGGATTCCTAATGTGGTCTTCTAAATGTGGTCCGTAGCCTTATTTTGCTAAAAAACAAGTTTTACTAACCTGTCACTAAAAGAAATAAGGTGCCCAAGGGGATGTCAAGGGATGCAAGGTGCGGGCGTTCCACCGCCGCCTTTCCAGACTTCTGCACCGCCTCCTAATGCTCTGTGCCGCCTCTCGCTCTCCCTCCCCCTCCTCCTCCTGCTGCTGCTGCTGCTGCTGTAAGCTCTCGCGCGTGCGCACAGGGCTCTGCCTGATGCGCCCGTGCGGACTTCTCGATTTGGTTTCTTAAAGCGAAGTGCGCATGCACCGGCACTTCGCTCAACCCAGGTATGACCTGCACTCTGGCACCAGCCACTCAGAGCTCTGCGCACACGCGCGAGATCTTACAGCAGGAGGAGGGAGGGAGAGCAAGAGGCTGCACAGAGGATTAAGAGGCGGTGCAGAAGTCTGGAAAGGTGGCGCTGGGCACGAACGGCAGTGGAACGCCGGCACCTTGCATCCCTTGACATCCCCTTGGGCACCTTATTTCTTTGAGTGACAGGTTAGTAAAACCTGTTTTTTAGCAAAATAAGGCTACGGATCACATTTAGAAGCCCACGTTAGGAATCCTGATGAGGCCCTGAACATCAGCATATGTTTAGCTGACAGGGGTGAAACCTGGTGACAGAATCCCTTTAATTCACGAAGAGCAATATACTGGATGGCGAGAAACAGAGTGTTGGTCTGGAGCTGCCTTGTCTTTATTATCTGATATCCATTTTAAAAGCAGCCACAGCTAGGGACTTGCTGATAACTTTTTTCTTTTTACATTCTTTAATATTTGGGATCTATTCTCCAGTTTATATCTTTGAAATGCAGCAAAAAAAAAAAAAAAAAAAAAAAAAAAAAAAAAAAAAGGAAGGATCAGCAGGGGTACAGCAGTAATAGAAGATCTGGAGCTGGATTAGAAACAAGGCAGAAACAAAATGTTTTAAGCAAGTATTTGACTCCTACAACTCCCCAATTGAAGTTTGCTGATTCTAGGAAAGAGATAATAGAGGGTCTTGATCCTCAGATGGAAGAAAACCCTAACCTAAAATGTTTCAGGGGGAAGGAAATGAATGTTGTAACAACTGAAATTGACGCCAAAATGGTCAAAGAGATTTTACATACTGTGATTAGGCTTGAAATTGTGATGGGGAAATTAGTAATTCAGATTGGGACGGTACAAACAGATGTGAGCCTGATTAGAGATGACCTAGTAAAGCAGAGCGAACATTTGCAGCAAATGGAGAATAGAACATCACTAGTGGAAAATTTTATATATAAATTGGAGAAGGATGTAGTGTCTCTTAAACAAACAAAAGTGGAGATGGAGAATAAATTAATAGATTTAGAAGATAACTAAATTGAATTGTGTGGGTATACCAGAGGGGATGGAGGGATCTAATTGTGTTGAATTTATGGAGAAATAGAGCTGAGCGGACACCTGGATGTTCGGGTTCGAGAAGTTCGGCCGAACTTCCCGAAAATGTTCGGGTTCGGGATCCGAACCCGATCCGAACTTCGTCCCGAACCCGAACCCCATTGAAGTCAATGGGGACCCGAACTTTTCGGCACTAAAAAGGCTGTAAAACAGCCCAGGAAAGGGCTAGAGGGCTGCAAAAGGCAGCAACATGTAGGTAAATCCCCTGCAAACAAATGTGGATAGGGAAATGAATTAAAATAAAAATTAAATAAAAAAAAATTAACCAAAATCAATTGGAGAGAGGTCCCATAGCAGAGAATCTGGCTTCACGTCACCCACCACTGGAACAGTCCATTCTCAGATATTTAGGCCCCGGCACCCAGGCAGAGGAGAGAGGTCCCGTGACAGAGAATCTGGCTTCATGTCAGCAGAGAATCAGTCTTCATGTCATAGCAGAGAATCAGGCTTCACGTCAGCCACCAATGCAACAGTCCATTGTCAGATATTTAGGCCCAGCACCCAGGCAGAGGAGAGAGGTCCCGTAACAGAGAATCTGGCTTCATGTCAGCAGAGAATCAGTCTTCATGTCATAGCAGAGAATCAGGCTTCACGTCACCCACCACTGCAACAGTCCATTTTCATAAATTTAGGCCCAGCACCCAGGCAGAGGAGAGAGGTCCCGTAACAGACAATCTGGCTTCATGTCAGCAGAGAATCAGTCTTCATATCATAGCAGAGAATCAGGCTTCACGTCACCCACCACTGCAACAGTCCATTTTCATAAATTTAGGCCCAGCACCCAGGCAGAGGAGAGAGGTCCCGTAACAGACAATCTGGCTTCATGTCAGCAGAGAATCAGTCTTCATGTCATAGCAGAGAATCAGGCTTCACGTCACCCACCACTGCAACAGTCCATTTTCATAAATTTAGGCCCAGCACCCAGGCAGAGGAGAGAGGTCCCGTAACAGACAATCTGGCTTCATGTCAGCAGAGAATCAGTCTTCATATCATAGCAGAGAATCAGGCTTCACGTCAGCCACCAATGCAACAGTCCATTTTCATAAATTTAGGCCCAGCACCCAGGCAGAGGAGAGAGGTCCCGTAACAGACAATCTGGCTTCATGTCAGCAGAGAATCAGTCTTCATATCATAGCAGAGAATCAGGCTTCACGTCAGCCACCAATGCAACAGTCCATTGTCAGATATTTAGGCCCAGCACCCAGGCAGAGGAGAGAGGTCCCGTAACAGACAATCTGGCTTCATGTCAGCAGACAATCAGTCTTCATATCATAGCAGAGAATCAGGCTTCACGTCACCCACCACTGCAACAGTCCATTTTCATAAATTTAGGCCCAGCACCCAGGCAGAGGAGAGAGGTCCCGTAACAGACAATCTGGCTTCATGTCAGCAGAGAATCAGTCTTCATGTCATAGCAGAGAATCAGGCTTCACGTCACCCACCACTGCAACAGTCCATTTTCATAAATTTAGGCCCAGCACCCAGGCAGAGGAGAGAGGTCCCATAACAGACAATCTGGCTTCATGTCAGCAGAGAATCAGTCTTCATGTCATAGCAGAGAATCAGGCTTCACGTCAGACACCAATGCAACAGTCCATTGTCAGATATTTAGGCCCAGCACCCAGGCAGAGGAGAGAGGTCCCGTAACAGACAATCTGGCTTCATGTCAGCAGAGAATCAGGCTTCACGTCACCCACCACTGCAACAGTCCATTTTCATAAATTTAGGCCCAGCACCCAGGCAGAGGAGAGAGGTCCCGTAACAGAGGATCTGGCTTCATGTCAGCAGAGAATTAGTCTGCATGTCATAGCAGAAAATCAGGCTTCACGTCAGCCACCACTGCAACAGTCCATTGTCAGATATTTAGGCCCAGCACCCAGGCAGAGGAGAGAGGTCCCGTAACAGAGGATCTGGCTTCATGTCAGCAGAGAATTAGTCTGCATGTCATAGCAGAGAATCAGGCTTCACGTCACGCAACATTGGAACAGTCCATTGGCATATATTTAGGCCCCGGCACCCAGACAGAGGAGAGGTTCATTCAACTTTGGGTAGCCTCGCAATATAATGGTAAAATGAAAATAAAAATAGGATTGAATGAGGAAGTGCCCTGGAGTACAATAAGATATGGTTAAGGGGAGGTAGTTAATGTCTAATCTGGACAAGGGACGGACAGGTCCTGTGGGATGCATGCCTGGTTCATTTTTATGAACGTCAGCTTGTCCACATTGGCTGTAGACAGGCGGCTGCGTTTGTCTGTAATGACGCCCCCTGCCGTGCTGAATACACGTTCAGATAAAACGCTGGCCGCCGGGCAGGCCAGCACCTCCAAGGCATAAAAGGCTAGCTCTGGCCACGTGGACAATTTAGAGACCCAGAAGTTGAATGGGGCCGAACCATCAGTCAGTACGTGGAGGGGTGTGCACACGTACTGTTCCACCATGTTAGTGAAATGTTGCCTCCTGCTAACACGTTGCGTATCAGGTGGTGGTGCAGTTAGCTGTGGCGTGTTGACAAAAGTTTTCCACATCTCTGCCATGCTAACCCTGCCCTCAAAGGAGCTGGCATTGACACAGCTGCCTTGGCGACCTCTTGCTCCTCCTCTGCCTTGGCCTTGGGCTTCCACTTGTTCCCCTGTGACATTTGGGAATGCTCTCAGTAGCGCGTCTACCAACGTGCGCTTGTACTCGCGCATCTTCCTATCACGCTCCAGTGCAGGAAGTAAGGTGGGCACATTGTCTTTGTAGCGTGGATCCAGCAGGGTGGCAACCCAGTAGTCCGCACAGGTTAAAATGTGGGCAACTCTGCTGTCGTTGCGCAGGCACTGCAGCATGTAGTCGCTCATGTGTGCCAGGCTGCCCAGGGGTAAGGACAAGCTGTCCTCTGTGGGAGGCGTATCGTCATCGTCCTGCCTTTCCCCCCAGCCATGCACCAGTGATGGACCCGAGCTGCGTTGGATGCCACCCCGCTGTGACCATGCTTCATCCTCATCCTCCTCCACCTCCTCCTCATCCTCGTCCTCCTCGTCCTCCAGTAGTGGGCCCTGTCTGGCCACATTTGTACCTGGCCTCTGCTGTTGCCAAAAACCTCCCTCTGAGTCACTTCGAAGAGACTGGCCTGAAAGTGCTAAAAATGACCCCTCTTCCTCCTCTTCCTCCTCCTCCTGGGCCACCTCCTCTTCCATCATCGCCCTAAGTGGTATCGCCCTAAGATGATCTTCCATCATCGACATAGAAGTGGTATTGTAACGCTGATAACGGCGTCATCGCCACTGGCCATGTTGGTGGAGTACTCGAAACAGCGCAACAGGGCACACAGGTCTCGCATGGAGGCCCAGTCATTGGTGGTGAAGTGGTGCTGTTCCGCAGTGCGACTGACCCGTGCGTGCTGCAGCTGAAACTCCACTATGGCCTGCTGCTGCTCGCACAGTCTGTCCAGCATGTGCAAGGTGGAGTTCCACCTGGTGGGCACGTCGCATATGAGGCGGTGAGCGGGAAGGCCGAAGTTACGCTGTAGCGCAGACAGGCGAGCAGCGGCAGGATGTGAACGCCGGAAGCGCGAACAGACGGCCCGCACTTTATGCAGCAGCTCTGACATGTCAGGGTAGTTGTGAATGAACTTCTGCACCACCAAATTCAGCACATGCGCCAGGCAAGGGATGTGCGTCAAACCGGCTAGTCCCAGAGCTGCAACGAGATTTCGCCCATTATCGCACACCACCAGGCCGGGCTTGAGGCTCACCGGCAGCAACCACTCGTCGGTCTGTTGTTCTATACCCCGCCACAACTCCTGTGCGGTGTGGAGCCTGTCCCCCAAACATATGAGTTTCAGAATGGCCTGCTGACGTTTACCCCGGGCTGTGCTGAAGTTGGTGGTGAAGGTGTGTGGCTGACTGGATGAGCAGGTGGAAGAAGGGGAGGAGGAAGCCGAGAAGGAGGAGGTGGCAACAGGAGGCAAAGAATGTTGCCCTGCGATCCTTTGCGGCGGAAGGAAGTGCGCCAAACAGCTCTCCGCCTGGGGCCCAGCTGCCACTACATTTACCCAGTGTGCAGTTAGGGAGATATAGCGTCCCTGGCCGTGCTAACTGGTCCACGTATCTGTGGTTAGGTGGACCTTGCTACAGATGGCGTTGCGCAGTGCACACTTGATTTTATCGGATACTTGGTTGTGCAGGGAAGGCACGCTCTCTTGGAGAAGTAGTGGCGGCTGGGAACAACATACTGTGGGACAGCAAGCGACATAAGCTGTTTGAAGCTGTCTGTGTCCACCAGCCTAAATGACAGCATTTCATAGGCCAGTAGTTTAGAAATGCTGGCATTCAGGGCCAGGGATCGAGGGTGGCTAGGTGGGAATTTACGCTTTCTCTCAAATGTTTGTGAGATGGAGAGCTGAACGCTGCCGTGTGACATGGTTGAGACGCTTGGTGACGGAGGTGGTGGTGGTGTTGGTGGTACATCCCCTGTTTGCTGGGCGGCAGGTGCCAACGTTCCTCCAGAGGCGGAGGAAGAGGCTGAGGCGGCAGCAGCAGAAGAGGCCGAGGCGGCAGCAGCAGAAGAGGCCGAGGTGGCAGCAGCAGAAGAGGTAGCAGGGGGAGCCTGAGTGACTTCCTTGGTTTTAAGGTATTTACTCCACTGCAGTTCATGCTTTGCATGCAGGTGCCTGGTCATGCAGGTTGTGCTCAGGTTCAGAACGTTAATGCCTCGCGTCAAGCTCTGATGGCACAGCGTGCAAACCACTCGGGTCTTGTCGTCAGCACATTGTTTGAAGAAGTGCCATGCCAGGGAACTCCTTGAAGCTGCCTTTGGGGTGCTCGGTCCCAGATGGCGGCGGTCAGTAGCAGGCGGAGTCTCTTGGCGGCGGGTGTTCTGCTTTTGCCCACTGCTCCCTCTTTTGCTACGCTGTTGGCTCGGTCTCACCACTGCCTCTTCCTCCGAACTGTGAAAGTCAGTGGCACGACCTTCATTCCATGTGGGGTCTAGGACCTCATCGTCCCCTGCATTGTCTTCCACCCAGTCTTGATCCCTGACCTCCTGTTCAGTCTGCACACTGCAGAAAGACGCAGCAGTTGGCACCTGTGTTTCGTCATCATCAGAGACATGCTGAGGTGGTATTCCCATGTCCTCATCATCAGGAAACATAAGTGGTTGTGCGTCAGTGCAGTCTATGTCTTCCACCGCTGGGGAAGGGCTAGGTGGATGCCCTTGGGAAACCCTGCCAGCAGAGTCTTCAAACAGCATAAGAGACTGCTGCATAACTTGAGGCTCAGACAGTTTCCCTGATATGCATGGGGGTGATGTGACAGACTGATGGGGTTGGTTTTCAGGCGCCATCTGTGCGCTTTCTGCAGAAGACTGGGTGGGAGATAATGTGAACGTGCTGGATCCACTGTCGACCACCCAATTGACTAATGCCTGTACCTGCTCAGGCCTTACCATCCTTAGAACGGCATTGGGCCCCACCATATATCGCTGTAAATTCTGGCGGCTACTGGGACCTGAGGTAGTTGGTACACTAGGACGTGTGGATGTGGATGTGGCAGAACGGCCACGTCCTCTCCCAGCACCAGAGGGTCCACTAACACCACCACGACCATGTCCACGTCCGCGTCCCTTACTAGATGTTTTCCTCATTGTTATCGTTCACCACAACAGCAAAAATATTATTTGGCCCAATGTATTGTATTCAAATTCAGCTGAATATAAATTTGAGGCCTAGTATTTAGGAGCTGGGTGACCGGTATAGATTTACTGACAGAATTAGACTTGGAAATGCACAGTAGCGTGTGTGTGAAGTTATTCTGAATGACCCTATGTGCACCTTGAATATTATATACCCTTTTAGGGATAGATTTCAAATAGCTCTGATACAGCAGAAACCACTAAATTATGAAATTGCTAAATTGGGAATTGTATTTCAACCCAGAACAAAAAATGTGCTTTGACGGACACTAAATAACTTGCCCAGCCAGAACAGTACAGCGGTAACGACAGATTTAGCGGGATATAAATTTGAGGCCTAGTATTTAGGCGCTGGGTGACCGGAATGGATTTACTGACAGAATTAGACTTGGAAATGCACAGTAGCGTGTGTGTGAAGTTATTCTGAATGACCCTATGTGCACCTTGAATATTATATACCCTTTTAGGGATAGATTTCAAATAGCTCTGATATAGCAGAAACGACTAAATTATGAAATTGCTAAATTGGGAATTGTATTTCAACCCAGAACAAAAAATGTGCTTTGACGGACACTAAATAACTTGCCCAGCCAGAACAGTACAGCGGTAACGACAGATTTAGCGGGATATAAATTTGAGGCCTAGTATTTAGGCGCTGGGTGACCGGTATGGATTTACTGACAGAATTAGACTTGGAAATGCACAGTAGCGTGTGTGTGTGAAGTTATTCTGAATGACCCTATGTGCACCTTGAATATTATATACCCTTTTAGGGATAGATTTCAAATAGCTCTGATACAGCAGAAACCACTAAATTATGAAATTGCTAAATTGGGAATTGTATTTCAACCCAGAACAAAAAATGTGCTTTGACGGACACTAAATAACTTGCCCAGCCAGAACAGTACAGCGGTAACGACAGATTTAGCGGGATATAAATTTGAGGCCTAGTATTTAGGCGCTGGGTGACCGGTATGGATTTACTGACAGAATTAGACTTGGAAATGCACAGTAGCGTGTGTGTGAAGTTATTCTGAATGACCCTATGTGCACCTTGAATATTATATACCCTTTTAGGGATAGATTTCAAATAGTTCTGATATAGCAGAAACCACTAAATTATGAAATTGCTAAATTGGGAATTGTATTTCAACCCAGAACAAAAAATTTGCTTTGACGGACACTAAATAACTTGCCCAGCCACAACAGTACAGCGGTAACGACAGATTTAGCGGGATATAAATTTGAGGCCTAGTATTTAGGCGCCGGGTGACCGGTATGGATTTACTGACAGAATTAGACTGGGATATGGCCAAAAAATAACCACACTATTGCTGGTTAAATGCACTTGGTGTGACAGCTTGACCAACCACACTACTGAGGGTTAAATGCACTTGGTGACAGGCGCAGCTTGCCCCTGATGTAGTATATGGCCAAAAAATGAACAGATTATTGCTGGTTAAATGCACTTGGTGTGACAGCTTGACCAACCACACTACTGAGGGTTAAATGCACTTGGTGACGGGCGCAGCTTGCCCCTGATGTAGTATATGGCCAAAAAATGAACAGACTATTGCTGGTTAAATGCACTTGGTGTGACAGCTTGACCAACCACACTACTGAGGGTTAAATCAACTTGGTGACGGGCGCAGCTTGCCCCTGATGTAGTATATGGCCAAAAAATAAACAGACTATTGCTGGTTAAATGCACTTGGTGTGACAGCTTCACCCTGATGTAGGCTTTAGCCAAAAAACAACCACACCATTGAGGGTTAAATGCACTTGGTCGCAGCTTGTGCTGGCGCACCACAAGACACAAAATGGCCGCCGATCACCCCAGAAAAAAGTGACTGACAAACGGTCTGGGCAGCCTAAAAACAGTGAGCAATTGAGTATCAGCAGCTCAATGACCCACAGCTGCATATTGATCAATAATCAAGTCCTTTGGAGGAGTTAATCTGCCTAATCTCGCCCTACTGTCGCAGCCGCAACTCTCCCTACGCTAATTAGAGCAGAGTGAAGGGCGGCGCTATGTGACTCCAGCTTAAATAGAGGCTGGGTCACATGGTGCTCTGGCCAATCACAGCCATGCCAATAGTAGGCATGGCTGTGACGGCCTCTTGGGGCAAGTAGTATGACGCTTGTTGATTGGCTGCTTTGCAGCCTTTCAAAAAGCGCCAAGAAAGCGTCACAAAAGCGCCAAGAAAGCGACGAACACCGAACCCGGACTTTTACGAAAATGTCCGGGTTCGGGTCCGTGTCACGGACACCCCAAAATTCGGTACGAACCCGAACTATACAGTTCGAGTTCGCTCATCCCTATGGAGAAATGGTTCTCAGAGAATTGTAAGCTTGGAACGCTTTCTAATCTTTTCGCCCTATAGAGAGCCCACAGGGTCCCCAGTCAAAAAAGAATACCAGGTGACCATCCGAGATTAATTTTGGTTAAGTTTCTACTCTCCAAAGACCGGGATGCTGTTCTCCAAGATTCTAGATCCTCTAATAAGTTGCAGATTGATGGGACAAAGATAAGACCATTTCCAGATTATTCAGCGGCTACCAGCGGCTATAAAAAAAAGGAGACTGATACAGGCTGGATTGAAGTATAGTCTGTTATTTCCAGTCAAGCTTCGGGTGGTTTATCAGGATAGATCTTTCTTTTTTCAGTCACCCGAAGAAGCAAATTAATGTGCAGAATCAAAGGGCTTATGAGAAGTGTCTGAAAATTAATGATGTTTTTTCATTATCTAGGCGGGAAAGCGAGGGGGGGGGAATATAAGGAGTAATATGCATAGTTCTGGAACGCTCTTTTTGAAATGCGAGCTACTTAGGGGTGGGGAGGTATAAGGGAATTTTTTTTTGGGGGGGCGGGGGAGAGGGGGGAGAGACAGTTTTTTTTTTCTCCCTTTCACTTAATGTACGGGGGTTAAGAGATTAAAAAGGTTTGCTATTTTTGACTGGATGAGGGGATATATGCCAGCCGTCATCTGCCTGTAAAACACATTTGGATAGGGATTCTGTGAGGTGGTTGGAAAAAAAGATTGATAGAGGGCTGTTATCATTCGATATATACATCTTATTCGAGAGGAGTATCTTTTTACAGCGTAGTATAAACGATATACAGATTGTGATAGCAAATATTTATATTCCGCCCCCATATAAACCCGATGTGCTTTATGAATTCCAGAAATATATGCTAGATAGGCAGGATTGTGTATTGGTTGCAGTAGGAGATTATAATATGGTGATGGATCCAATTAAAGATAGATTATCTAATAGTAAGACTTCTCTCTATAACACTAACCTGGCCAACTTAATAGACGAGTTTGACTGGGTGGATGTTTGACATCAAACTTGGTCAAGGATAGATATGATCCTAGGAAATAGAAAACTGCTGAAAATATAACAAAAATAAAATATGGCCCTATAAGATCATTGTTCTGTTGCTATAGAGATTGATCTTATGACTAAGCAGGGCCCTTCACTATTTAAGTTTAAAGGGACACTGACAGGCCTTCTGAGGATAATTAGCTCTTTATATGCCCCCCTAGGTCTTAAAATAAGCTCCCAATTCATATAAGTATTATCCCTGTGTGCATTGTTAAACGTGAAAATTCATCTTTATAATCACCTGTCCTTTCTGCCCAAGGGGCGTTCTTTGTGCCGCATTTGTGCCCAGCCGCGTCCCAACTGCCGGATCCTTAGACACGCCCATCTCATTAGTATTCACTTGGCGCAATGTGATCCCGGCGAGCGAGGGTGCTGGGCGCATGCGCAGGATCTCCTAATGTCGGGGGACAGGAAAATACCGCCCAGCAAAGTGAATACTAATGAGATGGGCGTGTCTAAGGATCCGGCAGTTGGGACGTGGCTGGGCACAAATGCGGCACAAAGAACGCCCCTTGGGCAGAAAGGACAGGTGATTATAAAGATGAATTTTCACGTTTAACAATGCACACAGGGATAATACTTATATGAATTGGGAGCTTATTTTAAGACCTAGGGGGGCATATAAAGAGCTAATTATCCTCAGAAGGCCTGTCAGTGTCCCTTTAATTATCACAGGCTAAAAGATAAGGAAGATGGATCACTGCTAGCACATCTGCAACATACATTCCCTATAGCTCTGAGTGCTTTTATTTAGGCACAAAAATGATATATATATATATATATATATATATTATATGTGTAAATGAGGCTAGTAAGGAGCTGTTACTAATGTTTCTGGAGCCCAGCCACACACACTGTGAAGGATCCCAGCACCACCCTGCATCCTCCGAATCTCCTCCTTGCTCCCCGAGGATTTGATAAAGATGTTTTTTTCTCCCCAAGGTTTTGTTTGTATTGCAGAATTCTCCAGTGTGGTTACCGAAAAATGTCTTTAGGATGATTGACAGGTTAATTTGGGAATTTATTTGGAAGGGGGGGGAACTAGTATTTATATTTTTTGGTTGCACAATTTGGTAATATGAAGGAAGGGAGGTAAGTCCAATGTTGAGATGGAATCTAATGAAAATGGGGGATAAGGCCAAACAGGGTAAATTGGTGGAGGTATTAGAATCGGGTATTTTGGTGAATACTAGCACTGACAATCAAATATTAAATTTAATGGATAACACTTGGAGAGATAAAAAAAAATAAAATAATGGGTATAAAAGGCTATTTGTAATACACTCCAATATGGAATAATATCAATTTGAGTGAAATTCAGAAAATGAAGCACTATGTAAATTTGGAAAATAGAGGAATATGTTTGTTGTGTCACATTTTTGAGGGGGATGTATTGAAAAATTTTGAAACTTTGAATAAGGAGTTTGGGATCCCCCCCAAAAAAAGATTATTTTAAGTACTTACAAATTAGGGATGCAATTAAATCATCAGCTGATTTAGAGAAATATAAAAATGCCCCTTCTGAGAATATTAATAAATTTCTCGGGAATAGAAAGGTCAAAGGTAGTATTATCAAGGAGATATAAAAAATTAATGAAGGTAATACAAAGACTAAAATGTTAGCTAAAGAGAAAAAAAAAAAAAAGAGGTTGATGGTCTGACAGATGAGAAGTGGGAAGATGTATTAAGTAATAGGCCTTTGGTCTCATTAAGGGCCTCACACAGGGTTTCTCAGTTCTTTCTTATTCATAGGTTACATCATTCACCTTTATTATTTAAAAAAATGGGCTTAAACGGAACCAGTCACCTGGATTTTTGGAATAGAGCTGCTAGATGGCCGCTAGCACATCCGCAATATCCAGTCCCCATAGCTCTGTGTGCTTTTATTGTGTCAAAAAAAACATTTGATAGATATGCAAATTAACCTGAGATGAGTGCAGCGTGAAGGAGCCCAGCACCGCCTCGCATCCTCCGAATCTCCTCCTTGCTCCCCGACGTCACAAAGCTAGATGCGAGCTAGTGCATGTGCAGTGTCGGCATAGTGTTCCTTCCCTGTGCTGGCATCAGCCTCAGGGAACGAACTGCGCATGTGTGAGCTCGCGCATCGCGAGATTACTGCACTCTAGCTTTGTGACGTCGGGGAGCAAGGAGGAGATTCAGAGGATGCAGGACGTTTCTGGGCTCCTTCATGCTAGACTCCTCTCAGGGACAGGACTCATATCAGGTTAATTTGCATATCTATCAAATATTTTTCTTTTTACACAATAAAAGCAGAGAGCAATGGGGACTGGGTATTGCGGATGTGCTAGCAGCGATCTAGCAGCCCATGTCCTCAGCTCTATTCCCAAAATCCAGGTGACAGGTTCCCTTTAAGAGCCACAGATGAGTGTCCAAGATGTGGCGAACAACAGGCAGATCTGGTTCATTTAATTTGGAGATGTCCCAAGTTGTTTAGATATTGGTCTGAAATTGCTGCTGTTAATGATAAAGTTTTAGGAGTACAAATACATGGTGATCAGGGGCGGGCTAGGACGGGGGGCAGGGAGGCAATTGACCCCCAGGGCGTCCTAAAGCATGTTAAAAACGTCCGTCTTTAACGAATATTCTTTTTTAAATTCCTCAGGGCCGCAACGCCGATTACCACAGGTGGCGCGCCCTTGTTCTAGTTGCCGGCGGCAGTGTGAAAGCGCTCATCTCTATTGCCGTCCTCAGGACAGCGATATAGATGTCTGTGCTGCAGCCGGGCAGGGGAGGAAGAGAAGTCTCCCTTCCCTGTTCTTCTGATAGGCCATAGGCATTAGTGCCTGCAGCCCATCAGAGGCCGGCTCAGGCAGCACGATGACATTATTATCAGCGCGCCGCCTGAGCCGGGCAGCACACAGCAGGGACACAGGCCAGAAGAGGCCTGCATAGCATTTCTGCTGATGGAGGTAAGTATTAGTGGGGGGGTTTTCTTTGCAGGGGGAGCTGGCACTATGGGGGCATCTGGCATTTCTTAAGCCCCATTTTTTGGGGGGGATGGCACTCTGGGGGGCATTTATTTCTTGCCCATTTTGGGGGCGGGGGCACTTCTTAATGGCACATTATCGGGGGGGGGGGCACCATGGGTGAGAGGAGCACTATGGGGGCATCTGTGAGCTCTAAAGGGGCTTTTTTTTATTGGCACACTATGGGGGGCACTATAGGGGTGAGCAGCACTATGGGGCATCTGTTGGCACTATAGGGGCATTATTTGGGGGCACTTTGGGGAAGTGGTGGCACTAAGGGGGCATTTTTTACTGGCACATTATGGGAGGCACAATGGGGCATTATTTGGGGGCACTATGGGGGAGTGGAGCACTAAGGGGGGGCATTTTTTACTGGCATATTATGGGGGACACTATGGGGAAGGGGGAGAGGAGCACTATGAGGGCATTTACTGGGGCACTATATAGGGGTATTTTATACTGGCATACATTATGGGGACATTAGCTCAACTGTGGGCACTAAGCGGGGGTATTTTAATGTACTGTCGTATTATAGGGAGAATTATTACTACTAGGGGGTATTATGCAGAGCTTTACTACTACTGGGGGGCTATGAGGAACATGATTACTAGTACGGGCACTATAGGGGCATTATTACTACTAAGTGTGCTCTGGCAGAGAATTATTTCTATTGGTGGGATTTTGGGGAGCACTGTTACTTTGGGGGACACCCTGGCAAAGTATCAGCTTAGCACAATTATTTTTGGGGGACATTATCTTTAAAAAATGGGTAGGCAAAAGAATTGGCGCAGCGCGCTACACATGCCACATTGGGGGGCAGTAAATGCAATGTGTTCCTGTATAAAAGAAAATAAAAGTCTGCAAAATAAAAATGGGCCACTTGACTGGATTTTTCCCCCCAGGACTAAGGCTGCCAGCTCTCCCCTGATGGTGATCCTGTAGCTTGTATACTGTGTTGTACAATACATTTCGGTTTACGGAAGGTTGTGAAACAAGTACTCTAAGCTGCTGTTTCTGGCAAGATTGCTTATTTTGAGAAAACGGACGGAAAAAGACCAGCCTTCTGTGAATGAATGGAAGAAATTTGTGAATAATATGATAAAAATGGAAAGGATGATATATGACAAAGGGATCCAAGGATTGTTTTAGTCAAATATGGAAACACTGTATTAGCAAATTAAAAGTTTTACAGATTCTAAAGAGGGTTTTTTTTCTTCTCTCTCTCTCCATGGGGAATGGGTTTGGCTAAAAAATGTGTACAATGATGTGATTTTTTTTTTATTCTATGATGTATTTGAAAATGTATAAATAAAAGTTAAACATAAATAAAAAATAAATAAATCAACGGAAGTGCGATCTCACATTAGATATAATGGTAGGCCGAGTACATAGACACTGGAGGCCTTTTCAGAAAATATATTTCCAATATTTTGTGCTATATACATATAAATGTATAAAATATTTATATGACTATCTCTCTCTCTCTATATGCTCTTATAACAGTGCCCCATAACTGTAAGAGCCACAGTGTTCCTATAAGTGACATCCACAGCGCCCTCAAAACAGTGACATGTGGTGGTCCTGTAACAGTGACATCCACACTTCCCACATAGAGCCCAGTACAGGCTTCTCACAAAAGCCTTCTGGGCAGCAGTGAATGTTGCTGTCAGCTATGACAACCTGTTCCTTACAGAGATGCTAAATACAGGCTTCACACTGAAGCCTTTAAGTTAACGTTCACTAAAGAAGCCCCAGCGCAGGGGCAATGATATTTTCGTACTGCACATGCGTTGGAAACAAAGGAGTCCAGTGCTTCAGTCTCCCTAGTACAGTAGGTGGTGACTTCGGTGATGATGCGCCGTGTATGGCTGAAGTCAAGATCCTACTAGAAGGGCAGAAAAACATGAAAAGGCAGTCACATAACCATGAAGGGGACACAGGAAAGGGTGGGGCTGTGGCTGGTAAATACTGACCCCCAAATCTTCCCTACACCGATTAGATTTAAACAGGATTTTTCTTATTCGGGCTGGAGAACCCCTTTAATCAATTTGTATCAACAAAAGTTCTTGACCTTTGAGTGGCTGTCCCCACTGCCAAAGAAGCTCCCTCCTGCTGCTTGATTGAAATCATGTATAGCACTGACATAATGCTGTCAGTGTTATCCAGTACATTCCAAAACTGTAAGGGTTACATAGCATCATAAATCAGTATAATGCTATACGACCCTGGCAGTGCTGGAAGTTCAGGACGCGAGCTGTCTTATACTCATGCAGCGAGTTCGGAGTGCACAACTCGCTCGTCTGAAAGCGGCCGATTTCACACCTGCACCACTTCACAAGCACAGAGGCTCCGCTTCCGGAGGTCACAGGAGGAAAAGTGGACGGTTTTCAAAAAGGCTTAGATGAATTCTTAGAAATACATAACAGTGACATTATTTTAAAGCACTATTCATTGCAAGGCGCTGCACATCTAAAAGGGGGTATACATACATAACAAAACAAGCATAAAAAGTACAATAAGCCTGGGTAAAAGCTGCTCATCTGGCTGTGGTGGCAGCATGCTTATTTCAAGTGTTGGGTTTGGGTTTTCAGGTTTCTTTTGAGGGTTTGTATGTTGGGGAGAGTCTGATGTGTTGGGTTAGTGAGTTCCAGAATATGAGAGATGCACTAGATCTTGTATACGATCGTGTGAGGAACAGACAAGAGGAGAACAAATGAGAAGGTCATGTGAGGTTCGGAGATGACATGCAGGAATAAATTGGGAAAGTAGGTCAGAAATGTAAGATAGATTGTGAACAGCCGTAGGCCTCATGCACACGACCGTATGTATTTTTTGGTCCGCAAAAAATACGGATGACGTCTGTGTGCATTCTGTATTTTGCGGAATGGAACAGCTGGCCCCTAATAAAACAGTACTATCCTTGTCCGTAATGCAGACCCATTGAAATTAATGGTTTCGTATACGGTCCGCAAAAAAAAAAAAAAACGGAATGGACAAAGAAAGAAAATACGCTCGTGTACATGAGCCCTAATATGTACTGCAGTAGTTAGTATTTTGAACTGAATTCAATAGGCAATCGGGAGCCAGTGAAGGGATTGGCAGAGGAGAGACAAGGGAATAGGTGGAATAACTGGGCAGCAGAGTTAAAGATAGATTGGAGGGGTGCAAGAGTGATAGATAGGAGGATGTTACAGTAGTCTAGGCAGGAGATGACAAGGGCATGCGGGTTATAGGAGGGAGGTGGTAAGGGTTTGGATTTATGGCTTGAAGGACAGGGCAAAATTTAAATGTTATTCCCAGATAGCAGATCTGTGAGACTGGAGAGAGCATGTGCTCTTAACTTTAATGGATAGGTCTGGTGACTTGAGTGACAAGGGGAAAAGATGACGAATTCTGTTTTATCCATGTTGAGCTTTAAAAAGCAGGAGGAGAATTAATATGTAGCTGAAAGACACGCTGGGATTCTGGATAAAATGGAAGAGACATCTGGGCCAGAGAGGTAGATATGGGCTTCATCAGCATAAGGGTGGCACTGAAAGCCATAGGACTCTATGAGCTGTCCCAGGCCAAATGTTTAAATGGAGAAAAGTAGGGGCCCAGGAGGGATCCCAACAGAGAGGGAGAGATAAGGAGGTGGTATGAGAGTTTACATTGAGGATACGTCTACACTGCAATTTTTCGCCACGGCTGGATTTTTTTGCGATGGGCATGTTGCGGTCGCAGCAAATGTGTAAGTCGAACTGCATCCCATTCATTCCTAAGGTAGCCCCGCTACACTGCGATACCTGGGGCACAACTCTGGTGTATGACGTGGCGCGTGCAAATTCACTGTGTAGACGTTCCTTTATGTGAATATGTAGAAGTCTGGTTCTCACTCCTCATCCCTTGGTTCAACCTGATGGACTTACTGTAGGTCTTTTTCATCTTTACTATGTACTTATGTATGTAACTGTCATTTATTGCATGATAGAATCACTCTGTAGTTTTTACTAGTTCATTTCTCTTGCTTGATCTGAGTAAGTGCATAAAACGATTTTTTTGATTAATGCATTTGCAGCCGTAATTCAAATATTCTACCTCTAGGGCCTTTAAAAGCTTTGTAAAAAGGGAGTCATTGTAATAACTCCATGATCCTTGAGTACTACCAGTAAGCAAGGTTTGTTTGAAGCACACATCCCTGAAGACATTCATTATTCAATTTAGATTTTAGCGAATGAAATCCGCTTCATTGTTAGACTTTAAAACCATTGGTGAAATTAGGACTGGGTGAGATCTAGAGATATAACGGATTATGCAATCAGACATTTAATGCTAGCAATAAACATGCTTTACCCCTTAAGGACCCATTTTCTATTTTCAACACATGCCTTTCTGGGGCCAGGACTTTTTTTACGTTCACATAGCCATATGAGAGCTTGTTTATTGCAGGGCAGGTTGTACTTTCTAATGGCATTTTATATTGCATGTGATGCTGTGGGAAGCTAGTAAAAAAATTACAAATAATAAAAATAAAATAAAAATCACAATTCCATTTATGGGTTTAGTTTTTACAACATTCCCTGTGGGGTAAAAATCACCTCTTACCTTCAGTCTCCTGGTCAGTATTCCGTAATTAAAGGGATAACACATGCAGTTTGTCTTGCGTTTTCATTGCCATATTCTAACCCCCATCATTTTTTTACATTTACATCTACAGAGATCTTTAGTTTTCATTGATAACATTTTTGAGTGTGTATAACTTTTTGATCGCTTTTTTGGTGTGAGGTGAGGCAATAGAAAAAAAACTGCAAACTACAAACCGGACATTTTAATGTCTTTATTTTTTTGCTGTTTCAGCGTTCACCATACAGAACAAATATTTATCGGGCATTTTGGGACATAATGATGCTAATGAGATATATATATATATATATATATATATATATATATATATATATATATATATATATATATATATATATATATATATATATAGAGAATAAAGACACCGCAGCACATCCGTTTGGTGAAAAAGTGGGACCCTTTATTCACCTATTGCTTGAAAATGGTCCCAGTAAGCGGACCGAAACGTCGCATAGGTGAATAAAGGGTCCCACTTTTTCACCAAACGGATGTGCTGCGGTGTCATTCTTTATTCTACATGATACACCTTGGAAAGGTGCTTTCACCGCTGGCACCCAAACATCCACTACTAGGAGTGCTGCCTTGAATTTTCATTATATATATATATATATATATATATATATATATATATAATATGTTTATAGCTTATTTTTATTATGGGGGAAAAAAATAAATTTCTACACTTTTTTATGTCTCCTTAGGGGACTTAAACATGAGATCATCTGATTTAACACTGCCCTCTATGGGAGATTCATTATGTTCCTATGGAGCCCTCAGGCAGGCATCCATAGGAACTTCACTGTAGAAGGCCTTGGAGCTTTCTGAGGGCCCAAGAGTGCCATAGCAACCAAATGGCTCCATCAATCTTAGCACAGGGAAACCATTCGGGCCCGGGAGTACGGCGCTCCCGGGGTTTCACCACTCAGATGCTGTGGTCTCAAAAGGCTATGGCATCTGAAGGTTAAAACGGCAGACACCTGACCGCTCAGCTTTTGAATGCGAGCCATCTTTAAAGCGTGGCATCCGCTGTACGGCAGAGGTCCTTAAACAGGGTTAAAGGGGCTGTCCCACTATACATATTTCTCCTAAAATCTCCCAAAGAGAAAGAAAGGGTCATGGCAAGTATTTAGCAGCTTTACCTTCCTTGGTTTCTTCTGCTCACATTTGCTATAGTGAGGTTTTGGAGTAAAATAATCTCCAGTCTTCAAGTCCCTCCCCACACTCCAAATTCCAAAAAGACACAAGTATAAAAAAGGATAAATAGTTTATTCTGGGCAGAAATAAAACGATTTTACAGCTGAGAGCTACTTCCTTGTGAAGCTATGTTGGAGTCTCTTTCTTCATAAATTGCAGACACCAACTCAACAATTTCTGGATGTTTAAATTTTCCTATATTGTAAAAAAACAAAAAGAAAAACAGTTTTGATTTAAACAAAGCTCTACTTCTGAACACGTTAACATTCTATATCTACATAAAGAAGCATGAAATGTATGTATACAAATTAGAAAAGACAACTTAAAGAGCATATTTTAAACAGAATCAAACCAGGCATATAGCCTGGTAGGGCTAATCCTGCCGAGTAAAATGATGCCTCATTTATGTTCCTCTGCTGTGCCGTTCCTGGGAAAAATAACTGTTTTAATATGCAAATTAGGTATTCAGTGCACGATTGGGGGGAACAAAACCCATCAGAGCTCCTCTGCACTGCACTTAAAGCCACCCCCCCCCCCCCCCATCCCCTTGACCAACAGAGCCGTGTATTTTGCCTGGCCCTGTAAACCTGCACCTGCCTCATGGTCTGCACTATCATTCATCTGCCTCTGCTTCCCCAGCAACACAGATGACTACTGTGCATGTGCTGATGACATCATACTCTATCCAAAAGATGCAGGATGACATCATACTCTCCTCTTCTGGATGCAGGATGACATCAGCAGCTCATGCACAGCAGCCATCAAGAGTATAGAGGGAGTAGCTCTAAGTGCACAGTTGAGAAGCTTTGGTGCACTAAAGACATAATTTACAAGTTAACTTATTTTTCTCAAGAACAGCACCAATGATGTTTTGTTTTACCCAACTTTATCAGCCCTACCAGACAATATGTCCGGTTTTAAAGTGTTGATTCTGCTTACAGGTGCTCTTCAAAGGTGTTTTATGAGTTAAGGAAAAAAAAAAGCCCATGGGGAATTTTTATCTGTTTTTTTTTTTTTAATTGTTATTTTTGTTATTTTCTCCCCATAGTTAAATTTTTTCCTGACCTCACAACTTTAGGCCTCAATCACACAACCGTGGTTTAGGTCCGCATCCGAGCCACATTTTTTGTGGGTCGGATGCGGACCCATTAACTTCAATGGGGCCGCAAAAGATGCAGACAGCACTCCGTTCCCTGTCCGCATCCATTGCTCCGTTCCGTGGCAAAAAAAATAGAACACATCCTATTCTTATACATATCACTGACAAGGATAAGAATGCTCTATTTTGCGGCAGACGTTCTGGGTTTTGCGGTTGCGCAATTGTGTGCAAACGTGTACATGAGGTCTTAAAAGGGATTCTGTCATGATATTTTACCCCTATAACCTAAACATGTGCTCATGTCTGGAGTAATAATAGAAATCCTAAGCTGGCCTTATTAAACTTCACTGTGGCTCTATTTGCACAAAAAACTGGTTTTCATAACCCGTCACTCACTCACTTAAGGTGCCCAAGGGGAGGTCCGTTAATACCCTCGCCGTCCGGTGCCCAGCCCGGCCTTCCTAGCTCAGTGCTGCCTCCGCAATCCTACCCGTCGCTCTGCCATATTCCGCGCCTGCGCACTAGGCTCAGCCTGATGCGCGGCGGACTCCTGGCAGCAGCTTCGTTGAGCGAAGTGCGCATGCGCCGGCCTGATGAGGTAAACTCTCATGACAGAATCCCTTTAAATGTACTTTTTTTAAACCAGACTAGCTGAAATGTTGCCCAATTTTTTATGCAGACTAAAACTGTTAAAACGAGAATTCTAAGTAAAATCATACATTTTCTTAGCAGGACAATCTATACTCTACAGACTTGGCTGAATGTGTTGGGTTTTATATTGCCAGGGAAAAGGCAAGCAGCCATACATTTTGACTGCATTCAAATGATCAGGCAACTACTAAAACTCATGGCCATGTGGTCCTGCAGAGCATGAACTACTTTTTGCAGTGGTTCTTTTCCTCAGACAATCCCCTGTGATTTCCTTATGCTTCAATAGGGCATGAAGAAAGGGTTTTTTCCTCATGCGACAACCCATTTACAAAGGCATCAAAAATGATAATTTAATATATGCAAATGAGCCTCTAGGAGCAACGGGGGTGTTACCGTTACTCCTAGAGGCTCAGCTCCCTCTACAACTGCAGCACCATCTCCACTTTGATTGACAGGACCAGGCAGTGAAAAGGTCATCACGCCTGGCCTTGACTTCTCCTAAAGTAAAGGAAAGTGCTGAGGGCATGGCTCTAGGAGCAACAGCAACGCCACATTGCTCCTGGAGGCTCCAAACTACATTTTTCTCAGCAATGCTGGAATATGTGAACATGGGACCAACACCGATGTTTTCAGCTACCAAGTGCACATGCAACAGGACAAATCTGTTGACAGATGCCCTTTAAGTTATAGCATCATTTCACTTAGGGCTCATGCAAACAGTGGGTCTGCAATATGCGGGCATCGGCCGTGTGCTCCCCGCATCACGGAGCTGCAGTGTGGAACAGAGGCACGGAACCCAACGGAAGCACTACGGAGTGTTTCTGTCCGTGCCTCCGCACTGCGAAAAAAATTAAAAATAAACATGTTCTATTTTATTTATTTTTTTACGGTCTGAACGGATCATGGACCCATTCAAGTTGAATGGGTCTCGATTTGTCCCGGCTGCCGCACAACGGCCATGTGCATGAGCCCTTATAAATATCACGCTGACTGCAAAAATAAGTGTTAACAATAAATGCCATACCTGCAGTTGAATTGTAGAAATCTTGAAGTCTTCCTGGTCGCTTTTCAAGCTCTTCATATTCAAGGGCCTGGAGGATCATTTCACATTGGTCAAGCTCTTTCACAAATTTCGCTTCAGCGCTGGACTGATGCTCATACTCCTGTGCAAAGCACAAACTGTTATATTCTATACAGAACACTGCAGGACAAATTCTAAAAAGAAATGGGGTTCTCTGGCATTTTACTGGCAAATGTAGAAAATCAGATATACACCACCGGGAAACCTTAATGTGACTGAGCTCAGATTGACAATTTATAAATGGATAGAGGTGCTTGGTGAACGATCACACAACCAATGTGGTGCATCCTTCAGTTTGTGTTAAATATTGAGGCAGTGTCATTACTACTGGGTGGCATCTCCCCCTGCTGCGATACAGACATTGGTGATCGCACTGCTGCTGGTCTCAAGTCAGTCCATGTAAACTGCTGGTTTGATGCTGATGCAGCAAATCACTGGCCAGTGACTGAATGCAGCAGCATCAAGGAGTTTATATGTAGGGACCCGAGACCAACAGCGGAGGTCGGGGAGTGAGCAAGCCAGAATCCAGCATTCAGTCATAAACTTTCAGAAAAGACATATACATATTTATTTTTTTAACAATCTTCCTGCATTTAAATACACTCTGCCCTTCTGTCAACAAGCTTTGTATTCCCTCATTAAAAAGGGTTTTAGGCTGAGCTGCAAGCCACAAAT
This sequence comes from Bufo gargarizans, assembly GCF_014858855.1. Taxonomy (NCBI): domain Eukaryota; kingdom Metazoa; phylum Chordata; class Amphibia; order Anura; family Bufonidae; genus Bufo; species Bufo gargarizans. Next base: position 307,510,097 of record NC_058083.1, on the reverse strand, counting down.
GCACCCCTATCTTCACATCTTCATCAGACGCGAGTGTTCAGGCAGTTCGGTGGCTCAATGGTTAGCACTGGTTCTTGCAGCGCTGGGGTCCTGGGTTTGAATCTGACCAAGGACAACACCTGCATGGAGTTTGTATAATCTCCCTGTGTTTGCGTGGGTTTCCTCCGAAACTCCAAAGACATACTGGTAGGGAACTTAGATTGTGAGCCCCAATGGGGGACATTGTGATGCTAATGTCTGTAAAAGACTGCGGAATGTCAGCCTAGCGGCTATATAAGGGAGTTGATTTGCCATATAATCCACTGTCATGCGTCTATCCAACAGAATCAGTTCACATACACACTCAATGTCCTGCTCCTCCTTCATGCTTGACACTTGTGTGACCATTCTTGAACTTTTCTATCCATTCATACATACTTCTTTGAGGCAAAACCCTTTCTCCATACTGTGCACATAGGGTGTCATTCATTAAGACCGGTGTTCTGGAAGCCCTATATCTGGTGGTGTATCCGCTGGCCTCTACATAACTTTGGTGCATCCTGCGCCCGTCTAAATGTAAGCCACCTTCCCCGTACAATTTTTTTTCACCTGCCGTGGGCAGGGAAAAGTCGCAGAGTGCAGCACAAATCACTTTTGTGCTGCAATCTGTACAAAAAATATGACTAATATAGACGTATTTCTGAATTAAGGAGCCCCAAAAGTCTTAAATAACTATTAGCACCAGACACACCCTGAGACCACAAAAAATGTATTAATGCACGCTGCCATTGTTTCTCGCACTGCAGTAACAAATGAACTGACATAACACATTCAAACCTACACAGCAGTGACTAGGGAGATTATTTAGAAAAATTATGCATTTGTCTTTTCTACAAGTTGATTAAAATAAATTCTACAGCCAGAGTGCAGATAATCTTTGACTCACCCTCATAATGATGCAACACCAAGAGGAACAAGCCATAAGGTTATGGAAATTGAGGAAGTAGCATGTGTCACTAAGATCTGCAAATTATCAAATTTTAAGCACCTAACTCCAATCCATGCCATGTGGGAGGGGCATAAAAGTCAGGTTGGACGCATAAATGTTTTTAACCACATGAAACCTCAAAAATCGTATCAAGTCATCTGAGATGATTGGCATGTCAATGAACAGGAAGCACTGCACAGTTATCACCACTTGCCTCAAAATGAAAGGGACAGAATCCTTGGTATGAGAGAACTTGCTTTATCACTCCGAAAGAGCGATACACCCCATAGACCGAGATGTGAGCACTATTCAATAGTGTGTGTCTAAGTGGTTAGAAAGGCATACACAATCCTAAATGACAGCAAGCGCTTCACAGAGCCAAATCTCTGCATGAACAGATCATTTGATTAGAAGAATGGAACATATTGATCTATTCTAAAATTGGACGTCACATCCCTAGCCTAGGGTGGCGAACAGTGTCTACACAAACCATCAATAGGCCTTTGCATGACATTGGGCTATGAGCCAGACGTCCAGCTACAGGTGTCCCATTGACCTCATTCCACCACTCTTAAAGGCTATTATGGTGCATGGCAAGATGACAATCAAGGCTAGAATGCAGGTCTACCCTCTTCAGCAGCGAGTCCCACTTTTGCTTTGGATGCAACGATAGCCGGAGATTGGTGTGGAGACCACACTGGTAACACCATGAAGAGGCCTTCACAAGGGAAAGTCACACTTGTCCCATTCCTGGGATTATGGTGTGAGGTGGAATCATTTTAGTACACTAACAGCTCAGCGTTACCTTGATTTGGTCATGGAACAACTGACTTGTCTCCTATTGAGAACATTGGGAATGTCACTGGTTGGCAATTGCAAAGAGTTACTAGCAGAGGATCTTGATGCTTTGTGTGCCAAGTGTATTTGGCATAACAGAAGATTTCTCTGACAACCATTAATAACCACACCAATAGCATGCCAAGGCGTGTGTGTTTTTTCTGCCCGTGGAGCTCACACTAGATACGGAATATTAAATTTTGAATATTTTGTTAATATTTTGTTTCCATTTTTTTATCATTTGCACAACATTAACAAGTCTATGTTCCTGTGATTTCCATAAGTCTGTAACATGCGACCAATAGATAGCCCCCATTTCTTGTCGAGAAGCTTGGCACAGCTTTCCAGTTTTGGGTTAAACTGCTGTCATGACCACCTCTTAAAGAGAAGAAGTGTGAATTTGGTTATCTATATAATGAGAACATTATCTACACTTCATTATCCATCACAGACTAGCTCTTATTTCCATGGAATTTCAACAAATCTAAGCGCTACTTGACCAGAAAATATTTCACACAGCCAAACCAAAAAAGGCTAAGTGGCATTAACCCTCCACCACATAATTATATTTCATTTCTCACTACTGCTTAGCATGGATTTCTATTGTCAAGCGACATTGCTGGTTAAATGGAAAAAGGCATATCTCAGTCACAAACCTAAGGGGTAGTTTGTGCAATAAATGAAAGCCAAAAATCGTCAAATTATCCCTCATCAGGACAATGCAGATCACTGTATATCAGCAGCAGCTTGTCTAAGCTTTATAGCTCCAAGCCTGGAACATAATGGCCTACTTTACAATCTACTTCTCTTCTTACATGTCAAGGATCTGCTCTACCAGGACAACAAATTCATTTCTTCCCCAAGATACATGCACTAATATTGCAATTAAAATGTATTCATCTTACATATATTTATACAATTTATCATTTTATTTTCTTAAAGGATTATACCCATCTCAAACATTGGTGGCATAATGATAGGAGAGGACAGATGTGGGTCAGAACGGGGATCTCTCCATTGTGAATGCTCTCCATTCACTTCTAGGGGAGTTCCAAAAATAGGCAACTTATTTTTGAAGTCCCATAAAAGTGAATGGACAGCGTGTATACATGGGCACCACTATTCACTGCTATGGGACTGCCCAGTTATTTCTGCCTCTCCCATGGCAGTCATTGGAGGGCGGCCACACTTGCGTGGTACACCTTCCTTCACTTTGAGGAATCCGTTCTGTAGAAAGGAGCGGGGCCCAGAGGTGGGAACTAAGCCTGAACACTGGTGGCATATACTATAGATATATCCATCAGAGATGGGAATACCCTTTTCAAGACTATGGACACCTTTGGTGCTATTTTATTTTTTATTATTCACTTACCAAATATTTCATCAGACTTGAGCTCAGTGCCCCCATTATTAATATAAATAAGACCCCAACTAAGACCTCAGCTCAGAATTTGAATGTTAATAAGATGCCCAAACAGACTTTCATGTTTATCAGACCTAAGATCAGACAAAAAAAAAAAAAAAGTAAAAGTAAATCTCTGTTTCAGACACCACTGCCCCTGAGATCCATCACTCTTCCTACAGCTCTGTGCTGCTCCGACGTCACACAGCGCGCAGAGCCTGCAGGAGAAAACCAGGAAGCGGTAAGTACAGAGCCCGCACAGGAAGCGCTGCATTCCATTTCTCTCTAGTCCTGCTGTACTAATGTGTGCTTCCCAAATGGTGAGGCTCATTAGTATTTGCCCCATAAGACACACTGACATTGGGGGGGGGGCGTCTTATACAGTGAGAGTCTTATACTCACTTTTTTTTTTTTTTCTCCACTCCCTCTCTTTCTAAATTTACCCGAAACATCTAATATTCAGAGTTGAATGCAACTCAAATGTTTACAGAATCTGGGCCAAATGAGATCAATTTTGAAATTATTTGCTCATCTGTGCTCCAAAGGTGTTCATAGCCATTAGCATCATTGTGCTTCCTTTCAGTTCCCCAAATGAATAACCTCAGCAAGTATACAAGCTAAACAAATCCCCGGGGCTCCATTCAACTGATGGAGGCCAAGAGTGTCCTTTTGGCCATGGCTGAGCTGGTATCAGTAGTCCATAAAAAAAAAAAGGAGAAAGTATGCTATGTAAAGGTATACAGTAAAAGACGTTTTGTTTTTGTAAACACTGGTACCCTAGTATTCTACTGCATACGCTTTTCCCATCATATATTACCAAATGGAGCCATGAACACCCCTTAATAGACCTGGCTGTCAGCTCTGCCTATAGATGACTTTGCACTTTCAAGAATATGGCTGCTGCACTAAAGACCATTAACTATCTGGAAACACGCATCAAGATTTTGTTCACTTCAGGTTTAATCCGACTAGTTTAGATTTCTTACAAAGGTTTACAAAGTGAATTGCATACCATGAAGCAAAGCATTCTTTTAAGGAGGTAAAAATGAAAAGGGGCGATAGTCTGATATCTTGGTAAACAGACTAATATTCATGACGCTCCTTGACGCATAGCTACACAGCGGTAAAAAAAAAAAGAGCCTGGATTAGTTTCCTTCTGCACAGGCAAGAGCAGTTTTTGGAATCCTGGCTTGAAAGAGGAGCAAGTCACCTTGGAAACCACAAGTTCTGCGGAATGAAAAGCAGATTAGGCTGCACAGTGGAATGGGAACATCTTTGTTCTCTTGACAGAACTGCTGACAGTCACAGGTAGCTAACCAATCAAGCTGGGAAAGCATGTATACACATACCACTTAGAACGTCAAAGAACGAAATGCTAACCAAGTGCAGCAACAAGCATAAAAATAGAAACGACCCTGCAATGTAGACTAGAGAAACGGTTCGGGGTCATCTATCATGTCTCACAGGCTCAGGATGTCACTACTCAAGCTCAACCAGGGGAAAGATTATTTTTATCGACCAACTCAGAATATCTAAATCCTGATCTCCTTTATAAAAAGCAAAAACAAAATATCTTTGCCTCAAAAAGACGATTCCACTAAACTGAAGCAGCAAATATGGCGAGAGAAAAAAGATGGGGAGAGGCGCTCATAGGGTGGTAGGTAACAATAAATTGGTTTAGCAAAATGGATGGAGTATGCTTACCTTTTGGTGTTGTGCGTGTGTAGGCACAAAATTCGTAAGGGCAGATACAAAGAGAGAAGGGGGTCGGTGCTGCCAGTACCCATTCGGTCCCTTTGGATGGAGTTTGCCAAAAACTGTGGAGGAAGTAATGGAGGGTTTGTGTGCTGGCACACAGTAGGGTACTTCTTTGGCGCACAAAAAAACAACCTCAATTTGGGAGCTTTTGGTGTAATAGCCGTTTATTGCGCAATAGACAACGTGTTTCAGAGTTTGTAACTCCTTTCTCAAGTCTTGGGGGTGCCCCACACAGAAAGACGCACCAGAGGAGCCTCCCAGCCATCTGGCCACTCTTGCTGCTGACGCTTGGCGGCTCAGATGCGGACCCATTCACTTCAACAGGGCCGCAAAAGATGCGGGCAGCAGCATCCGTTGCACCATTCTGTGGCCCCGCAAAACAAATATAACATGTCCTATTCTTGTCCGCGTCAGACGCCATCCGTGTTTTGCGGATCCACGATTTGCGGACTGCAAAACACACAACGGTCGTGTGCATGTAGCCTAAAAATGGATAAACTGTCTATTTTTAATGGACTTTTTTTCACCAATACCTTTCTGAGAAACGGACATTAAATGCAACTGTTCAATTGTAGGGGGGCAGTTGGTCAGTGAAACATGTTCTATTTTTTTTTACGTCCGTTTTTCACTGACAGTCAAAAAAACTGCAGTGTGAATAACCCGATACACTACCATTAGTCTTAAAACGGACGTGTGATGGCCAGTCGTGCGCATGTGGTCTTACCAATCAGCTGTTTAAAAGGGCCTCATCCTTGGCCGGTGACATCACGTTCATTCATCACAGCCTACCAGCAGCTTAGTCCCATTCAAGTGAATGGAGCACTCTGCTTGGTACGCCACAGCCTCTTTAAATGGCTATTCAGCGAAAGTGCCTGGTGTTGGACCCCTTTTCAGGTATTGATGACCTATCCTGAGGAAAGGCCATCACTATCAAACTCCCAGAAAACCCTGCTAAAGGATAACATTCTGGCAGCCTAGAACATGGAAGCAAAACAAAAAAAAGAAACCTTTCATGTTGGAGCAGGTCTAAATGACAGAAAGGTCTAGTACTTGGACTATATTTTATTCCCTTCTTGCGGGATGTGCGTCAGGACAGTTTATGCGTTTCATTAAAGTATACGTCAGTAGTCTTCATGTGCCTCCATACACAGGAGCGAGAACAGAATCCTATAATTATCCTTCATTACACATACATACTTCTATTCCACAGGCATGATCCTGAATTGTTCTGCTATCATTTGTAAAGATCCGGCAACCCTGAATTATCTTTGTGGGACACTGACATTATCCTGAAGCTTGCATGCAAGTTACATCACAATCGTTGCACACAATACTGTCACAAGTGAGCTGCTTTAGTTTTGACCATTATGCATATTATTTTTACGATTGCATCTCCAGTCACTGCCTGGAGATACTTATTTTCCGCTGTCATACACACATTTATGGTCCCCCTACAGAAGTGGCACCGAGTACCGTTTACAGCGTACTGGATACACAGACATGTGCTGACACCTAATGGCAGGGTACAGCACAGACCCTGCACTATACATTTTACAGAAGATCTTCTCAACATCATCACTAGTAGACAAAGGTCTCACACTGGAACGAGTATAGACAGATGATAGGAAGCAGAATAAGGACCACGGTTATCGATGGAGGGCACGACTTGTCATTGCTAAACACAGAGTCTCTTTGACTGTACAGCATTCCTACATGTCGTAAAGAGATTGTGGGGACCAGTTTCCTTAAATGGTCCCAACATTTTCACATATGTCTGCATAAATCAACAGTACCGGTGAATTTAATGGGGGTCTGCCAGCTCCAAAACTATAGTAAGCAGTGCATAGTGTAAGTGGTGCTAATTTCTATCTTCATACTCACCTCGTATTCTGACGCTGTGCTTCCACAAACCAGCAGTAAAATGCATTGAGATGCCACCTCCTTGAGTTTTCCCCATTATATGCATGAGCTCAGGAGTCCTCTCGATGTGTTTTACTGTTGATTTGTGGGAGCACAGCATTGTAAAGTGAGTGGTAAAGTGCTGGAAGAGGTCCGCAGCTGGGAGAGATAAAAAAATGTAAAAAGCTATGCTGTCAGCAAAGCATAGTTTGCTGACAGGTTATTTAAGACCGTGTTGTGGGCTGGATTTTTATGGACTGGTAGGTAGGTTTAGTAGAGGGACCTACCAGTTCACACCCTTAATCCAGCACAGCTATTCCCCCTCGACGGAGAAGTTCACAACAAGTAATGGGAATAAACAGAAGCCTCAGAGTCTGCTGGCTATGTGACCGTGTAGCTGTGCAAAGCCGAATCCTTCTGACAGGCTGAAGGCTCAGGTGAGAGAGACGTTCTCTGTATGGTTAGCTCCCAGATGGGCACCTCATTTTTCTGTTTACATCTACACAACATCCTAAATATATCTTAATTAGTATTTGTGGCAGCAGAAAATTTATATTCCTAAAAGCTAATTAGTGCCCAGGGGATATTATTCATCAAGCATGTGCCCAAGTCCTCCTTTCCTAATCATTCATGGTTCCTCCCCTCTTTGCTCTAATGCCCTTCCCAAATCCTTACAACACCATTCATCTGTCTTTGTGAAATGCTCTCCAGTGCCTGTGCATAATAAACTCCAACATAGGCATTATCTTCACAGCCTGTAATGTGCATGTGACCACATGCTTGCCAGAAGAAGAGAAGGAACTGCGGGCATCTGCTTCAGGGGTTGTCAGAGAACACAATGGTAACCCCAAAGCAGCCTCTATAAACAGCTGATCTGCAGGGGGTGCTGAGATTTGGGCCCCCACCTATTGTAAGGGCAGACCATCAATACTGTGCTCTCGCACATCACTTTAATGACAAGTATATTTGGGTAGTTACTTTTGTGGCAATACACAATTAGCCATTACTCAGTTTACAAAGAGCAATCAATTAAGGTTACTTAAGAACCAAGTGTGTAATGATGTGAAGATAGAAAAAAGGGACTTTTTCACACCTACTTCCCACAGTTCATACACCTCCTTCTTCATATCATCTGGTAACAGATCAGACAAATATGTCATCGCATCCTAAAAGAAAGAAGAAATCTAAATTACAGTATGTATGTAATTACACATCTGTATAGCACTCCACTGACTTACCCATATAAAGCTCTATATATCCCATTAAAGAAACCCATCTATTAGAACGCTGAAAGCAAATAAGTGACGTCACCACTGACAATAGGTGAGGGACACAGCTCAGATCGCCTTCCTAACTCCCTCTTTACAGTGTCCTCTGCAAGTCACAGAGCATGCCCACATTTTCCATAAAAGTCAAAAAGTTGCTTTCTTGTGTCCAGGAGCCTGCTGTACAGCAAATCCTAAGTTCTGCTGAAATAGGAACATGGCTGCCCCCATCTCATGTAAGGAAAAGTAAAGGTTATGCAACATACTGTATAAATATGTTATGCAATTTTCTACTATATTCTGTGTAACAATCCTTGGGCTTTTCAAGATCTC